>NC_056742.1:68564315-68914315 GCF_019279795.1 Protopterus annectens
TACACAGGGCTCTTTAAGAGTACATTCATAGATTAACAATTTCCACTGCGATAAGATGTAATATGGTGCACTTTCAAAACATAACATTTGCACAATAAGTCAGCATGTAATGGAACTATGAATTCTGAGAAACAGAAAGAAATGGGATTTGTCACTTTAGGAAGTGAGGGTTCATAATGTAGTGGGTGCATGGCTTGCAAGAGATAGGTGAAGATATAGACTAGCTGAGAGGAAAACCTAGGAAAAGGGAAGGTTAGAGTGGGAGATGAAAAGGAGGTTGCATATACATGATATTGAATTTTGAAGAAATGAACTAGCTTGAAACTGGCTAGTAAGTTAATGGTGCAAGAGAATACATAACATAGCAGAATGCTTATTCTTCTTTGTATAACTGTCTTAACATTATGTATACTTTATTATAGCTTTAAACCCTCCTATATTTTATGTATAGACTTATCTAATGCCAATAAACTGTTGCCTTGTATCATTGCATGGCTCAGTGGTGCAGCGGTAGCGTTGTCATATTACAGCAAGAGGTTTTCCTGTTCAATTCTCAGCTGGAGTGCCTTCTGTGTGGAGTCTGCATGTCCTCCCTGCATTTGTGTGAGTTTCCTCCAGGTGCTCCAGTTTCCTCCCACATTCAAAGACATGCATCTGGAGCGTTTCTCCCCGGGCCTCTGCTGAAAAATTGGCTATGTTCCAAGATTAACTTTTCCGGTTAACAAATATAAAATAAATAAAAATTTATATTGCAGTTAAATCATTTATTCTTTCACAGTTTAATTATTTATTTTTTCGTGAACACCATACAGATTTGTTGTTTACTGGGCTGTGACAGCATATAGGCCAGTTTGGATACTTAAGGAAAATCACTGTATAAACGTTTTTCCACTGCTGTACTGACATGCTGCTCAATTCATATGTATATGTTTTACAGTAACATATTGCAAGAATACATCAAATCATCATTCTAACACTGATTTTAACTAGTTCTGCAATGGTAGAAGTAAATGTTATGTGATTTAGTTATAGAAACAGCCAAATGAAAAACTGTCTTTCTCTTTCTGTTGTTCAAAATAAATGTATACTAACTATATGACTGTTAGTTAATGCAAAGTATAGTAGAAAATTTGGCTGAGGTTCTTAGCCATTTAGCACAGTGCACTATGCAGATTAACACAGATAATGGCAACATACAAGTTGTTGTTGATTCAAAAGCACAAGAGTGGTCATGCAGGGGGTAAAATTGGTCTGCATATGACACGTGGCAACTAATGCATAGCAACACTGAAATGAAAGCTAACATGCAAATGCTCCATATGATGTATGCAAATGACACCGCCCAAAACTGTGGGACAATTCAGAAACAAACTGGGAGCACTGCACTGCACTGCAGTGGGTTTCCATTTTGTTACACCAAGGACTGAAGTGTATGTGACTCAGCTTCGAGGCCATTGCCCATCATGTTGTATACTACAGTCATCCGGCCAGTGGAGACAGTGCAAACAACACCTGACATGCCACTAGTTCACTGAACAGCAGAATATGGATCATTTCCATATGGACAGTGACACCATAAGAGACCTTGATGAATTGTGTTGCCCACAAGCAGAACTGAGGGTGGTGCATGGAATGTCCATTAATGTGGATAATGATAAATTTGTAGCTTTAACCATCCCAGTTACATGGACCTTTCAGCAACACCCTGGTGACAGGTTAAAGATATCATAGCTGGCAGCCTCATGAATTCTAAACCAGTTCCTTCACATTATGCTATAGCGTGTGGGGGAGCATATCTGTTTCTCCAGGACTGCAAAAGGGAGAGTCGGTATCATGTGGGTATTTTACAATATTGCCCATTTCTCTAAGGTTTTGGAAGCTGCACATTTTAGAGGTATTGCCATCAAGATCCCATCTGGTCAAGAGAGAGACTGCAGTACATCAACAGGAAGGCATTCCACTCTCTTAATCACCAGGTAGCCTGCAATGCCCAGGTCATAACTTATAATGTTTCTGAGTGACAACTTGGCAAATCCCATGATTCACATATCTAGCACATAACCAACCTATGACAAATGTTCCTGTAAAGAGATTTCCCACAGGGTCATCTTATTAGTAGGTGCACACACATGTTAGATAGGTGTATACAAACAGGTACTATGGAAGCAAGCAGCAGACTATATATAATATTTTGTTTGTTTTGTTTTGCAGGCAATGTCACATATACTACAGAGCTATAACTGATGACTGTGCAGCACATGCCAAAACACAGAATATAATGGAGCAGATGTTTAGCCTACTCAAGAAACACTTCTAGTGTGTTGTCAGAAGGAGCACTGCAGTGCAGACCAGATAAATCTGGAAAGGTTTTTGTTATCTGACCATGCTGCACAACATGCCACTGCACAAACAGCTGCAATATCTGGTGAACATCTTCCTAGTGTTTCTATATTACTTGTTCCAGCACTGGAAGGTCAGGTGAAGAGTCCGGTGAGGAACATGCATAAGTAGTACCAAAAAAGGCAAGTGCACTTCATTGTAGAACCAGAAAAAGGGCAGCACCTAGTCCATACCAATGAGCCATAACACAAACAGTACAAAAGTAAACACTGTGTGTGTTATCATGTTCAGGCTATGCAGAGCTGTATACAAACTGATCATACTGTGCATCAGATGCATCTAGCTCCCAGTATTGTTCCATGATCTGGCACCCCTCAACTCTAAGTTGAAAAGCAAAAAAAGTCTGTTCCCCAACCTAGACTGCCACACAAGCAACGATCAGCACAGTTCTTCCATGATCTGCTGTATAGTACAAAGAATTGAAGAGTAAAAAAAAGATCTTCTGCTTTTAAAAATGGTAGCAAGCTGCTTACTACATTTATAGCAAATGGCCTGATACAACTTATACCACACACAATGTTCTGGTGCAAGCATTATATATAACCTGACAAAGAATAACTGTATTGGAATTCACATTTGTACAACATTCGGAAATGCTGGTATGGACATAAATGTATATGCTGCACTATGTTGGCATCTGCCAGTCACACTCCCTTCAGCACACCCTAGCTACTCTTCTGATTAGATATCTTGGTATCAACAGGTGTTGCAGGGGAAGGGCACAATCACAATAAATTGCTCAGGTGGGGGGGTGTCATGGTATTAACAGATGTTGGAGGGGAAGGGCACAGTAATAACTTGCTCAGGTGGCAGGGGAGACAGTGACAGGAGACTGCAGCACTCTGAGATGGGGTAGAGTCATGGGATGTGAACTCATTAGCCATGTTCTCTGAGAAGTTGTTAGGATTCAGGTATTATTTCCTCCAGGGGTGGAGTCAAGCTGCCAGAATTTAATAATCAACATTGTCTATTGTGTTGGCTTCTGTTTTTTGGGCTTGATGCACTCCATGGTACAGAAGATGTAGAATTATGGGATCATAAGCATTCACCTTGATGGGAAGCACAGTGTGGTGATTCTGATAAGCATCATTGCCCACAGAGTGGTCATCACACAGGAGCAAAGGGGGATGACTGTCTACAGACAAAAGTGAAGGAGTAGGACTATGTGCACATGAACATGCAGCCTGATGATGAGTATTTAGTACTGAGCTAGATGGGTATATTTGCCTACAACATAATTAACTCCCACTACTTGCAATGTAAGGCTGTGTGCCCATCAGTGACAAAGAAGTTGTCTCACCAAAAGTCCATATTTTCTGACTTTGAAAGATCAGTTGCTGACCTCTCCTCATCTGGACCATGCCATGGCTCTGGAAGACATGGTCTCTGGAAGCAGACCCAAGGTTGGTTCAATGTGTCTCATGAGAGTACCCATGGAGACAACATTTCTCACCACAGTGCCGTATTAGGAACATAGAGTATTATTACATTGCAACACTGCATTGTGCAACACGTGATATACAGATATACATCCATGCATAACAAGATACTATTTTACTTCTTGAGAGGACCAGGCTCCTTAAGATATTGTTGAATATAGGTCTCCAGCTTGATGTGCTGATTTTTTTTTTGTTCTTCCTGTGCAGTGACTTTGAGGAGTGTGTCCTAGTGCATTGTGCTGACCCCTTGTAGAAGCTGGATGCCTGTCATATGTTTGCCAGGATAGTGAGTGATGCCAGTGACATTGCCTATTCTTTTGAGCAGTGCTGGCATAGTGAACAATATGGCACAAACCTGACCTGGTACAATAGTGGAAGGCAAATGTTAGGCTGAGAGAACCAGGCATGCACTTCAAACATTTTTTGGTACTACAGTCTTCTGCTGTCTTACTGGTTTTGTATGTATAAGTAGGACTGCATACTTTACTTTCCAACAGAAGAGGAGAGTGAGCTTAACATGGTTGGATAAAAAGTGCAATGTAGAGGCAATAAGGCACTAATAAACAGCAATAGTTGCATCAAAAAGCCACAAAATGTTCAAGACAGGATATAATAAACCACACTATTAAAGTTTAAACCTTTAATAACGTGTGGTTTACTATATCCTGCCTTGAACATCTTGTAGATATTTAAGGCAAGTACTGTTGTTTAACATGGTCGGATGTCATAGAATGTGGGAGCAACTCAACTGGCAGTGGTGTATATAAGACATCTGTACACGCTCACTGTACATCTCTGAATGAGTTTCTAGCATCCGTGTCTAATCATATTTCCAAATTGTGTAATACTTTTGCAGGTCCTGCTGTAGGGATGAACTGGTGAACTGTGTCACTGGTGCCACCCTTGCCACTTTTCAAGTGGGGAGCAAAGTCTCATCTTCTCAAAGTGGCCTCTGTTTTTTTCAGCATCAGCTGCAGAGTCTGGTGGTTACTGAAGTGCAACAGTGACTAGATTCACACCTTAGCAATGTGGAATACCTTCTGTTATGGCTCATGAAATGGCTGGCTGACAGTTTCTGCCCACTGGGCTACCAGCAAAGCAACTTGTCCATTATACTGACTATCAAGGCAAGTGATGTCTAGTTTTGTTGTCCTCTGGGTTGGCTTGGCATCTGTCTATACCAAACCCCTTCCTATCACCAGCTTAACGTTTTCCTTCCCTTGTGTGTCATTTCCCATTCCTTGTTAGTTGTCCAAGCCTCCCCATAACCAACTGTACCCCCTCTGTATGTCTCCATCCATTCAATCTCTTCCCAACTATTTCTTTGACTTTTTCTTTTATTAGTCTGAGTCTGCATTGGATGTT
Organism: Protopterus annectens; assembly: GCF_019279795.1. Classification (NCBI taxonomy): domain Eukaryota; kingdom Metazoa; phylum Chordata; order Ceratodontiformes; family Protopteridae; genus Protopterus; species Protopterus annectens. The sequence continues at coordinate 68,569,520 of NC_056742.1, forward strand.
TGGCTATCTGCCCCTGCTACCTGCCCTTTTTCCTCTAACCCATCCATAGTAATACCTCACTAATTTCCATGCCTATCCATATATGAAAAAAGAGGCCCTTTCCCTGAAAAAAATTACCTACCCCCACCTTTCATACATTACAGTTATACTTGTGTTTTTCTCTGCTTCCTCTTCTCACGTTTCCTACATTCCATTTTACCGCATTTATATTAAGAACAAGGTTGTTACATTGCTGTGCATACTCAAAGTGTTCTAAACAGTCATGCAGTCTGTCATGCTGCACCAACAATGCAAAGTATAGGGTCACTTTTTCGTTAGCACTACACTTCTTCTTAATAATGCAGCCATTTGCCTGAACTGCCAACATTGCTCAATACCTAATACATGTGATGACATCAAAAAACACTTGGCAATAAATCCTCTTTTATTTAATTTTTTCTGTGTGTTCCTTGTTGTCACTCAGGTTTTTCCTGCCATTGAAACTCACTACTTATTCACAGTACCCATGAATGAGTTGTACAGTTAGTCATTTCAGATTTCTGGATGTGCTTAAATGCCTTAATAGTGCAGTTTGTGATAGCTGATTTTAAGTGTTTCTGAAATAAATACGATGCTGGAATTTAGTTAGATGTTTGCTACACTGAATCACTCTTAACTTTGAATGCTTAGTTCAAGAATACTAGTTCTGGTCTTTGATGTTCCAACACCAGACAACACAATAAATATAAGAAATTCCACAACCCCATCACTACTACATGCTTCATTATTATAAAGGATACAAAACAGTATCAGTTTTAAAACAGTATTTAATAACAACAATAGCAACAGTTTCCATGGTGACTGAAATCAATCAATTTATTAAACAATATATGCATATTTACAACTTGAAGGTCTTAGACATCTTCATAAGATGTGAAGAAGAAACAGCAGAACCATACTCATCTGAAGAATTATAGACTGAAACAAATGCACATTTATTCCTTCATCCACTTAACAGATTAATTTTACAAGGGTCATCTATGATCGGTATATCACTCAATGGAGAAAGCAATGGTAACCATTTAGAATGTCAAGACTCAGTCTGCTGAGTCCCAAAAAAAATGGTGACCGACTGACCAAAAATCTGGACTTACATATGCAAAGTCTAAGGCTTCCATTTCTTGGATTATTCCCTTTTCTCCTTTGTTTGGTAATCTGGGAGCTGGTATATATAAGTTTGGGGGGTGCAAGGGGGCTTTTTGCCTGCAAAACTTGTGTTTAAATGAGGAGAAGGGTGATGTTCGATAGTCAATCTTCTCCAATATTTTCCTTATTCAGTACACCAAGAAAAGGCAATTCAAGTTTTGTCATTTCAATAGGAATCTGAAAGCAATCTAATATGCTTGCTTAGTTAGGAGCATTATGAGGCAAGTAAACACAAGACCCATAAGATAGCAAGACATGCATTTTTAACTAGACACACTTGAAAACTCTTTCTACCCTTTATCAGTACTGAACATTGCAAAGCTCCCAAATCTCACAGGGCCATGCATGATACCCCTAGCATAAATTTTTGCCTAGGTATCCAATCATCAAGTCTAACCTTAAAGGCAGCTAAAGTAGATTTTTGATTGACGTGTAGTGCTAATTTATACCATATGTTGGGAATATGTTGTATTAGAAACATATCCCACTGAGTCTTATTTATTTGTTTGTGTAGACTAGGGCCCTAGTACAAGTATATGTAGAGCCGCTCTTTTTCCACAGAAACTGGAGGTCAAATAGGAATGAGTCTTTCACAACTTGAAAAGCAAGACATGGGTCACCTTGAAGCAACTAGTGCGCTACTGAGTTAAAAGATTGTTGTGGTAATCTATTGGGATAGTTGAAGTATTTAAAGTCTTTTATTTTTTTAGCTAAAAATCAGCAGGGACTTTCCGTTTGAGCAACATTCTTGGATATGTACATACTAAAAGGAGCATTGCTTTTCATGATGGCTCTGATAAGGGCAAAGAACTTTGGTAAGATGGCATCTTTGGAACTACACGATATTTTGTTAAAAAATAACTAGGTCAAATATAAGGGAGTCTACGCTACACTGTAGATATTATGATTCAATGAGACAGTCAACTACATTAAGTACCCAGGTATCTTATGACCATACCTGTCTGAAGAGGAATTCAACGTGTAACATATCAGGTGGGAGCAACCTTTTTTCTAAAAACTACTATGCTGCAATTTTTATTTATTTATTGATTTATTTATTTATTTTATTTTATTTTTTTTTTTTTGTATTTGTTTGAGACAAAGTTTAGTACATCTTTACTGTATCATGTACTAAACACAATACAAGAATAAATTAACTTAATGGAAATGATGTCATATGGTCCCCCGGTACAAATGCTCCATCAAAATGTATTTGTTTATTTACTTGTTTGTTTGTTTGCTTATTTATTTATATTTGTTTACTGGGGTGGATCACTTCTCCGTCTGGCCCAATTTCAGATCCATCCTGGAAAAATACAAATAAAAATGCACCAGTTATTAAATAAATGCAAGAAATTGGACTTAGTCACCAACTTCCTCCACAGTGCAGAGCCTGTGGTCATTACATCTGACCTTGATACTGAAGGAGCTCTACCATAATGGCCAACTCCTAAACATTTTCACTAAGAATTGTGTCGTTTTATATAATAACTTGTGGTCACTACACCATGCCCTTATACTGTAGGAATGCTGCCATAAGGACCAACTCCCAAATGTTTTCACTAATAAGTTTTGTTTTTATATAATTACAGTGACCATGAAACAATGCAAACCACTTTGCAGCTGAGCCATGATAACTGACAAATTATTATCCCATGGATAAAATTTCAAAGGGGGATATTTCAGGGTAACTTTTTGTCACCACTGCTCTTTTGTCTTGCTGTCTACTTAACAGATTAGGTCATGGCTACATTTTGGCTCCCAGAAAACAACAAAATTTAAAGACTTCTCATCTTCTTTTTGTGGATAGCTTAAAACTGTATAGTTCATCAGATGAGGTACTGAAAGCACAACTGTAAGTATTTAAAACTTTCTCAGATGATATAAGAATGTTGCTTGGTCTTGATAAATTTGTAAAAGCAACCTTTAAAACAGGAAAGTTGCAGCACCAAGAAAATATTAGTCTGGGACAGGAATGTGATATAAAGGAACTTGAACAAAAGGGAGTGTATAAAGTTTTGGGAGTGTATAAATATTTGGGAATTGATGAAGGATCAACAATAAAACATCAACAAATGTGAACAAACTTTAGTAAGGAGTCTTTTAGAAGACTAAAATTAATACTGAAAACAGCTCTGACATCTAGGAACAAAGTCCAAGGCATAAACCAGTTTGCTCTTCCTGTTTTAACTTGTAGTTTTGGGTTATTGACTGGCCCCAAAATGTATTGCATCATTTGGACAGGAAAACAAGAAAACTGTTTTTTTTTTTCTCAAAAATCTTTTTATTGATTTATAAAGTATGACATAACAAAACAAAACATCAAAACATTATAAATCTTATCATATCTGAGTTGACTGAATTTATACACCTTGTAATAATGCATTTCAACTCATGAAGGTGAGAGCAAAACAATATCTAACAATATATACAATATATACAATTGATAACCAAGAATCAAAATATGAAATGAGACTATGGCCAAAATGAAAAAGTGAAGTATGAGAGCAAATAAATCCACATAATGTATTGTGACAATGAATATGATAACTATTAATCACTATTAATAATATTAATAATGAAGAGGACCTTCTCTAAAACTTTATTATTTAAAACCCTTTTCTTAGGACTCTTCCAAATAGTTTTGTGTGCATAAATATACAAGTATGCCATTGTTCTAAAAGCATTCCAATTTAATTTATTAATAATGAAGAGGACCTTCTCTAAAACTTTATTATTTAAAACCCTTTTCTTAGGACTCCTCCAAATAGTTTTGTGTGCATAAATATACAAGTATGCCATTGTTCTAAAAGCATTCCAATTTAATTTAGTGCGATCAAGCCAGTTTTTGGTAATGTACAGTTTAATAAGAGAACAAATGAATACCAGCACATGAGTATCCAATTTAGAGAGATGAATCATGGGAATGTGTAAGATTGCAATTTCCCATGATAAAGTGGATTTATGGTACCCCATTTTCTGTAACCTTACTTTCAAGGAAGTCCAAAGTTTATGTGAAAAGTGGCAATACCAAAAAATGTGTAAAAGGTCGGCTTTGGGAAAAGAGCAACAAGGGCATGATGGAGACTTGTTCACGTCAAATTTTTTAAGTTTGGAAGGCGTACAATAAGCATTGTTATTAATCATCAGTTGGGTATAAACCAATTTCTTGAAAGGAGAGTATTCCAGAGTATTTCTAATGGCCAAACGTTTTTGGTTGTCTCTTAAATGAGGGTTATGAATAACCCAAAAGTTCGAGAAAAGACATGACGAATCTTGTATTAATTTAGTTAATAAATTATAAGATTTTGACAACATTTTCTCAGGTAGTAATAATGTTTTAATTATCGATTCCAAATTATTGAGATCTTGTTCTCTTGGCATCATAAGATTGCGATTATTTATAACCACATCTCTTATTTGGCGTAATATTGTAGTATAAGTACAAGTGACATTCAGAATCTTATGTAGTTTAGCCAGGGACACGTCTTTATATTTCAGAAATGTCCAAACCTTAATATTTTTTATAAGGGGATAATTTGAAAGGTTAAATGATGTATTATCCAACTTAAAATTTGGGTTCAGGTGAATTGGTTGAAGTATATATGAAATCTTATCCATTTTGATTAGTTTTAATCATTCCTGGAATGCATTGATCTTATGTTTTAGGAAAATCAAGACTTTAAGGGTGTTCAAGATATCAGTAGATATGAAAGGAAAGGCATCAGGGTTTATGTTCTTGGATATAATATATTGATTCCAAATCCTAACCCAATTAGATGTATTATTATTGTGAATGTTATTCATTTTAGAAATGGACAAAAGTTTATTTGCCAAAACAATTAAGTAATAAAGATAAAAATTTGGCAAACCTAACCCCCCCCCCTATCTTTGGAAGATGATAATTTAGAATAAGATATTCTAACTGCCTTAGGGAACCACAAAAATTTAGTTAATTCTTTATTAACTTTGTCAAAAAGATTTGGGGATTATTTGATCTGAAGAACTAAATTGGTACAAAAATTTAGGAAGGATATTCATTTTGATTATGGCAGCTTTTGATAGAAGTGAAAGATTCAAAAGTTCCCATCTACGCATATCTAGCATTATTGTTGACCATAATTTATATACGTTATTTTGAAATGAAGATAGGCTATTATGCTCCATATGAATACCCAGATATTTAACCCCATATGTAATATGGAAATGAGAATCAGGGAATAAGTAAGATTTATGAGCTAAATGATTCAAAGGAAAAATATGAGTCTTTTGAGGATTAATGTGATAGTCCGATGCAAGAGAAAATTTCTCAATAGAATTCATAATCTTTTTAAAATCTGAGAGAGGAGTTTGAAAGAATATAACTAAGTCATCCACAAAGGCAGAGAAAAATAAATTATTATTAAAACAACAGCAAGCAAGATGTATATATATAAACAACAAAGACTATCAGTGAGTCCCAGCTCTACCTTCCAATAAAATTTATTTCGTTGAACAGTTCCTTCTCTAGCGCCCCCAACAGCCTTTACAGAGTAAAACAGTAAAACTCATAAAACACTTGCAATATATACAAAAAACAAGTAATCAATCAATTACATAATTAAACTATCAAATCACATAGCTTGAATATATTTAAAGTCATAGTCTTAAACAAGACATTGCCAGTTACATTCTCTGTTCATTCCATGTGGATGCAAAGTCCCAAATTTCATAATCAAAATGCATTCCTTTTGTCTTAACATATTTTTTGCCTATCAACATCATTATAATATAATGGAACATGTTCCAGAACAGACACTTTTATATTCTCAATATTTCCATGGTGTACTGAGTTAAAATGCTCAGCAATAGGACTAGTAATTTTATTATTTTTAACATCTCTAATATGTTCTTTATCCCATCTGCTAGCATTCTTTTGTTTCTCCAATATAGTATTTGTTACAATCACAGAATATGACATTATTTGCCTTTGTATCAAAAATTTTGCCATTTATTTTATTCACTTCATTTACAACATGTTTACAACATTTAATTCATTAGTACAAGGCTTTTTATAAATGCTGTGTATCAGAAAGTCCTGTATATTTTCCTTTCTATATGATGTCATTAATTTTATATTTTCAGTGATGTTATATCTTTTTAATAAAATTCCAATATTCCATAATGATTTTATTACCAATCGTAGAGAAGTTAGTGTACTTTGTAACAAAAACATTCTCTCCTGTTCAGTCCCATATTTATTGCTACTTTCATAGTTATTTTGTCTAATAGTGCCCTTACTCTGTTTAAAGGCTCTATGCAAGCTATTTTCTACATCATCTGGGTTATACCTCTAGTTTTGAATATCATAGGCCTCCCTAAAGGCCATATCAATATCAGAATTGAGTCTTTTATTCTCCACATTTTCCAGCTTATTTCATCAAATTTTCTATGAATACTAGTATATATAATATCCAAGAAGTTAACCTGATTTCCTTTTTGTATGTCACTAAATTTTATACCAAATCTGTTATTATTTAATTCTTCAATGAAGTTATCTGATGTATCCCAATCCCCATGACAAATGAAAATTAGGTCATCAATAAATCTAAAATACCTTAGAACATTATTTTGAAAGAAAGGCAACCTATAAAGGTGTTCATTTTCCCCATAAACAGGTTAGCATAGGCTGGTGCAAACGCTGCCCCATAGTACCTGTAACTTGTCTATAAACAGTGCCATTAAATTCAAAAAATTATTTTTCAAGCAGAATTCTACCAGTTCCAGGACATAATATGTTTTAGGACTATCATTCAAAAGAATTTTATAGCTTCCAAGCCCAAAATATGGGAAATATTGGTGTAGAGACTCTCTACATCCACCGTAATAAAGTACATATTTTCACCCCAATATATATCTTTTATTTTCCTTAGGAAATCATATGAATCTTGTATATAAGAAGGTAACAACAGAACTTTCTTTATCAATATTTCATGTAACATGGTGCAAAGATTGTAAGTAAAATATCCAAAAGCTGACCAGGTGGTCGGTTCAGATCTTTATGAATTTTAGGTAGGCAAAAGAATTTTGCAATGTTGCTATTCTTTACATTTATTTTTCTATTTATATCCATTTGACTTAGATAGTGTAATCTCACACCTTTCTGTAATAATTTTTCAAAATCTTTTTCTGCTTGACATAGCTGATTAATGTTAGTTTTACAATATACATTGTTGTTATCTAGATGTTGCATACACATACTATAATAATCATGAGAATTTAATATAACTAATTTTCCCCCTTTGTCTGCTTGTTTAAAGACTATATTACAGTTTTTACTCAGTTGTTGCAGCTTTTCCCATTCCAATTTTGTTAGATTATAAGTATGCTCTTTATTCATAAAGCTCTCTATTTCCTTTTCTAACATTGTATTCAGTAAACGTACTATATTAGAATTTTTACATGAGTAAAAAAAAGTTTATATCTTTAAGCATGTATGTAATTTATCATAGTCATAAGCATTATTTTCATCTTCAGTATCTAACTCAGTTGCTTTATTTAATCTAAAAGTGTTCCTTTAAATGCATTTTTCATAGTTGGAACAATTCAGTTTTAACCTCATACTTTTTGGGTAAGCATGTGGGGACAAATTTTAAACCCTTCTCTAAAACAGACATTTCTATCTTGTCTAGTTTATAACTGGACAAGTTAACAACATAATTACTATGTAAGTTATGTCCATCTACCTTTCTTATGTTGTCCATGATTGTTCCAGCCCCTTTTCCTGGTATTGGTATAATGTCCATTCGATTCTGAGTAGGTTTTATGAAATGCTTCTGGGTTTGCTGCAACTGGCAGTCTAGGAAAAGTTTCTCTGTCATCTTCTTCCCATGAAGACGCCCACTTTCACCAGACAGGAAGTTCTTACTGGCATATTTTTCTGAAGCAAAAGAGACACTCTTTCTCCTGTTTCTTTGATAGCTATTGTGGTCATAGTCTCTAATGTCTCTAGTTAGTTTAGATTTTTTTCTTTCTACCAGATCTTTTTCATAACTATTTAATTTGGTGTTAATGCCTGAGAGGAAATTCTCTAATGTAGAATTTGATGTAATATTTACCAGTTGTTCACAAACTTGTTAAGGATCCTAGGAATTTTGTGAAATGTATTTTGTGATATGTACAAAAGTAAAGGTTCCAAATAGATGTTAAAAAGAAAAGGAGATAAAGGACAACCCTGTCTCGTACCATTAGTCAGCTTTATAGGACTTGAAGTGATTCCGTTAATATATAGTCTAGTAAAGGATTTTTGGTACAGAGTTTTGATAAAATTTATAAATGTAATGGGGAAATTAAAACATGACATAGTCTGAAAGAGAAAATTCCAACACACTCTATCAAATGCATTTGATGCATCCAAGATCAGTGCATACAATGGGTTATTATCATGTTTTGTAAGATGTATAATAGATTCCAAGGTCAAGGTGTTTTCCCAAATGTGTCTATGGGACATAAAACCTGTCTGATCTGGCAAAATTATTGATGAAAGGACATTTTCCAATCTCTTAGCAAGAATCGAAGACAGAATCTTAATATCTACATTGATTAATGAAATCGGTCTATAGTTGCAGGGATCAGTCTTATCTTTACTATTTTTCAGAATTAGTATAGTTTTTGAAGTGTTCCAGTGGAGATCAGATATGTCATTTATAATTATATAGTTATATACTTTAAGGAGAAAGGGAGCAATTACTGTTTTAAAGGATTTAAAAAAGTTAGGTGTAAAACCATCAGGGCCCGGGGATTTGCCAATCTTTAGCCTATCAATTGACTCTGTAATTTCTAAAAGAGTAAGAGGAGATGAAAGAGTATTTTGCTGTTTTTCATTTAACGTGGGAAATATTATGGAACTTAAAAACTATTTATATGACTATTATTTATAGAATTAGAAGATTTAGAATATAACTCTGTATAAAGTGATGAGAAGAGATGCAAAACTTCCTTGTCCGTACTATATATTTGATCTTTATATTGTATGGGCGATATTTTAGATCTCTCAAAATTTTTCTTAATTATTCTTGCCAAGGTTTTGGAAGGAATTTGAGCCCATTCTGAGTAAGTGGCTAATAATCTTTGCTCCAATATTGAAAGATTGTTTTGATGTAATAAAATAAGTTCCTTTTGTAAGTCTATAATCTGCTTTTCATATGAGGGGTCCGGATTTAGCCAATATTGATTTTCAAGAGATTGAATATTCAGTTTTAAACATCTTTCTTTACTATTAAGTTGTTTTTTAAGATATGCAGCCTTACCAATAAACATTCCCCTTAACCTAGCTTTGCATGCCTCCCCCTGCACATCATAGGGAATATCTGTTGAATCTAACTCATTTTCCATTTCCTGAATTATTTCTATACACATTTTACTAATTTCTTTGTTAGAGAGCAAGTTATTGTTTAATGTCCAGTTATTCCTTTTGAGTTTATGACTCAGGTTAAAATTTAGATTTAATTTTACTAAGATTCTAGAGTGATCAGACAGAAATCTAGGTTCAGTAGTGAAATCCATTAATAACTGTGAAAGGGAATTTGAGATAAGAAAAAAATCCAATCTAGACCATGAATGATAGCATTTAGAATAATAGGTATAAGTATCAATTTTATTTGAGTATTTAGTGAGTTGTAGAGGGTCTATAAGATTATACTCTAATATTAAGTCCTCCAAAGCAAAGGATGCTTGCTGATTATATGAAGAGGAATAATTTTTACGATCTATGACTGGGTTAATTACAGCATTCCAATCCCCTCCCAAAATAACAAAGTGAACTTTGTATGATGAAAGTATGTTGTAAATCTGAAATATAAAAGTATGTTGATCATTACAAGGGCCATAAAGATTTAGTATCAGTAGTGGTTTGTCCAAATTATGTATGAAAGCTTCATCATTATATTTTTCTTCAATAATAGTTCCTTGGAATTTTTGCTTAACTATAATAGCCACCCCCCTAGAGTTAGAAGTGTCCCCTGAAGCTATTATTTTCTTAATCCATTTTTTATTTCTTACTTTGTCCCAGTCGTCCCTAGGAATATGTGTTTCTTGCAAAAAACATATATTGGCTTGTGATTTATACATTAAATGATATAATAAGGATTTCTTATATTTATTTTGGATCCCCCTTACGTTCCAGGAATCAATTATTAATAAATTAGTCATATAATTATTAAAGGTCTATTAAAGAAGATGTTAAAATATAGATTGTTTGTGATTAAGTAAAGTATAAATGTGGAAATTAAACCAAACTTAGTCTCATTATAACAAATAATACCTATAGGTGTATGTTTCAATGCAAAGTTAACTCTAACCTCATAAGTTTTGCTCTTCCCTACCCCAGTGCCTACCCACCTAAACCTATCTACCAAGGGAAGATGAAAATAACTACATATACAATTTAAAAACTTGGTTACCAAAATCACATACATATGTGAAGAAAATTTAAGTAAAGTCCTAAAAAGGACTATAACCAGGTTAACAAAACTAAACATATTTACACAGCTATCCAAAAACAAGATTCCCGACATATACATTCCCCATTCAAAAATGTACTCAAAAAACTCCTGTAAATTTAAATATAATTGTGACCAGAGTATATATGTAGTTAATCTTGTACTACAGTGTATATCTATGATGTAAAATGTTAGTAAGATAAAAATTTAATTGGTGCAACATTAATATATTTATACATGTAAAAATCATACATGCATGTGTAGCAATATACGAATATGTCTATAATCAAAAAGGATTAATGTAATTAAGAATTTAAAATCTTCACATTCAAATATACACTATATTGCTTTGTATTACTAAATCCGTTAAACAGAGTATCTCTGATTAATCATCTTTACTATCTTTAAAAACAAATTGTATGACACAGATATATGAAAATCCAATTAGTAATGAGAACATCAGTAAGTCTAGTAAAAGGTCAATCAATATCATTGAAATCACCTGAGTCTCATATTCTTTAACATAACATAAATATAATATGTAGGATGATATTTTAATATTTATCATAAATGTAAGTATAATATGAGAAACTGTATTAATGTATACTGTGATAATTACCAAGGGCTTCAACTAACCCTATAGGGTAATATTACACCCTAACACTTCCAGTATTGTCATTAAAAGTATACAAGTGAAAATATATTTTTAACAGAAAATATATACCTAAATTATAAAAATAAAATATTCCACATTTTTCACAATTGGCCCAATATACCAACTGCAGCATATTAAGCACAATAAGTGTTCTTGTAGATGGCATTTAAAGTTGTCAGCGCTTAGTAGATAATAGATGTGTAAAATAAATTATCTCCTGAATATTAGATTTGCTATGCACCAACTACATGTAAAAGTTATAGCTAAAAACAAGTTTTCAATCTATATTACACAGTGTTTTAGTTTAAAAGTTAGTTATAAAGGCTTAAATGCTTCCGCACGCACGTAGTACCAGTCCAGTACGAGAAAAAGACTTCCTGAATCACGTAAAGCACACTGTCACAACCTACAAGAAAGAAAGCCACTTACTTGCAAGAAACTGTGCTGCTGAAGTCAAAACACAGTTTCCAAGGATGAAATCAGCAGTTTTTCAAATGTGGGATATCAGTAGAACAAGAAACCATATTCTGTGCAAGCAGACAATCGCGAACAAATGTTCACATCCTTTTCAGCTTTCTTTCCGAAGACTTGTCATCAGACCACAGAGTATGCAGCACGAGCAACACAATTCTGATCAGATAAAAATAATTGCATTACCCTAGCGACGCTAGTGACATCCAGAGAGTATACACCAAGGTAAAAGGCTTGTGAATAATTCCAGAGACAAAACCAAGGCATTCAGTGAAGATTAGTGAATCTATGTAGCACGAGAGACCAGATATTATTCCCTCCATTCTGATGATGTATTCTTAGACGAAGAAACATTACTTTTTCATGTAAACAATGCCAAGTTGATGTTGGTATATTGTAAAGGCGTAATATACTGGAATATTAATATGTGAGTTTGCGACAACTCCAAGAAACATTAAAACACGTTTCATATACAAAAAAGCTGAGTTATTTTTTCACCTGTCAAAGCTATGTCATATAATCAATATTATGAAAAAAAAAGAAAAAAAAAGACATAGTATTAAAGGTTAGCTCACAAACTTAAAACATCAAATGCACTTACAATAATTATAAGTTTTATTTTTGTGTGTCAATAGCAGGAAGAGCCTTGAATACTTTTAGAAATATGCCTTTTGCTTCTTGTGGGTCTGTGAAAACATAAGTCCTGTCATTATAGTTGAAAGAAAGATTATTAGGATAACGCATCCTAAATTTTATTCCCTTTTTAATCAGGTCTGCACAGAATGGAGACAGTTTTTGTCTGTTTAATTTTATTTGAGCTGGTAGATCCTGTGAAAAAGTCAATTTATGTTTATTCCAGATGAGATATTTTTTACTTTTGGCTGCTTCTAAGATACGCTGGGTGTCTTGAAAGTTTAATAACCTTGTGTATATAATCCGAGGTGAAGTAGAGTCTTGTCTAACATGCAGGGCTCTGTGTGCTCTTTCTACAGTTAAAGTTTTTGTATTTGTTTCACAATTAAGTAAAGCCTCAAATATTTGTTTAGTCACTGAAATTAAGTTTTGATTTTCATAGGATTCCGGCAATCATCTAATTATTATGTTATTTCTCCGGCTCCTTGCCTCCAAATCCAGAACTTTAGCTTGTAAATCAGCAATTAGATTATCTTTAGATTTTAAGTCATTTTCAATAGATTCTGCTCTTATTTCTATGGCTAAATACTTATTTTCAAGAATGTCCATTCTTTCATTAATCTGTTTTAAAGTTTTACCAAAATCAGTAAATTGGTCAGAAAAATTCTGTATAGCACTCTGAATGGGTTGTAATGCCATTTTTAAGTCTTCTAAATGAAAATTAGAATCATTTTTTTTCTTTTGCACTTACTTTTATGATTTCAGTAGATGATTTAGAGGTTCTAAGTCTCTTGGAGCTAGTGTCCTTCTCTGGAGAAAGCATAGAAGAGAATTTGGCCTTAGTTGTCTATGCATGAGTTGCCAGCCATGCCCAGATTAGAGGTGTGAAAACAGAGAAACTGATCTCTTGGAGCTAGTGTCCTTCTCTGGAGAAAGCATAGAAGAGAATTTGGCCTTAGTTGTCTATGCATGAGTTGCCAGCCATGCCCAGGTTAGAGGTGTCAAAACAGAGAAACTGACACAGAGATAAGCATCTGGAGTGCACTTGTCCAAAGACAGTTGAAGCCCAAAGTATTCTGAGGTAAAATAATCCAAAAATTTACCTTTTTCCAAAAATAAACAATCCCAAAGTGAAGAACTTGTATCAGAGATAATTTCTGTAAAAAAAAACTGTGGAGAAATTTCGCTTAAAAGTAGTTAAAAGTAGCCGGTAATTACATAGCAGTGAGGAGCTCAATGAATAGGAAGCAGTCTAGTCGGCGGCCATCTCTGTCTCCCCCAAGAAAAATGTTTTCTGCTTATCAACTGATGTAAAAAATCAGTCTATACCAAGATGATATATTCCCCTTCTGAAGGAGGTATGGGCATCCTCAAAATTGATTACATGTATAGATCTGCAATTGTAGAACTGCATACATATCTGTTGACCTCACAAGATTCAAACATAAAGAAAGTTTTAAACCATGAGAAGAACAGGTCTAAGATGAGTTCCCTGCTTAGTTTAGCAGAAGCATATTGGTGTCAAGCAGGAATAGAAATAAAATCAAAAGTAGATGAAAATCAGGCAACAACAGAATGTGCCAAAAATAAAAGAAATAATTTAAGGTGAATGATCAGAAAAGGCAAGAAATGTGGAAAATGCACAAGCATAGTTGCAAGTATAGAAAACTCCTGGAACAGCCTCATGTCAATCAGGATTTTAATGTCTTAAACCAAAAAACAAAAGGTTAATACTGGTGGCTCTAGGATAGTGGGCTACATACACATTGGTTTACAAAGTCCATTAAACATGTCAGAGAAACAGACAAATGCAAGTTTTCTAAAACAGAATTGAAAACAGTAGCACATTGCTGGGTGTGATACATTGATAAAAGAAGGCCTGTATACTAAAAGGCATAATAATATGTCAAGACTGTTGTATTGGAGGTTGTGCAAACGTTATAATACTGAAGTAGTTCAGAAGCATTGGAAACATCAGCCACAAAGCATTAGAGAAAATGATTAAGTTTATGTTGCATGGGATCACCCGTTACCAACAGTTCAAAAAATAGATGCAAGAGAACCAGCTATGGTAGTCCAGGAAATGAAGACCAAAGCAGCAATGATCATTGAAATCCCTACATCCAGTGATTACAATGTCTTGCGTACAGAGAGACACAAAGTCGTAAAATACCAGAATTTGCAGACAGAAATGAGGGCAATGTGGAAGAAGGATACCCAGACAGTTCCAATACTAGCAGGAGCAATAAGTCTAATAAAAAGAATTTACAGTCGAATTTAGATATGCTACCGATACATATAACTCCATATCAATTGCAGAAGGAGTCAGTTCTGGGCACATTGTGGGTACTGCAAAGAGCACTTTTGGCTAACATCAAAGACTTGGACAATGCTAATTTCATGAACTTTAAATCATACTTTGATGTAGGAATGGGGTAAATTCTCATCTTGGTATTAGAAACCCAAATGTCTTGGAGAAATTAAAAAGCCAGACATCTCACACATCCACTTAAACAGCTTGTTTATAAAACAACATGCAACATTTCCAAATTTAACCCAAAATGTTCATTACTACCCTGTCATCTATTAACTGGAACTTCCTAAAAATCTTCCCCTTAGATGATACTGTAAATGAACTCAGTAAAACTATTCTGAATATCCTTGCATCTCCTGGAAGGAAGAGACTAAAAATCATGTAATTTAGCTATCCGAAAAGATTAGAATGTTAATGCACAGTAGAGAAAAAGCATGGAAAGAATGTCAAAATATAAAACACCTCAGTATCTTGAAAACTTCGGAATGTTTCAGAATAATACTAAAAAGCAAATTAATGAAGATATATGTTATAATAACTTTCAGAATAATAGTAAACACAACCCAAAAAATTATGGACAGCTATTAAAGAAATCTTGCATCCTGGCCATAAATTCAACCCTAACCCCTCTCTCAATAACTCATCACTTTAAACTACAATACAGATCAACTCTTATTTCATAAATAGTATAGCATCTCTAATTAAGGATTCCTCAACATCTAATGCTAACCCTGCCCAGCAGCCATGCATCACAACATTCACTTTCACCTTTAAACCTGTGTCCACATCCTATATAAAACTGCTCTTAAACAAACTCAAACCTTGCTCTACTTCAGCTGATGTCCTTCCAGGCAAGTACCTTAAAATAGCAGCAATATCATTGCCTACCCTGTTTCAATCATTATAAATAGGTCAATCCAGGAATCCCACTTTCCAACTCTCTCTCTCTCTCTCTCTCTCTCTCTCTCTCTCTCTCTCTCTCCCCTCTCTCTCTCTCTCTCTCTCTCTCTCTCTCTCCCTCTCTCTCTCTCTGTCTCTCTCTCTCTCTCTCTCTCTCTCTCTCTCTCTCTCTCTCTCTCTCTCTCTCTCTCTCTCTCTCTCTCTCTCTCTCTCTCTCTCTCTCTCTCTCTCTCTCTCTCTCTCTCTCTCTCTCTCTCTCTCTCTCTCTCTCTCTCTCTCTCTCTCTCTCTCTCTCTCTCTCTCTCTCTCTCTCTCTGGAAAAAGTCACACATTATCCCTCTTCACAAATGAGGAAATTCAACTGACATAACTAACTTTACGCCTATAGCAACCTTATCCTCCCTTTCAAAAATTCTTGAAAATGTATTCAAAAACAATTGCCAAACTATTTCCTGCAGGAAGAACTCCTATCCCCCATACAACATGGCTTCTGTCTGTTCCATAGTACTAACACCGTACTTCTAACCTATATAGATACTGTCAATAAAGCTATAGGTAATGGAAAACTAGTCTCCTCTTTATTTCTACACTTGTCAAAAGCCTTCAACACAGTTTGACACAGCAAACTTCTGCTTTTAATGTCCCTATTAGGTCTCTCTCAGCTCAGCCTTCTGTGGTTCAAAAGTTTCTTATCCAAAAAGTGTCAGTAAAATCACACTCCATGTCTCCATACCTCCCAGGCAATACTGGTGTACCACAGGACTCTGTCCTCCTCTTTAACATTCTCACCAGCACGCTTCACACATCCACACAACAGGCTTCCCTAATACAGTATACACAGTCATTTGCACATCTGCCAACATGGCACATTTCCAAAAAAGCAGTCAAGAAGCTTTAACAGCAACTGTAACATAGCTTTGTAACTCACAACTCATGGTCAACCATAAAAGAAATCTACTACTTTTCCCCCCAAATCCCTGTCTATGAAAAAAAAAACAAAGCCTAAAAAACAAAATCCCTAACCTCCATGCCTGGCTCTCCCATAATCACCCCGACATTACCACCATTTCTGAAACCTGGCTGCAAACCTATAAAAGATAGCGAAATCCTACCACCAGGTTTCCAAATCATTCGAAATGACAGAGCCCACAAAAAAAGGAGGTGTAGTAGCAATAATCTACCCCACTTCCCATACCATAACTCCCTACTCCAATAAAATACCAACTTTTGCCAGTGCTGAAATTATAATTGGTTTACTAAAAATAAACAACCACAAGTCCATATAAATCGCTGCCCTCTATATTCCCCCTGGTGATAATATCAAAACTCTTGAAGCCATTCTGTCTTGGTTCTCCTCCAATATAAAAAATGAAACCTATAAACTCGGTGATACCAACATCAACTGGAATACTATTAACTCTGAAGCCCCATCCCACACAATCAACCTGTACAACTTCTCCCAATTAATACAATCTCCAACCAGACCAAATAAAGATGGTACCTCTGGTACCATCATTGACCAGATACTAACAACTCACCCAAACCTTAAGCTGGAAAATTACCTGATCCTCTCAGTGATCACCTACCAGCCTTCGCTGGCCATCTCCCATCTCCACTGCATAAACAACACAAACTACATCCAAACCCACAATCTCTCCTCTTTCAACCCTCTAACTTTCTCTGAATGCTTAAAGCATATTGACTGGTCCCCTCTAAAAACCCTTCCTCTAGATGATGCCGTTTCCTACATTAACCACTCATTCCTAACCATTCTCAATCAGCAAGCTGCCCCCCCCCCCAAGCCAAAAGCATCAAAACCATTCCCTGCCCATGGTTAGCCTTGCACCAAAGGGACAAAAAATGGAAACAATATCAAAAACATAAAAACCCTAACACCCTCATAGAGTATAAGCAACTATGAAACTCCACAAAAAAAAAATAATAATTAAAGACCCGCAAAGCCCACTACTCCAAACTCCAGTCCTTGCACTCAACAAATCTCAAAAAATTCTGGGACTCCATCTCATCCATGCTGCATCCTGGCAAGAAAGAAAACCCCCTGCGCAGACCTCAAAGTCTCCAACCTTGAAACAGCCAGCCAGTTCAACTCATTCTTCATAGACTGCATAGCTAAACTACCCGCCTCCTTCCCACCCCCTCCTCCACCACCACCCCCTCCTGCCCCAACCACCACCCCAATTATCAACCTTCCTCCACATCCTTCTGCCTCAAACCCATCCCCACAAACACTATAAAAAGACTTCTCATCAAACTCAAACCCTGTTGCAATGCACCCGACAACCTTCCACCCACCTTCCTCAAACAATCTGCAGACAGCATTGCCTGTCCCATCTCTATTCTTATAAATAGATCCATACAAGAAACATATGTCCATTCTATCTGGTGCCATGTTACATCATCCGCCTCCACAATGGTGGCAAAAATACTCATACCACTAACTTCAGGCCTATTGCCATCCTTTCCCCTCTTTCTAAAATACTAGAGAAAACTATAGAAGCACAACTTATGGCACACCTAACACTAAACAATCTCCTTTCCCCTACCCAACATGGCTTCCATCCTGGCCACAGCACCATGACTGCCCTTCTTTCCTTTCTTGAAACCAAAACCTCGAATGTGACTCAGGCAAGTTCGTATCCACACTATTCCTAGACCTGTCAAAGGCCTTTGACACTATCTCACACACCCTACTTATATCCCAACTCTCCACCTTACACCTGTCTCCCACAACCATTGCCTGGTTTTCCAGCTACTTATCCAACCGCCAAAAAGCTGTCCAATGGAAAACTTCAACCTCCCCCTTCCTTCCCACACCCACAGGTATCCACAAGGTTCTGTTCTTGGCCCTCTTCTCTTCAACCTATTCATTAACAACTTTCACCAAACCATCCCAGACTCATATATCATACAATATGCAGATGACTCAACAATTATCTGCTCAGCCTTCTTCTCCTCCAAGGTCCTAACAAAAACCAAGCTAGCCTTCTCCAAAACAGAAACCTGGATGCAGTCTAACCATCTGGCATTAAATGCAAATAAAACCAAACTAATGTTTTTTTTCCCTACCAAAAACTCCATTGACAAATTTACATTCAGCATACAGAGTCAAAACAACACCCTCCTTGAAATCATTCCCAACACCAAGCTTCTTGGCATCATTATTGATGAAGAACAAAACTTTGACACCAACATCCACTCTGCAATCAAGAAAACCCACCAAAAGTTAGATCTCCTCTTACAGGCACAACTGCTTCCTAAGCCCCTCTACCCATCAAACTCTTGCATCCACCTTCCTACTCCCCTCCCTTATGTATGGTGCTCCTCTTTTCACCAATCTCCATCTTGCCCTTCGGTCCAAACTTGAATCCTGCTACAACAAGATCTCCAAATTTGAAACCATTTAAAAAAACTCATCTCACCACTGCCACTCCTTCCTCACCCTCAACTGGCTTGAACTATCCAACTACCTCAGTTACCTACAACTCACCATTGCCCACAAGCTTGTCTTTAAACCTGCCAACTGCCCAGCTCTCGCTACTTCCTTAAAACCGTACATTCTCAACTGCTCACTCACATCCAAAAACCAAAATCTCCTTCAGGTCCACAAACCTGCATGACCTCCTGGCCATCTACTGCTGTCCCACTCGTTAGCTAAACAGTGAAACTCTCTCCCCACACACCTACGCAACCTACCTAACCATACAAATTTCAAATCTCAGCTACTTTCTCACCTTTCTTCTAAATAGGAATATCCTTGCTACACTCCAACTTAACCCCCCCCCGTCATTCCACCTTGCAATGACTCATCCAACTACCTCTACTATTACTTCATCACACCCAAAACAATTCCTCCTCTACCAAAAACTAATTTTGTCTCTAATATCTATTGTACTATACTCTCCATTCTCAATTATACTATTACCCTCTCCATGCACAATATTTTCCTAACCTACTAATGGCTAGTAGCTATATATTTTGACATGTTAAACCTACAATTGAGTTTATAACAAAAATATTCACTTTATGTAAATGTTGAAATTTCTGTATTGAATTATGTCTTTTCATTTTTGTAACATTGTGACAAGCCAATTGCAAATATCATGGAGCTTATCTGTAAATGTTTAATTAGCTGTATGAACTATGTCCTTTTGTAACATGTGAAATGTAACTTGCAATTGTTGTGGAGCTTTTCTCCCTGGGCCTCCACTGAAAATGGGCTCTTCTTGGCCCAGTGGACTTCCCCGGTCATGAAACTTAAATAAATAAAAATAAATAAAATAAATAAATGTAAAGTGCTCTCTCTTGAAAATGCAGCCATTGAGGTAACTTCTCGTAGCAAATTATTACGGATGATAGTGGATGATAATCTTAAATTTGACCTTCATATACAAAATTGCATGAGAAAATGCATCAAAAACTAGGGATGCTTTATAGAGACAAAATTTTTCTCTCCAACACAACTAAAGCTACGCTTGCCACAACTTATCTCCTCCCCGCACTTCTTTATGCCATTTTGATCTTTACTACCATTCAGGCATCACAAAAATCAAAACTTGACAATGCTATAACAAAGTTGTTAAATTTGCATCAAATACCCCTTTTAAAACCCACCACTGTACAACACTTAAAAACCTACATTGGTTAGAACTACTCCATCAACTAACATATACACAGCTTCTTACCACCCATAAAATTACCCAGAATCCAGCTACTTGTCCAGCACTAAATAACATTCAAGGCAATTATATTCCCAGCTGGTAATTATGATCCAACAACCAAAAACTCCTGTCTGTCCACAAACTAATCAAAACTGCTGGGCATTGTCTTTCCTTGTACCATATTGCTAAGGCCTGGAACTCCTTATCTCTATCCATCAGGTCAGTACCCCTCATCCCATCCTTCAAAACCATTCTGAAAGATCTTATAGCCAAAAGCTGGCTGTGTTCTTGTTCAACACCAAGATGAATTATATAACTAAATGTGAACAAATACCTTTTCTTACCTTACATCTGTTTGCTGTCCCTTCAAACTACTTTTTTGTTTTCACTGAGAATTTTGTCTTTGTATAATAGCCTGTAGTCACAACATCCGACCCTGATACTCCTTACTTCTATGAATTTCCCTCCCCTGGCTTGCTCTCTAAATATATCAAAGCCTGTTTTCTCTCACATCGTATTGCAATTCCTGTTTGTGTTATACTGTTACCTTTAATTTCTCTGTTATCAACCAAATAATATTTCTCTAACTATTAAATCATTATCATATAACTTTTATCTATTCTTAACCATTTTTTTCATATTATGTCTAATTTGGTATAATTATTTAAACTGTAGTTTTTTGTATTATTTTAAATCTGTAAAATTTATCGTTGTTAAAATGTTTTGTAATCCTTTGGAGCATTTCTCCCTAGGCCTTGGTAACTATTACATCATTATCATATAACTTTTATCTATTCTTAACCATTTTTTTCATATTATGTCTAATTTGGTATAATTATTTAAACTGTAGTTGTTTTTTGTATTATTTTAAAGACTGTAAAATGTATCGTTGTTAAAATATTTTATAAAACTTTGGAGAATTTCTCAACAGACCTTGGCTGAAAATAGGCTCCTACCCAGTTGAATTTTCCTGGCAATCAAATGTCAATAAATAAAAAAAAAAAATCAATAAAATTCAACATCCCCATCACTAGTACATCCTTCATTTATAAAGGACACAAAGTAATAGTAATTTTAAAATAGTGTTTAATAAGCAACAGTTTCCATGGTAGCTGAAATTAGTAATTTATTTATTTATTCATTCATTTATTTGAATTTGTTTACCAGGGTAGTCCACTGGGCCATTAAGTCCATTTTCAGTGAAGGCCTGGGGAGAAAAGCTCCACAAATGGCAAGAAACATATACCTGGTTTGAATACACTTGACATGAGTACAATTACTGTGTGTATACAGTATGGATAATATTTGAAATGAGCACAGTACAAAATTATGTACCATAAATGTAACATATTTAAACAATTGGTTGTATTACTAGCATACTAGCAAATTAACAAAAAAAGTTAAGGATCAACAATGCTAAAGACATAGGCTTTAAAAAGATATTCCTGACAGTGGAATAGTGAGGCTAATAATCGGCATTAATAAAAAGTACATTTAGAACATCAGTGTCAGCATAAGTAGTGGCAGTTTTGACAGAATGAGACAAGTTGCAGGTGCAATTCCAGAGAGAAGATAAGTAGTTTCTTACGGAGGTTTTGAAAGCATATGGGTTTTGAGTGGTTCTAACAGTTAATGGTAGGGCATTCCATGTTTTGGCTACCAAACAAGAATATAGAAGCTGGTCAGCTGGCAGGTTTGTTTTTTGAACCAGCAAAAGGTGTTGATTCTTAGCTCTGAGAGGCCTTCTTGTTAAGAGCAGGACAGTCTAATGGTTTAAAGATTATTTTGTGTGCAGTTATTAGTTGCAGGTAGGAGAGGTAGTGAGGTAGTTCAAGCCAGTTGAGAGAGTGAAGAGTTGTACAGTGATGGGTATAGTGTTTGGTGTTAGTTGCAAATTTTCCAATTTTCTTATAACAAGTGTCAAGTTTAGCTTTTAGGGAAGATTGGAGATTAGTATGTAGGGGTGCACCTTATACAAGAGATGGTAATAGGTAGGTGGAAGCTAGAGCTTGTTTCATGGAGGAGCTAAGGAATTTCTTTATGCCTATAGAGGCCACCTAGCTTTTTGTGAGTTTTGTTGATACTATGACGTATATGTAATTCAAATTTCAAGTGTTTGTCTATAATTAACCTAAACGTTTTGTGTGGATAATACCCTTGATTTTTGTGTTATCCTGAGAAAGTATAAAGAATTAGGCTTTATTTAAGGGGGTTGTTCTCTTTGGGGTGAAAAACACGAGCTTGGTTTTGTTTGGATTGAGGGCTAGAGAATTATTATACATCCAGGTCTCAGTAGAGGTAAAGGCCAATTGAGTTATTTTTTGTAGATCAGAAATAGAGTAAGCAGAGCATATAATAACCAAGTCATCTGTGTACTAAATAAGTGATCCTTAACCTAGTGAAGAATGAAAACTATTAATGAATATGCTGAATAGGAGGGGTGCTAGTATGGAGCCTTGGGGAACTCCAGTAGAGGTGATAAGATATGGAGAAGGGGAATTTTGCCATTTAACAGCCTGTTGTTTAGCTGCTAGGTAACTTGAGAACCAGTTAAATGAGGAGGGGGGAAGTCCAGTTTTAGAAAGTTGGGTCAGTAGTAGAGGGTGAGAGAAGGTGTCAAAAGCTTTTGAGATGTCTAAAAATAGGGAGGAGACAATTTTACCAGAGTCTTGGGCTCTATTGATAGTGTCCATAAAGGATATGAGGGTAGTTGTGATGCTATGACATGGCCTAAATCTGTGCTGTGGGAGATAGGATTTGGTTTTGAAGTAGAAATTGTAGAATTTGAATATGCATACATTTTTTCCAAGATCTTTGAGATAGGACAGACAGAGAGAATGGATAATGGTCTGAAATTTGAGATATAAGAACTATTGCCACCTTTATGAAGAGGAAGAATAAATGCTTTTTTCCAGATCTTAGGGACATGCAATTCGTGGATGGATCTATTTAGAAGTAAGGAAATATGGTATGAATAGCTTTGGCTGCTAGTTTTAGGAATTGTGTAGGTAGGTTGTCAGGAGCATTTGAGCAAGGTTTGAGCTTGAAAAGTAATATTTTTATTGTGGTGGTTGGAATGGGCTTAAAAGAGAACTTAGGTGTAGGATGGGTGGAAGAGCTGCGAAAAAAATGGGAGGTTGAGGTAAAAAAGGAGCAAGAGGAGAGTTTAGATGGAGTTACAGAGTTTGTGCTGCTATGGGCTTGGAGAAAAGAAGCAGTGATTTGAGCTATAGCATTGATAAAATGAGAGTTAAAGAAAGTGTCTGTTTCTTGAGATGTTTTGTCTTAATGTGGACTTGGGTTGCTCTTTCTGCCTGGATTTAATAGTGATGTAATAGCAATCCAGAATTTTTTTTATTTAACTTATGGTCATTCTGAAGTTTCAGATAGTGGTCTGTTTTGTCTTTGTTGATGAGTCTTTTTGCCTGGTTTCAAAGTTGTTTGAATTTCAGTAAGTCTGGAGGGTTTTTATTTGCTAGCCATTGTTGCCACATTTTGTCTCTGGTTTTCATAAGTTCTTTAGTGGTCTTTGTCAGCCATGGGGCATGGTTTGCTTTGATCCACTTTAGACAAAGATGAGCAAGGATATTTAATGTATGTAGAAATGTTGACTTGAAGTAATTGACTGCATCATCAGTGAGAGAGTTTTTAGTATGTGCCAGTTAATATTTTTAGAGTATCTATGAAGATCAGTGGATTGAATTTTGTGAGGTTCCTTATTAGTTTATACTGATGTGGCTTTTGGAATGAAGGGTGAATAATGGTGGGGAGGTGGTCAATGAGGGTGTTTGAGAGAGTACTGGCAGAAGATATTTTATTGGATCATTAACCAGAATCCAATCTAAAAGAAGCCAATGCTGTTGTTCCTATTAGGTCTGGTTGGAGAAGTAATAAGCTGGGTAAAATTAAATAGATTGATGTTTGAAGATGGAATGTTGGGACAGATGTCTAGCCAGTTGATGTTTACATCAATTAAGATAATGGTTTCATTTTTATATTGTTGGATATCCAGACAAGGATTTTCTCCAGCAAGGGTATGTTGTTACCCAGTGGTATATAGAGGACAATGATGCATCATTTTTTACAGTCATTCATTTTTAGGAAGCAAATAAGAATTTCAGCACTGGCAAAATGTGGAGTAGGATTTGTATGGGGAACTATATTATGGGAGGGCAGAAACAGAAGTGCAACACCACTTCCCTTTTTGTGGGGTCCATCAGATCTTATGGTAGCAAAGCCTGGAGAGAGAAATTCTGAGTCCTAAATGTGTGGTTTTAGCATGGTTTCAGTAGTAGCAATGATGTCAGGTTGATTATGGACAATCCATGCTTGGAAATCTGGGATTTTATTACAGATGCTTCGTGAGTTTAAATTAACCCTATACAAGAATTTAAATGTATTAAAGAATATATACATATTTACAACTTGAAGATCTTTAGAGAGTTTCAAAAGATGTGAAGAAGAAGCAGAATGTGGGATAGATGGAAACAGACAGAAGGTGAGGGAAATGAGTTTATATGCTGAGGAGGTTGACTGATGGAGGGAGGGTGAGGTGACTATATCTGTGCATGGCTTAAAATGTATTGTCATTTTTAGCTTATAAAGATATTTGAGTGTTTTAAAGCACTGCCATTGATGAACTTTTATTAGGTATTTTAAGGTCTTTCAGTAGTAAATCTTACTTTCTTCACGAGTAGTCTATTTTTAAATAGAAACAGCATTAAAATTTATTTTGCACATAGTAGGTAATAACATACCAGCTGAAACAGACATTCACAATCCAGCAATAAGAAATTAGAATATAGAACATCTCACCCATCAAATGATTTTTCTTTTATGACAAGAAGGTCTATTTCATATACTTTTTGATCTCATAATAATAAAGTATATTTAAGCAAAATTACTACTTTAAGTCAAGTTGAACTTGGAAGAAGAGATATAGGGCCACATTCCAAAAGAGTTGCTGTCAATGTAAGTCTGCCCTGATTCAGAAAGACCAACCCTTAGACTAGGTGACTTACTTTGGTGTAAGGCCTACCTATAAACAGGCTTACTACAGGGACCAAATTCCAAAACACCTGCTCTCATCCTGCCCTCAGTGTAAGTAGCCACTTACACTGAGAGCAAGTCTTTTAGCATCAGGGACATAGAGGGTGCTTGTTATAGCTTATTCTATGTCTAGATCAACATACATCAATTATTTTGTCAGGCTTGATTATAAGCTTCTTATTAATCAATCAGTTCTAGAGTAAAAATCGTGTTATACCTGAACATACTCATCACAACTTTATCTAATTCAGAAGTATAACACAGCACACATTATATGCATATCTAAGGTTTACTACAGTACTTCCCCCCTGCACTATTTGTAGTGAAAACACAAGTACCCTAATTGCAACTCCCTCTTTTACTCAACACTCAGAGACATCTGGTTTTGACATACCTTGCATACTTTAAGCATTCAAGCAAGTCATTTTGAAGCTAAAAACTATCTCAATTTGGTTATAATGTTGTTACTATCAGTAAAATATAAATTGGCAGATATTGATTCTGTATCTTTTCTAGGATGTACATATTTTAGAATATGTTCATTACCCCTGTAAGAGATAAATCTACTGTATAACTTTCTGTGAAGCTGCATAGAATATGACAAAAAAGCTCCTTATATAATAGAAAGCCAATATTTTATTTTTAATGTCAGGGCCCCAGTGGCCTTTGTAAGGCAAGTAACATAGTTCTTCATTATGAGAAACCATGCAGCTTTGAAAACTGTGGAAGTATGGGGATTTTCTTTATGCACTAATGTTCTGTTTACACTTATCCAGTTTAGTGCACAAGGGATACACGTGCAATGCATGCAGTGTGATGACATCACTCAATCACATAAATGATGAAATTTCCAGGCCTATGTGCATCCATTCATAACTGGAGATGTACTAACAGGATGCATGCCCCAAAGAAAGCTAAGCAGGAAAAATTATTTCATTTGTCTCCATCATTGGATGCCCCCCTAATATCTGGGCTTCTAGCCGAACCTGCTGAGTGTTCACTAGAGGATACTCTATCACTGCACCAGTAGACCATAGTAAATCCAACAATTACTTTCATAAGATCAGCATTCCTTGGAACCTAGCTAAAGATCTGAGAAGATTAACATGTAAATAGCAAAGACTTCTGGTAAGCCATATTTACAGAATAGTGTCACCAATGCTATCTTCTAAATCACACTGAGCATCACATTATCGACACAAAAAGCTTGTGTTTACTGAAAATAAAAATTGGTTTTGATCTTCCCATTGCAAAAAATATTTATATAATGAAAAAAAGCTACTATGCAGTGAGTATAAGAAATACTGCACATTCATTTTAAGTAATTAACTGTCATTTGTTTCACATAAAGAAGGCAAAACTCGCCACCCACACACAAATAAAGCAAGTAAAATTTCACTTGGCAGATTGTAATGTCGCTACTGTTTTTCAATCAAGTACATTAGCTGAATGTTATCCCTTCTGCGTTTATATTCTTCCCATTTTAAAGTTTAAGTGAAATTTGTCAGCTTAGAAGAAGCAAAATTCTCACCTTGGATCTGGCCTTCCACTGAAAGGATTTGAAACTTACATTAAAGAAGTTGTGTTCACCATTTAAGAAATACAAGTTAAAACATTAATCCATGTCATCTTATTTTGTTTATAAGACTAGTAATAGGAAAAGACATGACAACTGCTAAGATGTCGAACAGTGAAAACAGAAGTAAATGTGTTTGATAAACTTTAGCCTTTAATAACATCAGATCATCAGATATAACTTTTCTCATCATTAGAGAAAAAAAAGGGTACTGGTTCTGCATTAGGTAAAAAATAATCTGCCTACAAATCCTAGACTGTGTTCACTACATTGCCTTCCTTTTATAAGTAAAGCATAGATACCTACCTTTTACAAGCAAAACATGACTGCTACTATAACTCAACCTGTACATCGGCTTTAAATAATTCTTCTGACTTAATACACTTCATTTTACATGCAATAAGACACATCCCTGGATTCATTAAACTCCATGCAGGAATAGTGCTACTCCTGCACAGAGTGGTTTGTGCCCGTGTAGAACAGCAGCGCACCTTGCATATTAATGAAGGCATGCTGATGTGTTATTTACATGGACATGATCCATGAACGAGTGCAGGGGGCATGTCAGAGCATTGTACAGTACACATGCCCCCTGCACTCCAGAATTGCCGTACAGCAATTACAAAGTGTCTACAGGTAAAATAACATAACAGTGTCCATGGACAAAACAAGCAAAGTAACACAAAAGCACAGCCCCACACAATGGTCCAGCACAGATAATGTCCAGAATGGTATGCCAGTGTACATGCTGGCATACCAAATAAGTAAGCATGTTCCTGAGAGGAACATTTAAACCAATTCCCCCATGTATGATGTAGTTGTCCAGATGTCCTGCCCTAAGGTGCATAAAGCAATGTGCATACCACTACAGTAAATACAAATAAAACACATTTTTTTTTTTTCTGAACACAATAAAATTTCAGCATAGCAGAGCGGGTGTGTGCATTGTGAAGCTATGCTCAGCCTACCTTACACATCACAAGGAGCTAAATAGAAATATACAACTGAAATTTGTAATGTGTGATAGTGTAGTGATTATAGCATCTGCTTTACATGCAGTCATTCACAGTTTAATCCCCAATGAAGACATTTCAATTTTATATGTAAAAGCAGTACTATTTTTTTTTTTATAATTAGGTAGTAAATAACATATATTTGTCAACCAGAGTAGCGTAGTAGGTTCAAATGTGAGGTGTCAGTGTAATAAAGTTGTAAAACCCCCATATAAACACAAGTGTCCCACACAGTATAGCCACACGAAATCTAATGTCATGAAAGCACATAGGAGGATGTTATGGAAGGTCAACATACATAACATAGCATGTCATTAATGAGGAATGAACCCCACAATCCTGCATAAAATGAAACCTGAACAATGCTAAGTTGTGCACAGCCCTGCTTAGCTGGTGTAAGCATTGCTTAAACATAAACATTAAGCAAGAATTAGTGTAGCTAAGCGGATTTGTGCATTGGTAAGCAGTGCTTAGCATTTACCCCTTTAAGCAATGCTTACCTTAGCTCAGTGGGTTTGCCCATCGCTTAGCATAGTTCAGCACATTCAAAACTATCCAATCATGGAAAAGGGCAGGAAATCAGCCCTATTTAAACCCCACAAGTGGGAATACAACCAAAACCAGTTGTAGCTGATCACTGCAGGCACTATGTCTGGTGTTGGTGAAGGTATGCACTTTCGGGCGCAGCACTGGGGCATTCAGGAGTCCAGGGTCATGGTTAGACTCCTAGTACAAGACCATGAAAGGAGGCTGCTGCAGGACCAGTAACAGGGCTCCCAATACAAAGCAGAGGCCTGGGACCATCTTGCATGTGATCTCACCCGTGCCACTGGCATCCCTCAGACTGCTGAGCAGGTCCAGTACTACTTAGCTGACTTGAAGTATAGGAAGAGGGAGCTCTTGCACCAGTGGATCCAAGACGCACAGGCGAAGAATGTCCCAGCTGTGTGTAAGTATCAGTATCAATAAGTGTTTACCAAAGTCCAGCCTGTGTATGTGATGGATAGGTATACATAAATGTTTCTCTATCTCCTGTACAGCTGCAGATGAGAGGACCGTGAACATGGATGCCCATGTCAGCAGGCTGCTAAGGCTGTGTCGCGAGGCTGGTGAGTACAAATCTAGCTTGTAGTATTCAGGGCAAATAAATAGAAAGGAGTAGAATGTTACCTGTCAGTATTTAAAATTAGTATGGTTTGTATTGAATAAATGAAACATTAGCAGAGTAATAGTGGCATACAGGGCATATATCAGTAAAGGTGTTATTACATGTCAATAAAAGCCAAAACCCTGAAATGGTTGTGTTTACTTTGGTATGTGGTGGTATGAATCGAAATGTGTACAGTTTCTGCGCAGCAACTATAGCTCTGAAAGCATTATATAATCAAGGCTCATCTGACAAAGATTGTGGAGTTGTAAAAAAGGAGATTAACTATATGAAATGTTCCATGCACCAAGATATGATACCTGAATAGTAATGTTGTGTTAACCAGTGTTTTACAGACTGTGCTATGTCAAAGTATGAATACACAGTATAAGAACAATCTGCCATGCATGAATGTCAGAATTGCAAGGTCAGATTGTACAACCAAGAGAGTATTAGGCAGAAAACAGTCAAACAAGAGACAGCAGTTTCTCAATAATTCATTCTGATGAAACACAAACTTTGTTGTATTTTTTGCACAAATAGGCACGGTTCAAATCCCGGGAGTGGTAGTAAGCTCTATGCATAATTTCACCCAGGAATATGTAAATATGTGTAGAAACAGGTAGTGTTAACAGAAATTCCCTCCACAGGTCTGCCAGTTAAGAAAAGGTATATCTTAGCTGTAAAAAGGCTGTACTTATACACTGTGTACAACACCCACTGTCCTACCCCAAGGCTGCAAATGACAACAAGATAAGTACATACACCAAGTAGTCTTCTCCAAGAAATGTCCCTCAAGTGTCATGCTGTCACAGCTAGTGGGGACTGCCACCCACACCCAGGGTGACTGATAGAAATCAAGGCAGAATACGGCAGTAGCACAAACACACACACACACACACACACACACACACACACACACACACACACACACACACAGTATGAGTGCACATATGTAACCCTGACTATGTGTATATGGGTAGAAACAGTCAAGTAGTGTTAACAGAAACTTCCTCCACAGGTCTACCAGGTAAGAAAAGATATAAATTAGCTGTAAGAAGGCTGCAATTATACACTGTGTGCAAACATACCACTGCCCAACCGAAGGCCATAGGTCGATGTAAAGTGAGGTAATACCTAGAGAGTAATGATTAGAGCAACGATCATTAAAGTTGTGAGCAATTGAAACCTATACAGTTGTTAATTGCCATCTCTTTCTCCTTCCCCACACTATCTGCACCAATAATCCAAATACATAAATCAATGGGTATATTTTTCACCAAACTTACTGTTGGGACATGTGTCCTATTGTTCTACAAATATTTAAATGTTCGACTATTAATGTTCCCCCAAAGGCCTAACATTTGTACCCAGTAGGAGATTGGATATCTTTAAAGTATTGGTGGATTTGAAATTATTTACTTAAAAAATTTATTTGAAAATGCTATTACCATCAGGGGACCTTGGATCAAACCAATTTAGGGTCAGTAGTACCTTCAACCCCGCCGCTTCACCCTGTCCTGTATATTTTTGAGAAAATGTGTGAGATAGATTTCAGGGATGTGGTAAATATTAGAAGAATTGATTCTGTGAAGAACAATATGACTAGGGAAGAGTGGTCCCTAGTGAATGAACTAAGGGATGGGGGTATGAGAGTTATTAAGGCTGATAAGGGGGGAGGTTTGGTTTTCTTTGATGGTGTGGATTATAATAGTAGAATGTTTTTGCATTCAGGGGGGACCTATACCTACAGACTTCTTATGCTAATTTAGTCATGCATCACTGGGAATTAAACTATGTCTTTCAGCATACTTTATTTACTAAGGTTTTAGTTTATAGGCGTTTTGTTGATGACATTTTAATTGTATGGGAAGGTTCTATGGAAGAATTTACTTTATTTAAAGAATATTTAGAAACTACAACTACCTTCCTTAGATTTTCAGTTGAAACATCATACTTATCAGCAAATTTCTTAGATGTTAGTTTAAACATCAGAAATGGGAGACTAATATCTACACTATATAAGAAAAAATGTTGGAGGAATACAATTTTGAAGTATGATAGCATGCATCCGCGACACATCTTTAAAGGGATATTGAAGAGCCAATTTAGTAGATTAAGTAAAATTTGTCCTGATGAGCATGACTTAAGAAGAGAGGCAGATAATATGGTAAATATGTTTTTAGAAAGGGGCTACGACTATAATTTAATAATGAATGTTAGGAATAATATCTTATTTAAAGATAATCTAGAGGCCATTGTTTTAAATGATAATAATTCTTTTCCCATTTTTAGAAAGGACACACATAATAATCATGAGAAGGTATCTTTTGTCACAACTTATACTAATGATTTCCATAACATTAGAAAAGTATTACTTAATAATTGGAAAGTTTTATTGATAGATGAACCTACATCAAAGGTAGTAGGTAAAAACCCACATATAACTTATAGGAGCAACAAGAATCTGAAATCTATATTGTGTGACAGACCTGATTTGACTACCAATGATCAATTAATACTAAGATACCCTTTGGGGACTTATCCCTGTCAGCATTGTAATTATTGCAAGTTTATTACTAAATCACAAGATTTCGTACACCCTGAATTTTCTTATGTTTTTAAACCAAGATTCAGAGCTACTTGTGATACTTCAGGCCTAATATATTTGGCCACTTGTGAATGTTGTCCCGTGTTTTATATAGGCCTCACTAAAAGGAAATTGAGAAATAGAATTTATAATCACCAGTACGACATTAAAAAGAAGAACGAGTTAAATGCCCTAGCAAAACATATTATATCTAATCCATCACACTCATTTGTTTTTAGGGTATTACAAACAGTGGAAGCGAATGCTAGAGGTGGTGATTATGTAAATTTGATTGAATTAAATGAATTGAAATGGATTCTCAGACTTAAAGGCCATTATCCCCCGGGCCTAAATAATTATATTACAATAAGGTCTTTTCTTAACAAACGTAGATAGCTCCTTCATTGTTCATTATTGTTAATTTTTATTTTATTTCCTGCTTGATTCATTTTGTGACAAATAGTATCTTCATACATGAATTTTTAGTTTTATTAGTCATCTTTCAGCATTTTTCTTCCTAATATTTTAATGTTCATACTTGTCCATGTACTGTTGATGGTATTTTAAAGTATTTAAAGTGTTGCTTTTGAAACATATTCCTCAAGGTCTATGAACTCTATGAATGTTTTAATACAATTGTATTTATATTTATATTTGTATTTTAATGTTTATTATGATCTGGTTTTTAAATAAGTTATTCCATAATTATAATTAATTGGTTATTATTTACTAATTAATTGATTATTTATTACTTATTTATTTATTACTTATGGTCATATTTGCATTGAGACTTTATAAAATATCTATCTTTATATTCAATGCATTTAATTTTAAATAGACAAATATATTTTGGTCATGTAATTTCTATATTTTATTATAGTACTTGTAAATATATGTTATATAGCATTTATAACAATGCTAGATAAGAATACTGACCACATCTGACTTTATGATATTATAAAATCTATTTATTTGTCTATTTATTTTATTTATTTACTTATTTATTTATTGCCAGAATGCATTTTTAATATTTATAATATTTACCATCTGATAAAATTTGTTTTAAGAAAGCCTATGAACAAATATGAACTTTATATTATATATTATTATGTTACATATTGGGATGATATATGTTAAATAAGTTTTAGATAATTTCAAATGGACATTAAAATATGTTCATTATATCACATCGTCTTATACCAGTGTA
This sequence comes from Protopterus annectens, assembly GCF_019279795.1. Classification (NCBI taxonomy): domain Eukaryota; kingdom Metazoa; phylum Chordata; order Ceratodontiformes; family Protopteridae; genus Protopterus; species Protopterus annectens. Next base: position 68,602,418 of record NC_056742.1, read on the forward strand.
TTGCTTTAAAATTTTTCAAAGAAACTGAATACTTAATAGCATAATTGAATCACCAGTTAATTAATTAATTAATTGCATAATTGAGCTATGTCCTCCTATAAAAACCCTGACTCTGTTTAGTTGTACATTGTCTGAAGAAGCGTATCAGAGGATACGCGAAAGAGCTCACCTTTTGTTTATTTCTTTCAAATAAATTGTCTTACTTTATCTAATAACGTGGAGAGTCCAAAGTTTTTGTATTTCACTTTCAATAGTAGAATGTTGGCAATGTTAAATATGGAAACGTATACTCCTATATCTTTGAATGAATTAAATTGTGCTTATAATAGAATAAGGAATTTTTTGAATGACCTATTTATTTTGAATCGAATTGATCTGAACTTGTTTAATTATTTCTCTATGCCCTCTCCGAAAATACCTGTTATTTTTGGGATTTCTAAGATCCATAAGGACTTAGTGAATCCACCATTGCACCCAATAGTTAACAGCCGAGGTTCCATTACATATGCAATGGCTAAATATGTTGATGGAATTTTAAAAAAGTATGTGACCAATGAACATTATGTATGCAGGGACTCTTGGTCTTTTTTGGAAAGTATTAATAATTTGAAGTATGAAAGCAGTTATAATTTTGCAACAATCGATGTTAAGGACGTATATATGGTCATACCTCATGAACAGGGTATTGAGTGGATTACTTTATTGATGAGGGACAGGAGAGCACCTGTTAATGAGATATCCCTAGTGCAAGAACTTTTGGTTGTTATTTTAACTAATAATTATTTTATGTTTGATCACAAATTTTATATCCAGAGTCATGGAGTAGCAATGGGTTCCCCAGTAGGTGACAGTATGGCCAATTTGGTCATGGCATACTGGGAGGAACATTTTATACATAATGGAAGAAATAAGTATTACCAACAGGTTTATTTTTACACAAGTTTTTTAGATGATATTTTATCATTTTTAAGGGTGCTCTTGACTTATTTAAACATTTTATTGACTATTGTAATAGTACAACTGAATTTCTTTCTTTTACTTATACTTTCCAGTATGATAGAATAGCTTTCTTGGCTGTAGAATTGAGTAAGTATGTAATTGTTGGGCAATATATAGCTAACATCCATAGGAAGGAGACTTACTCCAATTCATTCTTGCACTTTAGTAGTGCACATCTACGACATCAGAAGAAGTCGGAGGTTAAGGGGCAGCTCATTAGGGTTGCCCGTATGTGCACTATGGACAGTGATTTTGATTTAAAGTGCAATTTCCTTGAAGGATTATTTATGAAGAGGGATTATCAGGTTTTATTTTTACGTGAAATCATAGATGAAGTTAGAACTAAAAGGAGTACAGGTTATTTTAGGGCAATATTGCACAATAGTGGATCAGCTAATGAAATAGTGTCTGATAGTAATAGTATTCATGTCCGTGAAGGTAATCTTGATTTTAATATTTCTTTCATTACTCCATCTAATATTGATGGTAATGTGATTAAACTTATTTTACAAAAGAATTGGAGTTTAATTAGGGCCGATGATCGATTGTATAAGCTTGGAACTTTAGTAAATTACTCAAAAAAGCACTGTTTAGAGGAGAAGCCAAGCACCGGACAGCTGTAGGTAAAAATCCAAGTTTATTGAGTGAACTGAAAAGCAGAACGTTCTGCTTTTCAGTTCACTCAGTAAACTTGGATTTTACCTACAGCTGTCCGGTGCTTAGCTTCTCCTCTAAACAGTGCTTTTTTGAGTCGTTTACTAGTGTTTTGGTTCGCACTGTACTTCTGGACTTTGGTAAGCTTGGAACTTTGCCTAGAATAGTTTTCCAAAGAGCAAATAATTTTAAAAATCGTTTGGATTTTAAACATACAATAACCCCTAAGATTGTAGGAATGTATAAATGTGAATCCTGCAATTACTGCAGATACATGCAGATGTGTGCCAACTTTTCTATCCATGGCAGCAATTTTACTAGTAAGCATAGGTTTAATTGTAATATGAGTAGGGTGGTATACCTAGTGCAGTGCCAACTTTACTCACGTTTTTACATAGGCAAAATGGATAGGAAGTTGAGGGAGTGGGTGTATGAGCACCTATACAGTATTAGAAAGAGAAAAGTTGAAAATGCTTTGGCTAGGCATGTTAAGGATTATTGTAACCATTCATTTTTGTTCCTAGTTATTGACAATATAGAAGAGGATATTAGAGGGGGCCCTATGTCTTTATCATTAGAACAACTGGAATTGCATTGGCAAATTCTGATGAGAGCATATGTTAGACCAGGTTTGAATGATATATGATCTATTTCTTGTATTTGAAAACTGAAAGCCTCAATAGGAGAATGAAGTCACTGGTTTTGTTAAAATCTGCATATGTTTATTTATATTTTTGATGTATGTTGAGTTTTATCAAATATTTAATGTATTTTTAATGATGTGATGGGATAATTGTTTTGGTCATGTGACTTGGGAAGGGTATTTAAGTGTTCATTGTTGACTGATTTGCTTGTCTGATGAAGCTGAGTTAATAAACTTAACAAAAGCGCTCACATTTATACAGTGACTCTGTGTACCTTGCTTTTTTTTGTTTGTTTTTAATAGTTTTTTTTTTTTTTAATTTTGGATTTAGCTGTAAGAAGGCTGTAATTATACACTGTGTACAAACATACCATTGCCCAACCCAACCCATAGGTCGATGTAAAGTGAGGTAATACCTGGAGAGTAATGATTAGAGCAATGATCATTAAAGTTGCGAGCAATTGAAGCCTATACAGTTGTTATTTGACATCTCTCTCTCTCTCTCCCCCACCCTATCTGCACCAATAATCTAAATACATAAATCAAGGGATATGTTTTTCACCAAACCTACTGTTGGGACATGTGTCCTATTGTTCTACAAATATTTAAATGTCTGACTATTAATGTTCCCTGTTCAAATACTATCATTGGTGGCCTGTTGCTATCAATGTAACCTGCATGCCATTATAATGCCCACTGTGGTTCCATATATGCACGTGTTCTGTTTGCTATGCAACTGCTCCAGATCTGTTGTTTTGGGTTAATGGGAAAACCTATGCATGCTGTTATAACTAATCCTGGAATGTGTTTTCATGACTAACCAACATATGTTATAAAACTGCAACACCATAGACTGTCTGGGTAGGCTGATCCCAATGGATCCACCTGTTCTGCCTCAACTGGCCATGATACCAGGCTCCAGCACATCTGGGACCCAACCTGGAACCTCCTTATTCATTGGTCCTGCACCACCTTCTAGTGGAACTGCCTCAGGGAATGGGGCCCTTCATCCCCCCTGGAAGTGGGCATAGACAGGACACTGTCACCCATTGTCAGGTCTAGGGATTGGTGCATAGCAAGCTTTGAAAGGAGTTTGGAGATCTGCTACAACAGCTTGAGGGTTGCATGGTGCATCTTGAGGGTCAGCCTGCAATTCCTGCTCAGTCCCCAGCACAGCTACCTTTGGGGCCGTGAAGGTGCAGTGGTGACTGTCTATGGTTGGGGACCTCAGTCCCAATGTATCTATTTGGGGGCTCGTGGGTGTCTGATTCACAACCATCCTCCCTGTCCAAGGTGTTTACCCCTACATGTCATATACCACCCCTGTCTGCTGTCTTGTCTCTCTTATCTGTCTTCCTACACAACCTATCTCCCCAAATATACCTACTATCCTTCCCCAACATCCCACTCTCACCTTAATTAAAAAAGGGCAATCTGTTCCCACAAACAAATGTTGTCCCATGCATAGCTGTCCATTTTGCATACATATCCACTGGACACATGTAATCTGGTCTAATTGGCTTAACAACACATTACTGTTGCCCTCACCCGTCCCTCAGGGGTTTGAGTGTCCAAATTCACCTCAAAATTTTGTACAAATGTACAGCTGTTGTATCAGAAATGGACAGCTATGGACCTTCCCTACACCCGTCCTGAATATCCCAAGCTATCTGTCACATTGTTTTTCCCTCTGCATGCCCCCTTTTTCACCACTTTCCTATCACCCCTTTTTTCTTTTCTTTTAAAGATATTAGCATGGGGGTAAGCGGAAGTAAGCAGCAATAAGCGAGTTTGCGCAATGCTAAGCGATGCCTACACAGATTAAGCACTTTCTCATTTAACCGTGCGTTGGCATCACTTACCATCACGCAAACCCACTTACAACTGCTTAAAACTGCCTTAATCACCTTGTCTCTATCAGCTGCTGTTCTGTCCAGCAACAAACTAATCAGCCCTGCCAAGGCTTGAATCCAGGATGCTGTACACCATACTCAGAGCACTCTACCACTACACCATCTGAGATGTAACCACAAATGCTGTTTTTTGACATATATCATTCAGTACAGGTATAGAATAGTAGGGAACAAACACTGTGGAATCAGTCATGGTTAGTATATATAAATATACACATATAGATGTGTATGGTGATAGATAAATATTATTAAAAAGTATATACATCAGATATATGGAGCTATACATATAAAACATATATGTCTTATGTGTTTGATGTTTAGAATGCATTTTAATATGTTCTTATATGATTTTTAAAATGCAGGATATGATGTAATAGTTTTAGTTAGTTGTTTAATTGGTAGGTATATATATATATATATATATATATATATATATATATATATATATATATATATATGTGTGTGTGTGTGTGTGTGTGTGTGTTTATAAGAAGAAGTGTCATTGGTCTGAAGAAGCCCTGTTGGGTGAAAGTGCTTACCAGTTTTGTATTATAATAAATCGATTCTTGGATTTTATCAACTTCTGTCCTTGTGGATTTTATAAATTGGACTTGTTTTTTTCATTTATGTGGATTGCTTTTATAAGCCTTGGTTTGCTCCTGTGCTTGTTTGTGCTTCGTTTTAATCACTGGTTTTGGTGGAGAAGCATTTACTCCCTGGTAGTTATTATTTTATCTTTGATATAAAACAAACATGTATAGAATATATACATATATATTTCTATATATATCAAAAAAGGAATATATAGAAATATATATATATATATATATATATATATATATATATATATATATATATATATATATATATATATATATATATATACACACACACACACACACACACACACACACACACATATATGCCCATAACATGTAGTGGAGTCATAACCAGCACCATAACTCTACGCAATAATTCTGGACAAAGGCTGTCAAAATGGGGGGACAATTGTCCAAGAACAAGGACATAATGTACACACTGCAGTTATAAATGTAGAATGTTCCTACAGTAACAGGGTTTATGCCAGCATACATGTCCAGAAGGATGTGAGTTCTGAAACTGAAATGTATGTCATCATTTACAGACTGAAATCCTCACATCATCACGGTGATTTACCACAGAAATGAAAATAATAATTCTCTGGAATAGAACATACATACATATGAGCAGTAATCCTGGACAGTCTGAAACAATCCAGCCAGTCGAGAAGTATGCTCAGAACCCCTTAGTGCAACAAATCTGTACCAGGCCTGATCGAGGTGGGTAAAGCCATGAAACTGGGAACATATCCCAAAAACTAGAGTAGATAGGGTGACATAGATGATGCAGTAACACCCTCATGTCTGTTGTACCATATATTGACTGGAATAGCCCAAGTCCAAAATCAATTTACTCCCTACTACTACTCATTGACATACATCTTCACATCATCCCACTGATGTGTCAGACATACAGAACACGTATGGAGGCCAGGCAACAGTACATATCGGGACATAACATCACAGTAGGGAAACTACACTTCGCTGTTAGGCATGGCACCAAGTACAGTCTAAATTACAGGCAGACTGACACAACACAAACCCAATTTTCCTATGGGGAATGCACATGTAATTGCAAATATATCAGGCACTACAGGGATGTAACAGCACTGACCAACAAACGCCAGTGTGAAAGTGCATACCCAGAACCAATCTCACCACATTCAAAGTGACATACTGGTAAGCCACAGGAACAGTAGAGTATATGGACTGTGTGAACAAAATCATTGGTATGTTTGCCACTCAAACACTATCCCTATATATACTGCCCCAATTCATAGTGTAGTCTGATGCCTGACTTTGGTATGGGACATGTCTCAGTCTGCGCCTACAAACATATACAGCTGATAGAGCACCAGAAGCTGGAGCAACATGCAAAGTCAGATAGACAAGGACTCTCAACACTTACATCTACCACCTCATACACAGACTATATAACACACTCACAATACAATGCTAGAAAATCCTGACCATCTGTCAACAATTGCCAGAAATACACAGTCCTCTCAACTGTATAGAGACCCACAGAATGTCCAGGCTTCATCCTCATATATAAGGCCTTCTACATGTAACATGTCTGGCAGTCTGATACATCACTGGGATGATATCTGGAATGAAGTCACTATATAATGATATGCTACACCTATACACCTCTTAAAGCATGACATCTGGACAATCAGTATATATCTGGAGGCAGAGGCCCAAACACAGGGGGTCATTATTGACATATTGCTGTCATAAACTGAGAAAGTTGCTGGTGTAAAAGGGTTGTTGTACCATATCTGTTCCGATGGATATGAAGTCAGAAAGACACATGGATGTTACCATTTACTGACAGCAATCCTCAGAGTATGCTACTGAATTTCCAAGGCCAAAATATGTGTGAGTAACACACCAGATATAAAAGTCCAAACTCTGGCCATTATGCGGATAGCCTTCCATTTGAAAGTTATGTCAACCACATAACACTGTCAGACTTAAATTCATGCAGAGCAGCAATATCCACACAAACCCTGTCAAACTAGCATTAGTTCAACTGTATAACAGCAATACTTACATTCTGTCCCTATGCCTGAAACATTCTCCTCCAGTTTGTTGGGCTATCTCCACAGTGTTTGTCATAAGAGGTATTCCCAACTACACTCTGTGATGCTGTTTGTCACACACACCTCCATGATGTATTCCTCCCAGGCAAGGAAAAGGGGCAATGCCCACATGAATTACTCAGTTACAGGAGTGTTTTTCCATGCTATTGGGTATGCGAATGATACCACAGCTATTCCACATGCAATTAGCAAGTGAGGGACTCCAAGTGGTGCACAGGCCATCAGCTGCTCATGAGCATTACCTACTAAAGCCAAGATGTTGCCTGTACAAAACAGATGTATATCCTACATGTCTCAGAGAGAGAGAGAGAGACACACACACACACACACACACACACACACAAACAGACAGACACACACACTGAGACTGATGGAGTATACCAAATGAACTGAAAACAAATAAACACAGCTATGTTAAACAATCAACCCTGTAATGGAATGTAGTAGAGGGCTTGTAAATGTGGAAAATAGGAAGTTCAAACAATATTATGGCTCAACAACACATGCTGTACTGATATATTGCTGAGCAGAACCTATGGCCATAGAAACTGTGTCTGTCTGCAGTGATATAGAACACAGCTAAGGGCCATGAGTCACCCCAGGAAAGGATGGCTCACATAAGAACACTACCGGATGTGTGTTGCACAGTACCAAGTGTGACACTGCTAGGCCACACCCAGTATAAATCATACCATCAGTAACTGTGCTACATCCAGCTCTGACTTGTGTCTCTTTTTGCAGTGCCAATGTCTCCAACCCATATAACATAGCTGGTCTCACTACCCTCTTATAGACCTTCCCTATCACTCTCAATGGTGCTTGTCTGTCACAAATCGCACATGACACTCATCCCCATCACCCACATCCTGCCCGTACTCACGTCGTCATCTCTCACCCACACTCGCCATTACTCTGAACTGTTGTTCCCAAGTATTTACACCTACACACCTTAGCAAACTGTACTCCCTGCATCCTCACCATTCCTCCATCCTCTCTCCCATTCACACATATATTCCATCTTAGTCCTGCTGACCATCATTCCTCCCCCTCTAGACCATACCTCCACCTCTCCAGGGTCTCGTCAACCTGTTCCCTAAGCTCACTACAGACCACAATGTCATCTGCAAACAGCACAGTTTAGGGGGGACTCCTGTCTGATCATGTCTGTCAACTTGTGCATCGCCACTGCAAATAGGAAAGGGCTCATTGCTGATCCTTGATGTATTCCCACCTCCACCTTAAACACACCTGTCACTCCCAATACAGAACTCACTGCTGTCACACTAGCCTTGTATATATCCTGTAGCATTCTTACGGATTCCTCCACCACTCCTGACCACCTCATACAATACCACAAGTCCTCTCTAGGCATCCTGTCATATGCTGTCTGTAAGTCCACCAAGACATAGTTCTGCTGTGTCTGACCTTCTCTGTATGTTGCCATCAACACTCTCAGAGCAAACATTGCATCAGTACTGCTCTATCCTGACATGAAACCATGCTGCTGATCAGTAATCCTCACCTCCCTTCTTAGCCTAGCTTCCACCACCCTTTACCATTACCTCATGCTGTGACTGATCAGTGTTATCCCTCTGTAGTTACTACAACTCTGCACACTGCCCTTATTCTCATAATCAGTACCCAAACACATGTAATCCACTCCTCATGCATCGCCGCACTTTTCTAGATTACAGTAAAAAATCTGGCTAAAAAGACCACTGTCATTTGTGCTAAACACATCCATGTTTCCACAGGTATGACATCTGGACCAATAGCCTTTCCATTCTTAAACCTGTTCATAGCTATCCTTACTTCCCCCTTGATAATCTTTTGCACATCCTGATTCAGCATACCCCCATTATCCAACCATCTCACTTTCTCATTCTATTCATTCAACAGCCCATCAAAGTACTGTTTCCACCTGCTCGACACACTCTCCTTGTTAGTGATTGCAGTTCCACCATTATCTTTTCTCAGCCTTATCTGCTGCACATCCTTCCTGGCTACATGCCTCTGTCAAGCCAGTTGGTACAGGTCCTATTTTCCATCCTTGGTGTTCAATCTAACATACAACCCTTCAGATGCCCCATCCTCAGCCTTTGCCACCACTCTCTTTGCCATGCACCCCATCTCCCAATACACCTATCTACTTTCTGCATCTGTTTGAGAATCCTACTTCTCCTTGGCCAACCTCCTTCTCAGTATACTCCCCTGTACTTACTCATGCTACCACCAGGTCTCCTTGTCCTCCTTCCTCTGTGCAGATGTCACACCAAGCCCCGTTCTACTCATCTGCCTTACTAGCTCGGATGTAGTTACCCAGATATTTGTTAACTCTACACTGCCACCCACTGCCTGTCTTAACTTTTCCCTGAACTCAACCTCACAATCACCCTTTCTCAGTATCTACCATTTGATCAGTGATGCCACCCTCACACTTCTCCCCATCTTTATAATCACCAACGTCCCACAGACCAGACTTCCATGCTGCCTAACTACATTTTCCTCTGTCACCACTTTACAGTTACCAATCCCCTTCAAACAGTCCCACCTGCATAGGAGATAATCCACTTGTGTGCATCTTCCTCTACTCTTGTATGTCACCCTATGCCCCTTGGTCTTGTAATACTATGTATTCACCACACCCATGTCCAACCTCTGTTGCAAACTCCACCACCATCTCACCTTCTGCATTCCTTTGCTTAACACCATACCTACACATCACTTCTGCATCCCCTGTGTCCCCTTCACCAACATGCCCATTAGAATCTGCTCCAATCACCACTCACTCACCCTTGGGTACATGCATCACTACTTCACCCAACCACACCAAAGTATGTCTGTCTCAACCATCACACATGCAATTAGCGGAGCATATGCACTAACAACTGTCAACATTACACCGTCAATTCCCAGCCTCCTGAACATTACTCTACCTGACACTCGTATCACCTCCACAAACACTCTTGGCATAATGTTCCTTCAGGTTAACTCCTACACCATTTCCCCTCCCATACACACCATGACAGAACTATTTGTACCCGACTCCGATACACAGCTGTACACCCATTCCATCTGGTTTCTGGCACACACAATATATCCACCTTTCCTCTGTCCAGCATATCAACTAGCTCTGTCCTCATACCAGACATACTCACAACATTAACAGTTCCTACCCTCACTACCACACACCTAGCCTTTCACCTCTCTGCCTGTCATATGAGCATCATACATCCTCCAGGGTATGTCTGTGAATGGAAAGGCTACTGCACTATCAAATGACATATGTGTGTTACAGCAATATGAAGAAAGTGTCACTAATTGTGGCCCATAGCCCATCATGTATGTGTGTTGTCCTACAGATGTCCAGCCCTAAAAGGTTGACATGACTGGCTGAGCAGCAAGACTGTCATTACAGTGTGCCATACTGACATAGAACAGAAATGTATAGCATGTATTACCTGTGCAAAGGTATGTATGGGTAGGTGTACCTCATAACAACTAACATGGGATGCAAAACATCAGGTGAATAAGCTGTACATGTTGTACACATGTGTAACTTTAGTTTCTGTGCATCCAGCAGAGTTACACCTCTACAGCTACTGGTGGTGTCATTTCCTCTGACACAGACATGGATAGTATAATAAGCATGAGTATCACATTGAAATTGTAGAGGTGGCCAACTGTGTTCTGACCCTTTGTCCATGCCTACTCCAAATAGATATATGACCACCCACACAGCTGTACGGCCTCAGCAAAACCGTACTTTAAAACCTGTCTCCACCAAAGTAGAGAAAACCCCTTTGCTGGACAGCAACAATGCACAAAGCACATAATGTGATGCTATATTCGTTGTACAGGGCAAAGTAGGAGCAAGCACTAACTGGGCCACATGTCAACATTTGCCTGAATGAGCATAGTAGGTCACAGGTAGATTACTGTAAGGCTAACTATGAGTACAAATTGGACACATCCACTAAGGGCAGTCCCAAGGCCATCTTCACATATGTCTGCAGTCTCAGAAGCACCAACCCAACCGACCCTGCAATGGTGGTCAATCACAGCACATACACACACACCATCACTACATCCAACCTGCTGTAGACAGGTTTAGGGCAAACATCACCATCCTGGATCACCATCAGTATAGGTGGATATGCACAGCACGCACACCCCTCCCCTCACCATCATTGATCAGGTGCAAACTGCCTAATTAAAGTTGACAAAAGCAAGTACCCTTGGGCCTAACAACATTCCTGTCTGCATCCTACATGAACCCAGGCATATGCTTTCAGCTCCATTACAGACTGTATACAAGCAAATCCTGAGCACCATTGACATCCCATCTGCAAGGAACACTGCCACTGTCATCCCAATGCAGAAATGTGGATGATGAATGGTGGTTTATGCAATGTACTGGCCCTCATAGGTTCATAGGTTCACAGGTTCATACTAGGCTATCTGCCCTAGGGCATTTATAAGCCTAGCCCGATGTGTTTGGCTTTCGCCACCCTTTAATTTGAGTTTGTTGTGCCCTTTTTAAGGTTAGTTTACTGAGCCTCTGTCTAGTAGTGACACAGAAGTAATCCCCGGGGTAAACCTATGATCTCCCATCCACTCATCAAGATTCCTCTTGAAGAGAGCCAGTGAGGTGCTCTGCCTAACATGGACTGGGATTTTATTCCAGAGCGAGGGGAGCCTCTGGGTTATGAATCTGTCCCTCCAGCATGTTCTATTTATTTCTGTGCTGAGGTTCAAGTCCCTCGAGCATGTGGTTCTAAGGGATTTAGATTTTCTGAGGTGGAGCATGTCCATTAATTCTGGGTTGGACATAGCTTTGTATGTCAGGCATAGATCACCTCGAAGTAGGCGGTATGCAACTGAGTAGAGCTGGAGTTATTTTAACCGGGCAACATATGGGATCTGTTTGAGTCCCTTGATCCTCTTTGTGAGGTACTTTTGGGGTCTTTCTAGTTGCTGCAGGTGTCGGGTAAGGTACATCCCAAAAGGGGCATTGTATTCTATGATGGGCCTGATGAGGGATGAATAAAGGGGCACTATTACCTCACTTGATCTGGATGTGAATCCTTTCATAATAAGGTGGGCTATGCAGAAGGTCTTTCTAACCACTTTGGCAATGTGGTTGTCAAAGGAGAGATTGCTATCAGCTTGGGTCCCCAGGTCTCTAATTACTTCTTCCGTACTTAATGGGTTACCACCTATGTGGTAATTTGTGGGCACTTTGTTTTTGCCAAAGGGTATGACTATGCACTTTTTGGCATTTAGCTTTAGGCCATGGCTCTAGCACCAGTTATCCATCTCTGTGAGACCTTTTTGGAGGATGTTCATGTCAGCTGGAGAGTCAGTTATGGCACCCAGTTTGCAGTCATCTGCAAACTTGGTCAGCCATAGTCCTCCAGTGTTGGCCTGTACCTCAGAGAAGTATATGCCAAACAAGAGAGGTCCCAGGACAGAGCCTTGTGGGACACCACTTGTAACTGGTTTCGAGTCTGACATGGCTCCGGCAACTCTGACTCTGTGGGTTCTGTCTTTGAGCCAGTTAGCAACCCATCTTGTGACATAGGGGTTTATATTTAAGCTGGATAACTTATCTATGATGCCCGAGTGGGGTATTGTGTCAAATGCCTTTGCAAGGTCCAGATAGGCTGTATGGACTACCATCCCTTTATCTATGGCCTTGGTGACTGTTTCAAAAAAGTCGACCAGGTTCAAGAGGCAGGATCTGCCCTTGACAAAGCTGAATTGGGTAGGATCTAGTGTCTGTAGGTCCCCAATGTCTTTGTTTATGAGTTCCATGATGATCCTCTCCATGGCCTTGCAGATAAGGCTAGTCAGGCTTATGGGGTGATAGTTACCAGGGTCCGTTGAGGCACCACCTTTGTGGAGTGGGACGACTGTTGCTGTATGCCATTCTTTGGGTATATATCCTGTAGTGAGGCTGAGATTGTACAGCAGTTTTACTTGAGGGTTTAGTTCTTCTTGGAGTTCATGTAGGACGCAACCCGGGACACCGTCTGGTCCCATTGAAGCAGTGTTTTTTGCTTTGAAGAGGGTGGCTTTCACCTGAGCATCTGAGATGTTAGGGAGGCTGCTCTCTGCTGGGATAGATATTTGCTCTTTTGGGGGGGAGGGGGGGGAGTTTGCACTGAACCTGTCTGCCAGGATGTTGGCAATGTCTGTGGGTTCAGTGTATTTTTTTGTCATTTAGAATCAACTCTGAGCATATCTGGGAGTTGCATCCCAGATTCCTAACATAGTTAAAGAAAGCCTTGTGATTGTCTTTAGTGTCCTGTGCAATTTTTCTCTCGAAGCTGGCCTTGGAGGATTTTATGAGGGATCATAATTTTTTGCTAGTACTGATCAGAGATGCCTTCCCTTTTAGGGATTTTGCTCTATCATGTAGTAGCTTCCTCCTTCTGTTGTACAACTTATTTATGTCTGGGGTCCACCAGACTGGATGTCTGCCTTTGGACGACTGGGTCTTGGTTTTGTTTGGGATAGCACGATCCATGCATTCTTGGAGGTGTCCATAGAATACGTTTATATAGGATTCTGTGGTTTGGGCCGTAGTTTCCACTGGCCCGGGGGCCTTGAAGGATTCCACCTTGGTTTTGAGAAGTGTAAAGTTCACTTTTGAGAAGTTTTTCACTGTGGTTTTCTGGGTTGGGGGTGGGGTCGGGTTTTGGATATGCAGTGAAATTAATTTATGGTCTGATCTTACCAATGAGGGGTATACTTCTGGTGTGGAGCACAGGGTCCCCATGTTGGTGATGATCAGGTCAAGTACATTTTCCCCTCTTGTGGGCATTGTGACTAGTTGTTCCATGGCATTTGAGTTTATAAATTCCAGGAACCTTTGGGCTAGGGTGTTGTGGCTTGAGTAATGCTCCCAGTCTATGTTTGGGCAGTTGAAGTCACCCAATATAATGGTGTTTGGAGAGATCTTCATGTTCTCCAATGTTTTCAGGAAGACCGAGTGGGATTCCTGATTTTGAGATGGTGGTCTGTAGCATGCTATAAACTGAAAGGCAGTTTTGCCCACTGTTAGTTGCACATGGATGGTTTCTGATGCTTCGTGCAACACCACTAACCTGGAGGTGTGGGTATCCTTGATGAATATGGATACTCCCCCTCCTTTTGTGGTTCAGTCCGAGTTTTGGGGCTGAAAAGCATGATATGAGGTATAACCTGGCAGTGCTGGGGTGCTCTCTGGAGCTTTGAACCAGATTTCTGTCACTGCGCAGATATAGATGTTCTCCATACTGAGGAGAGCTTCGAGTGCGTGCATTTTGAGGTTTAGACTTCTGGTGTTTAGCAGTATTACCCTTAGTTTCTTGTTCTTTGTGTTTTCTATGGAGGTGGGTTTGTCTTTTGAGCCTTGCCTAAAAAAGGCACTATGGGGGTGGCAAGAGCCTTTGCCAGTATCTGAAAGCCCAGGGGTGACAGGTGCAAGCCATCCCTAGCGAAGCAACGTGGCTTGTTGAGCATGTCATCCCAGGCTGACAGGCACTGGATCCCCTTTGAATGACACCAAAATTTTAGCCAATTGTTAAAATCTATCATTTTATCTTTATACTGTGGCATCATTCTAGGTGAGGGTAAGATGCTGCTCAAGGTCAGGGTCATACCGGCCTGGGCTACATGATCGGAGAACTTCTCTATGTCTCTTTTCATGTAGTCGAGGGAGGTACGTCTCAGGTCATTCACACCAGCATGTACTATGACAAAGTCATATTTGTACTTGCTTTGGAGTGAGCTGAGTGCTTGTGTTATGTGGCGGATTCTAGCGCCCGACAGGCAGCTCACTGTGACCTTCTCCTTGTTCAGCCTGGTGAGCGGGATGTCAGTGTGTCTGACTATAGAATCAAGTAGTTTAAAAACAAAGAATAATGCTCACTACACTCTGTTCGCCTGATAATAAACAAGACTTATAAAATATAACAAAAAAACAGGCTAAAATAGTGGGAAGTATACTTGCTGTGTTCAATTCAAGTCAGTCACAAAAGGTAACCAAATGTTCCACAAAAGAAGCTGTAACCTACAAACCGCTTTACTTTGCGAACTCTTAATCCAATAAAAGAGTCAAATTCACCATAGAGTGTTCATTCGAACCTACTCGTCCACTGGGCAATAGCTTGTAGAAAAACGCAGCCAGCATGTAAAATAAATCCAAGCGTCCAGCAGAAACCACGTTTATTAAAATAATTAGAACACAGGGCTACCGCTTTCAACGAATCTTCATCAGGCCACTAACAAACAAACATACTGACATCCCTTTTATAGCAAAATGCTAGAGTCAACTACTGATGTCACATCCTGTTTGGACATACTGAAGTCAACTCTGATGTCACATCCTGTTATACATAAAATATTTAAAGTGACATCACTTTTGTAGTAAAACGCTACAAGCAACTCTGATGCCACATCCTACTAAATGTAAAATCTTATAAAATGTTTTAAATTATTTAAAATATTAAAATATATATGCAGACATTTTGTAAACAGTGTACAATAAAAATGTTCTAAAATAACATTTCACCCTACTTTAACTGCTGCTGCATGTAACATTCAAAATGTTTTAAAATAATTTAAATATCTATGTAACCATCTCATAGAC
Organism: Protopterus annectens; assembly: GCF_019279795.1. Lineage (NCBI taxonomy): Eukaryota > Metazoa > Chordata > Ceratodontiformes > Protopteridae > Protopterus > Protopterus annectens. The sequence continues at coordinate 68,617,969 of NC_056742.1, forward strand.
AGTATGCAGCAAATAAGGTGTTTCACAGTTACATACTATCTTCCTATAAATACTGCACTTATATGCATACTAGTAACAAAAATGGCACGCATGTTTAGTATTTAATAATAAGCGATATAATCCCATTTGAAATGCTTGTATGTCTAAATACATGTTTAAAATAGGGATCAAATAAATAAAGATATTAATATCTACACGAGCTATTTAGCATAATTATAACTGTACAAAAATGATCATTCAAAAGACTGCATCTAAAACTTGTACAGCGTGTGCTTCTAAATATCATAATATCTGTAACAGCATAAATCATTCAAAACAGATATGTGCACACGCAAGGATGTTGATAACAGCTGATATTATAAACAAAAATATATGAGACTAAATGTGCAAAATCAGGTGAAATATGTGTGCTGGATGAGAGAGGAATACATGGTATATCAGCATCTTTCATAACAATTGGCCCCTAAAAAGCCTGCAGAGTAAAATACAGAGACAACGATGGAGACAGAAATGGAAAAATGTGAGGTATGAAAATTTTATAAATATAAAAGTAAAACCAGCCAGAAGTTAATGAAGGGTGGCAAAGGGGTGAAAAGCTTCAATGAAGTTTCCTAGCTTTAAGTATAGGTTTGATGGAGACTCTGTCATTGAGGCCTGGGTACAAATCAGCCCTAAGCCTGATGATCCATTTGGCCTCTATCTGTTCCGTGGTGTTAAAATATCTCCTCTTGTACGAGATAGAACATTGTTTTGAATTACTTGAAACAGAAGCTATGTTGGGTAGATGTATTAATTACATGCCTAGACAGAGCATTTGAAGAACATCTGACTTTGATTTTATATAAGTGTTCCCTAATACGGTCTTTAAACTTTCTGTCCGTCTTCCCTACATAAAGCAGGGCAGTGTACACAGGTAGCCAGGTACACCACATGGCAGGTCTCACAAGTGGCAGAAACTGTGAAATGAAATTCTTGTCCTGTAATAGGATGATTGAATTTATCAGTTTCTTTAATGAATTTGCAATAATTGCATTTTGACACTTTTAGTCATTTTATGATTACTGGTTGTATTTATGTCAAACCTATTCGGACCACATAACATTCTGTGTAAATTCAACTTATTTTTATATGTAAATTTTGGTTCTTGGCTCAATATCTCAGAAATAACTGGATCTGGTAGCAAGATGTCCCAATGTTTTCGATATATGCTTTCAATACTATTTACATCTTGTGTAAAATGTATCGGTATTCTGATAACTCCACTGCTAGTTTTGGTGATGCTACTATCATCTCATTTACTAGAGAAGTAGGGAAAAGCCCTGCCTTCTCTCAATTCACCTATGGTACCTAAAGAAGCATCAACTTCTGTTACCGTGTAAGACCTGTCTATAAATTTATTCCTCAAGTCTTCTATGCCTGTTTTAAAGCATGAGTCTTCAGAAAACAGCCTAGATACCCTCATGGCTTGACTTTTGACGATGTTACCAAAGACATGCTTAGGATGCATGCTGCTCGATGGAGAAAGTTATTTCTATAGCAATCCTTTGAAAAACTCCAGTGTTAAGTATACCATTTGGTAATTGTTCAACATATCGTCTAAATAGGGTATGACATCTTTGGAATTAACCATAGAAAATCTTAAAAAACTGGTGTCTTGATTTATTTTATCATAGAAAGACCTCAATTGTTCATCACCTTTCCAAATAAGGAAGAGGTCATCTACAAACCTAGTGTAGAAAGAAACATTCTGACAAAATTCCTCCATCTGAAATAGAGAAGAAACTTCCCAGTAAGCCATAACCAGGTTGGCGTAGCTATTGGCACAAGAAGTGCCCATAGCTACGCCATCCCTCTGAAGATATACTTGACCATTAAACAAGAAAATATTATTTGTTAATACAATTTCCATCAATTCCGTGATAACTTCTTCCTTCGGAGAATGTGCCATCTCTAGTAAGAATCCTACTTATGCTATTGAGTCCCTCATGATTAGGAATAACAGTAAAAAGAGAGTTGACATCAACAGCACTAGTTTACCCCATCCGTTTAGAAAACCAAGTACTTACACTCCATGCAACCACCCACTTATCGAGGCTTATTCGAAACTGGTTGAGCAAGGATTATATGAAAATGATGCAAATAATAGAAAAAAGAGATGGTTTGGCAATCTGAAACCAGTACAAAGGAAAGCACTTAATGGCCTGAAAGATGATAGGACCATTATGATAAGACCAGCCGATAAAGGTGGTCCTGTAGTTATCATGGATATGGAGTTTTATATTGATAAAATGTGCAATATGCTGGATGATTCTGTCTTTTACTTGAAAATCAATGATAGTAGAGTGAATAGGATCATAGCAGATGTTTCTAGTAGATTAAATGTTATGTTGAATGAGGGTAAGATTAATCAAGAATTATTCACATACCTTGTAGTGGAACATCCAACGATACCCATTATACAGGGAATACCCAAGATTCACAAAAATGGCTTGGATCCACCTATGAGGCCAGTTGTTGCAGGGAAGGGCTGGATCACCGAGCCGATTTCCATCTATTTAGAGTCCTTATTAAGACCCATAGTGGACAAGTACACACACATACTGAAAGATACTAAACAATTCCTAATTAAACTATATGAGAATACCTCAGTGAGTGATGGTTTCCAGCATAAATTGTTTGTGACACTTGATGTCAACTCTCTTTTTACTGTTATTCCTAATCATGAGGGACTCAATAGCATAAGTAGGATTCTTACTAGAGATGGCACATTCTCCGAAGGAAGGATAGAAGTTATCACGGAATTGATGGAAATTGTATTAACAAATAATATTTTCTTGTTTAATGGTCAAGTATATCTTCAGAGGGATGGCGTAGCTATGGGCACTTCTTGTGCCAATAGCTACCAACCTGGTTATGGCTTACTGGGAAGTTTCTCTATTTTAGATGGAGGAATTTTGTCAGAATGTTTCTTTCTACACTAGGTTTGTAGATGACCTCTTCCTTATTTGGAAAGGTGATGAAGAACAATTGAGGTCTTTCTATGATAAAATAAATCAAGACACCAGTTTTTTAAGATTTTCTATGGTTAATTCCAAAGATGTCATACCCTATTTAGACGTATATGTTGAACAATTACCAAATGGTATACTTAACACAGGAGTTTTTCAAAGGATTGCTATAGAAATAACTTTCTCCATCAAGCAGCATGCATCCTAAGCATGTCTTTGGTAACATCGTCAAAAGTCAAGCCATGAGGGTATCTAGGCTGTTTTCTGAAGACTCATGCTTTAAAACAGGCATAGAAGACTTGAGGAATAAATTTATAGACAGGTCTTACACGGTAACAGAAGTTGATGCTTCTTTAGGTACCATAGGTGAATTGAGAGAAGGCAGGGCTTTTCCCTACTTCTCTAGTAAACGAGATGATAGTAGCATCACCAAAACTAGCAGTGGAGTTATCAGAATACTGATACATTTTACACAAGATGTAAATAGTATTGAAAGCATATATCGAAAATATTGGGACATCTTGCTAACAGATCCAGTTATTTCTGAGATATTGAGCCAAGAACCAAAATTTACATATAAAAATAAGTTGAATTTACACAGAATGTTATGTGGTCCGAATAGGTTTGACATAAATATAACCAGTAATCATAAAATGACTAAAAAGTGTCAAAAATGCAATTATTGCAAATTCATTAAAGAAACTGATAAATTCAATCATCCTATTACAGGACAAGAATTTCATTTCACAGTTTCTGCCACTTGTGAGACCTGCCATGTGGTGTACCTGGCTACCTGTGTACACTGCCCTGCTTTTATGTAGGGAAGACGGACAGAAAGTTTAAAGACCGTATTAGGGAACACTTATATAAAATCAAAGTCAGATGTTCTTCAAATGCTCTGTCTAGGCATGTAATTAATACATCTACCCAACATAGCTTTTGTTTCAAGTAATTCAAAACAATGTTCTATCTCAGAAGAGGAGATATTTTAACACCACGGAACAGATAGAGGCCAAATGGATCATCAGGCTTAGGGCTGATTTGTACCCAGGCCTCAATGACAGAGTCTCCATCAAACCTATACTTAAAGCTAGGAAACTTCATTGAAGCTTTCACCCTTTGCCACCCTTCATTAACTTCTGGCTGGTTTTACTTTTATATTTATAAAATTTTCATACCTCACATTTTTCCATTTCTGTCTCCATCGTTGTCTCTGTATTTTACTCTGCAGGCTTTTTAGGGGCCAATTGTTATGAAAGATGCTGATATACCATGTATTCCTCTCTCATCCAGCACACATATTTCACCTGATTTTGCACATTTAGTCTCATATATTTTTATGTTTATAATATCAGCTGTTATCAACATCCTATGCAGCACATATCTGTTTTGAATGATTTATGCTGTTACAGATATTATGATATTTAGAAGCACACGCTGTACAAGTTTTAGATGCAGTCTTTTGAATGATCATTTCTGTACAGTTATAATTATGCTAAATAGCTCATGTGTAGATATTAATATCTTTATTAATTTGATCCCTATTTTAAACATGTATTTATACATACAAGTATTTCAAATGGGATTATATCGCTATTATTAAATACTAAACATGTGCCATTTTGTTACTAGTATGCATATAAGTGCAGTATTTATAGGAAGATAGTATGTAATTGTGAAACACCTTATTTGCTGCATACTGTCTATGAGATGGTTACATAGATATTTAAATTACTTTAAAACATTTTGAATGTTACATGCAGCAGCAGTTAAAGTAGGGTGAAATGTTATTTTAGAACATTTTATTGTACACTGTTTACAAAATGTCTGCATATATATTTTAACATTTTAAATAATTTAAAACATTTTATAAGATTTTACATTTAGTAGGATGTGGCATCAGAGTTGCTTGTAGCTTTTACTACAAAAGTGATGTCACTTTAAATATTTTATGTATAACAGGATGTGACATCAGAGTTGACTTCAGTATGTCCAAACAGGATGTGACATCAGTAGTTGACTCTAGCATTTTGCTATAAAAGGGATGTCAGTATGTTTGTTTGTTAGTGGCCTGATGAAGATTCGTTGAAAGCGCTAGCCCTGTGTTCTAATTATTTTAATAAACGTGGTTTCTACTGGACGCTTGGATTTATTTTTACATGCTGGCTGCGTGTTTTTCTACAAGCTATTGCCCAGTGGATGAGTAGGTTCGAATGAACACTCTATGGTGATTTTGACTCTTTTTTATTGGATTAAGAGTTCGCAAAGTAAAGCGGTTTGTAGGTTACAGCTTCGCTTCTTTTTGTGGAACATTTGGTTACCTTTTGTGACTGACTTGAATTGAACACAGCAAGTATACTTCCCACTATTTTAGCCTGGTTTTTTGTTGTATTTTATAAGTCTTGTTTATTATCAGGCGAACAGAGTGTAGTGAGCATTATTCTTTGTTTTAAACTACGTGATTTATTTTGCTCACGCACTCATGGCTGAGGGAAGCAGTCAAAATTCAACAGTTGAACTACCCTACAATCCTGATATGCTTAGAAGTACCAAGTCAGGTACATCTAATATTAAGAGCAGATTTGAAGATGCTGTTACAAGTGACATTTATCCACTGTTATCTTTCAGTCCATTGGCTGAGACATATGATGAACAGAGTTGCAAAGAAGACTATCGAGGGCTTGAAACTCTAGTACAAGAAATGGAAGGGGATTTCCTTAAACTGAAACGCCTCCAGTTGCAGAGGCAACACTTCGAAGCATGCATTACTCGCAAAATCGTTCCAAGGGGTTTAAGGATCCTGAAGATGCCAACTACAGGTACTGTGTATAAAGATTTGTTATATTCATGGCAACAGTTAAACTTAGATACTAGCCTGAAGTACATGGAGCTAATGAACAATTACTTCTTACCTCATGAAACATCATTGAGGGAGAAACTACAGAAGCAACAGCAGAGCTTATCTACCATGTACCCTAGACCAGTGGTAGAAGCATCTATTGACAAAATGTTAGACAGCGTTTTCATTTATGAGAAAAACTGTTACAGCAAAACGTGATAAACTTAGAAGGGACATAGACGATTTTAAAAAAGGCCATGTCTTTACTTGGCCCAGAGTGGAGAATGGAGCCAAGGGATGGAGGAACACACACCTTCAAAATGAAATGAAAGACAATACCAATATTGGTCTGGCCAGAGATGGGCCAGATACCAATGCTGATGGTTCTAATGTTATTGTCATAGATAAACAGACAGGGGTAAGAAAAATACCATTGTTACCACAGCAATAATACACCAGGATGGTACTAATGATACATGCTCTTCCCCCGCTGGTAATGTTCACAATATATCTGTATTTGAAGATGCCAATACAAGGATAGATATATGTGAGCATATAGAGAATGAGGACGATAATGTTAATAAGATTATGAATAAAAATCTGAAAACAGTAGATAAAATTAGCCTAGGCATGGACGCCAAAACTAGATTCAATAGTATGAGTACTGAATCAGTCCCTTTCCCCATCGCCAATCAATGGAGAGGGGGTGGGGGGGCAAGGGAACGGTCTATGAGCAGGGGAAGGCAGGAAAAGAGACCAGCAGGACCAGTACAGGCTGGTCCTACACTAAAAAAGATTTGGCAAGGGACCAAGAATCAATAGTGTGGAACATGTCACGTAAGCTTTTAACGGAAGAAGAAAAGTATGTCTTGGAGAAGGGTCTAACATTTATTCCCTCTAGTAGAAGCGATATCACAAATAGCATTATTGATTTGAAAATGTTTATACGGAACCTCCAAATCAAGGTTGATTTTCGTAACAGCACTAGTTTACCCCATCCGTCTAGAAAACCAAGTACTTACACTCCATGCAACCACCCACTTATCGAGGCTTATTCGAAACTGGTTGAGCAAGGACTATATGAAAATGATGGAAATAATAGAAAAAAGAGATGGTTTGGCAATCTGAAACCAGTACAAAGGAAAGCACTTAATGGCCTGAAAGATGATAGGACCATTATGGTAAGACCAGCCGATAAAGGTGGTCCTGTAGTTATCATGGATATGGAGTTTTATATTGATAAAATGTGCAATATGCTGGATGATTCTGTCTTTTACTTGAAAATCAATGATAGTAGAGTGAATAGGATCATATCAGATGTTTCTAGTAGATTAAATGTTATGTTGAATGAGGGTAAGATTAATCAAGAATTATTCACATACCTTGTAGTGGAACATCCAACGATACCCATTATACAGGGAATACCCAAGATTCACAAAAATGGCTTGGATCCACATATGAGACCAATTGTTGCAGGGAAGGGCTGGATCACCGAGCCGATTTCCATCTATTTAGAGTCCTTATTAAGACCCATAGTGGACAAGTACACACACATACTGAAAGATACTAAACAATTCCTAATTAAACTATATGAGAATACCTCGGTGAGTGATGGTTTCCAGCATAAATTGTTTGTGACACTTGATGTCAACTCTTTTTACTGTTATTCCTAATCATGAGGGACTCAATAGCATAAGTAGGATTCTTACTAGAGATGGCACATTCTCCGAAGGAAGGATAGAAGTTATCAAGGAATTGATGGAAATTGTATTAACAAATAATATTTTCTTGTTTAATGGTCAAGTATATCTTCAGAGGGATGGCGTAGCTATGGGCACTTCTTGTGCCAATAGCTACGCCAACCTGGTTATGGCTTACTGGGAAGTTTCTTCTCTATTTCAGATGGAGGAATTTTGTCAGAATGTTTCTTTCTACACTAGGTTTGTAGATGACCTCTTCCTTATTTGGAAAGGTGATGAAGAACAATTGAGGTCTTTCTATGATAAAATAAATCAAGACACCAGTTTTTAAGATTTTCTATGGTTAATTCCAAAGATGTCATACCCTATTTAGACGATATGTTGAACAATTACCAAATGGTATACTTAACACTGGAGTTTTTCAAAGGATTGCTATAGAAATAACTTTCTCCATCAAGCAGCATGCATCCTAAGCATGTCTTTGGTAACATCGTCAAAAGTCAAGCCATGAGGGTATCTAGGCTGTTTTCTGAAGACTCATGCTTTAAAACAGGCATAGAAGACTTGAGGAATAAATTTATAGACAGGTCTTACACGGTAACAGAAGTTGATGCTTCTTTAGGTACCATAGGTGAATTGAGAGAAGGCAGGGCTTTTCCCTACTTCTCTAGTAAACGAGATGATAGTAGCATCACCAAAACTAGCAGTGGAGTTATCAGAATACCGATACATTTTACACAAGATGTAAATAGTATTGAAACCATATATCGAAAACATTGGGACATCTTGCTAACAGATCCAGTTATTTCTGAGATATTGAGCCAAGAACCAAAATTTACATGTAAAAATAAGTTGAATTTACACAGAATGTTATGTGGTCCGAATAGGTTTGACATAAATACAACCAGTAATCATAAAATGACTAAAAAGTGTCAAAAATGCAATTATTGCAAATTCATTAAAGAAACTGATAAATTCAATCATCCTATTACAGGACAAGAATTTCATTTCACAGTTTCTGCCACTTGTGAGACCTGCCATGTGGTGTACCTGGCTACCTGTGTACACTGCCCTGCGTTTTATGTAGGGAAGACGGACAGAAAGTTTAAAGACCGTATTAGGGAACACTTATATAAAATCAAAGTCAGATGTTCTTCAAATGCTCTGTCTAGGCATGTAATTAATACATCTACCCAACATAGCTTTTGTTTCAAGTAATTCAAAACAATGTTCTATCTCGTAGAAGAGGAGATATTTTTAACACCACGGAACAGATAGAGGCCAAATGGATCATCAGGCTTAGGGCTGATTTGTACCCAGGCCTCAATGACAGAGTCTCCATCAAACCTATACTTAAAGCTAGGAAACTTCATTGAAGCTTTTCACCCCTTTGCCACCCTTCATTAACTTCTGGCTGGTTTTACTTTTATATTTATAACATTTTCATACCTCACATTTTTCCATTTCTGTCTCCATCGTTGTCTCTGTATTTTACTCTGCAGGCTTTTTAGGGGCCAATTGTTATGAAAGATGCTGATATACCATGTATTCCTCTCTTTCATCCAGCACACATATTTCACCTGATTTTGCACATTTAGTCTCATATATTTTTATGTTTATAATATCAGCTGTTATCAACATCCTTGCGTGTGCACATATCTGTTTTGAATGATTTATGCTGTTACAGATATTATGATATTTAGAAGCACACGCTGTACAAGTTTTAGATGCAGTGTTTTGAATGATCATTTCTGTACAGTTATAATTATGCTAAATAGCTCATGTGTAGATATTAATATCTTTATTAATTTGATCCCTATTTTAAACATGTATTTATACATACAAGTATTTCAAATGGGATTATATCGCTTATTATTAAATACTAAACATGCGTGCCATTTTTGTTACTAGTATGCATATAAGTGCAGTATTTATAGGAAGATAGTATGTAACTGTGAAACACCTTATTTGCTGCATACTGTCTATGAGATGGTTACATAGATATTTAAATTATTTTAAAACATTTTGAATGTTACATGCAACAGCAGTTAAAGTAGGGTGAAATGTTATTTTAGAACATTTTTATTGTACACTGTTTACAAAATGTCTGCATATATATTTTTAACATTTTAAATAATTTAAAACATTTTATAAGATTTTACATTTAGTAGGATGTGGCATCAGAGTTGCTTGTAGCGTTTTACTACAAAAGTGATGTCACTTTAAATATTTTATGTATAACAGGATGTGACATCAGAGTTGACTTCAGTATGTCCAAACAGGATGTGACATCAGTAGTTGACTCTAGCATTTTGCTATAAAAGGGATGTCAGTATGTTTGTTTGTTAGTGGCCTGATGAAGATTCGTTGAAAGCGCTAGCCCTGTGTTCTAATTATTTTAATAAACGTGGTTTCTACTGGACGCTTGGATTTATTTTTACATGCTGGCTGCGTGTTTTTTATACAAGCTATTGCCCAGTGGATGAGTAGGTTCGAATGAACACTCTATGGTGATTTTGACTCTTTTTTATTGGATTAAGAGTTCGCAAAGTAAAGCGGTTTGTACGTGACTATAGAATCACCTATTACAAGTGTATCAGGTGTGTTTTTCAGCCTTAAGGGCTGTGACTGTTTGGCACACTGACTTTGTGAGCTATGTGTTGCATATGTTTTGCTGTGGGGTAGCGTTTGCTTGGATGTCTGCTTTGGAGGTCTCTGCTGCTTAGGTAGATTTTTATTTAGAGCCTCGAAGTATGTTTTTGTGTGTTTATGTGTTTGGTTTGCTGTTGTGGTAGGACTATGTGAGACTGGATTATTGTTGTGTGAGGTTACCTTCTCCTCCTGACTGGTTACACCAGTTCTGAGGTGAGAGAGCTCAGCCTCCAGTTTGGCTATATGGTTGCATCTCTCGCATATGTTTAAACCTGTTTGGAGGAGGAGAGGGTTGTCCATGTACATGAGGCAGTTGTAACATTGCCTCAAGATTCCCAGATTCACCAGCTGGACTGGAGAGGAGACCATTAACTGACTTTTGGACATGCTAGAGTAGTAAAGGGAACTCTTTTATCACTTAATTAAAAAGGACCAATAGGGGACAAGGTAATTGTGCAGACTGTATGAGGATGTAGTGCTTTTAGTTTATTAGTGCAAGATTGTAAGATTGCTTGTTTGGGCAAGTGCAGGGTCTTAGATTGAGAATAGGGTGTTTAAATTGAGAAATAGAGCAGTTCTAAGGGAAAAAGTGAAGAGCAGACTTTGTGGAGCCGGGAATAGTTTAAACCTGTTTAAGCGGCGCTGCCCGATGCTGCGCTATGCGCACAATCACGCAAAGCCACGCAAAAGCGGATTTTTAAGCAGGGAACTTCAAAGAGCTAGAAATGGCCCAAAACGGCCAATTACTACAAGATTCTTGTGCGGAGGTCACTCCTTCAGGGACAGATAGGCTGCTCAAGGCTCCCCACTCCCACTGGTGAGCAAAGAAACGTCCCTCTATCCAAGTAAGGAAATGGGCAACACAGGAACTATCCAAGAGTCCAGAATACAGCAAAGCCTGTATAGGGGACTATTCTAGTTAAAGAAAGGTGGGAAACAAGGATATTTTCTTTGGTTTTTTTTCAAGTAAACAGCAAGAAAATTACAGTGTATTCAATGCACAGGCTAGAGCACTTGAGTGGGCAGCCTCAACAGTTAATCCCCTCATTGAGTGGAACATGACACATCAGGACCAGCAATACAATGCATGTTCATACACTTCTGCCAGGTACCTTTAGGAGGTGAGAGGCGGGTGAAGTTGGCACTAAATTGATCTGCCAGGATATTGGCAATATCCTTGGAATCAGTATATTTAATGCCATTCTGTTATAGCTCAGAGCAGATCTGAGCATTGCCATTTAGATTCTTGACATAACTATAGAATGCCTTGTGGTTGTCTCTGGAATATTTAGCAATTTTATTTTTGTAACTTGCTATGGAGGATTTTATGAGGGATCTCAGCTTCTTACTGAGGCTGGTAAAGAAGTTTTTTGCATCCTGGGATTTTCCTCTTTTCTGCAACAGTTTCTTCCTTCTGTTGTATAGTTTGTTTATTGCAGGGGACCACCAGATTGGCTTCCTTTTTTTGGAGGAGAGCATCTTGGTTCTATTTGGGATGACATGATTCATGCACGAGTGGATGTTCTCGTACAGTGCCTTAGTGTAGGATTTAGCAGTCGAACTTTCAGCTCCCATCTGCATGGGTGCTATAAAATTTGTCACTTTTGACTTAAGTAGCATGAAGTTGGCTTTGGAGAAGTTTTTTACAGAGGTTTCCTTACTGGGGGTGGGGTGGGGGTGGGATGTGGATGTCAAGGGTGATTAGCTTATGGTCAGATCTGACCAATGAGGGGTGACCACTGGTGTGGAGCATCTATCTCCCATGTTGGTAATGACCAGGTCTAGGATATTGGAGCCCCTGGTGGGACAATGGATTAGTTGATCCAGGGCATTGGAATTTATGAATTCCAAGAACCACTGGGAAAAGGTGTTGGTATCCGAGTAGTTTTCCCAGTTAATGGCAGGGTAGCTGAAATCACCCAGTATTAGGGTGTTTGGTTGTATCTTAATATTTTCCAGTATGTTTAGAAAGGTGTAGTGAAAATCTTGGGATATGGTGAGGGATCTGTAGCCAGCTACAATTTGGAATGTAGTCTTACCTAGTGTTAGTCGCACCTGGAGAATTTCAGATGCATTGTGTTGGGCAACTAGCCTGGAGGTGTGAATATCCTTGGTGAATATGGACACTCCTCCACCTTTAGTGTTTCGGTCTTGGTTTTGTGGCCGAAAAGTGTGGTAAGAGTTGTAGCCATCGTATTGCAGGGGAGCCCTCTGGAGTCTTGAACCAGGTCTCAGTTACTGCACAGATATCGATGTTCTCCATTTTTAGGAGTGCCTCGAGAGAGTGCATTTTGAGGTTTAGACTTCTAGCATTGAGTAGCATTACCTTCAGATTTTGTATGCTTATATCTGTTATGGTGGTGGTTTTGTCCTTTGAACCTTGCCTAAAAAAGGCACTATAGGGGTGGCAAGAGCTTTAGCCAGTAACCTGAATCCCAGGGGTGACAGGTGCAGACCATCTCTGGCAAAACACCGTGGTTTGTCAATCATGTTATCCCAGGCAGACAGATACTGAATCCCCTTTGAATAACACCAGAAACTTAGCCAGTTGTTGAAGTCAATCATTTTATCCTTATGCTGTGGTATCATTCTGGGTGAACGCAGGATGCTACTCAGGGATAGGGCCATACCTGCCTGGGCCACATGATCCAAGAGTTCTTCCATGTCTCTTTTCATGTAGTCCAGAGAGGTATGTCTCAAGTCATTCACTCCAACATGGACAATGACAGAGTCGTATTTGTACTTGCTCTGGAGTGACTTGAGTGCATGCTTTATGTGCAGATCCTGGCACCTGACAGGCAGCTGACTGTAATTTTCTCCTTGTTCAGCCTGGTGAGTGGGAAATCAGTGTGCCTAACTATAGAGTCGCCTATGACTAAAGTGTTGCTACATTTTTTTTCTTGTAAACAAACAGGGTGGGAAAGAAACCAAATGCAGAAGAGAGCTTTCAGAATTGCAATAAAATGAGGGCCTGTCAGAACACCAAGGTCCAGCACAGAAAACAATAAAACACTGCAGACTATAAAACTGTCTTAATGCTTTAACTTCAGATAAAGAGCAAACACAAAACTGATTTAAAAGGAAGTATCTGCTATCATTTTGCTTATTTATTTACCTGCATTAGACAGAGGTCAAATATTAATGCAGTTGAATTTGCCATTATATGAGCTTTAAGATGAAATCTTTTAAAACCTTATATATATAGCATGATTTTGGAATTATTGATGCAAATATGACAAGCAATATTTGATGCCTAAAGGCGTCAGTAGGAGTTAACTGCATATGAACCTGGAGGTGTCACTTGTATGTAATGAGTTACACTCAGCCATTTGACAATATCTGTATGTTCACCTGTGGTGTTGTTTACTGCATTGCATCATGGTGGTCATGACAGGGGCCTATTTGCAGGACATGTCATATATCTGTAGCATTCCTCACAAGCTGTCATTGCAGGACACCTGGACAAAGACCGACAAAATGGGGGGACAATGGCCCAAAACTAGGGTCATATTGTAGAAATTAGTGGTATACAGTGCATATAAATGGTGTACACATGTGTTAGAATGCCAGGTATGTGTGATATACAAACATAAGAGCACAATATACAAGTTCAGAATACTGCCAACCTTTCATGTGATCTATGATCTGTACAATTCAATTGTAAAGCAAACAAATCTGTTAGGGGAACAATAATGACACATAGCAATAGTACAGCCTAGATGCATATGCGTGCACAGGATGAAGCTAGTACTGTGTTGAGGCAGCTTTCGATATAACTACAGCAGTACATCTTATTGGGTACACAACAGCCATCAATTGCAAAGACTCTTTGATTAACAGCAAATAACGGTCAGCTGTCCTACCAGAATTGTCCTAACATATACCCAGGTGCCTGCTACAGCAACAGCCATGGTTCACATAGAGATGATAAAACTACTAAGGGACCACATGTTTGAGATATATCAGCCTGGAAAAGGGTACTCAAACATTTTCACAGCATTGCACATACCATGGAACACAGTGCAGACAGTCATCAAAAGGTGTTGAAAATATGGGACTACAGTGAAATTGCAAAGGAGTGGACATCCCACCAAAGTCTATGAGAATACAAGAGCAAAACTGGCCAGGGAGGCTGCAGGAGCCCTACAGCAACAGTAAAGGAGTAGAAGAAATCTCCAGCAACTACTGGGTGTGTACTACATGTCACAACAACCAAACAATATCCATGCCTGGTGAAAGTCTGACAACAATACATCAGGTCTCCAAAAGACAAGTGGGAAAATCTCTTATGGTAATATGAGACCACGGTTGTACTCATTGGCCACAATTCTGACAGGTGTGTTTGACACAATATCACCACTGCACATCACCATAACAAAACCCCCATGGTGAAGCATGGGGATGGCAGTGACCTGCTTTGGGGTTGCTGTTCACAAGCTGGAACTGGGGCTATAGCCAAGTTAGTGGGGATTATGAACAGTTCCAAACACTGGTCCCTTTTGGCTCCAAAATGTTCTGGTGTCTGCTACATAGCTGTGGATGGTGAGGAATTCCACCTTTCCACACAACAATGGCCCAAACCATACATCCCTATCAACAAAAGGATGGCTTCACCAGAACACATGTAATGTTCTGTAATGGCCGAATCGCAGCCCACACCTACGTCCAATAGGATATGCAGGGTGACCTGAAGAGGGCAGTGCACAGAGGATGCCCTTGCAATCTGACATAGTTGGCGGTGTTTTGCAAGGAAGAGTGTGCAAACATTGGCAAGTCAAGATGTGCCATGCTGATAGATACCTTCCCAAGAGGACTGCATGCTGTGATTAAATCAGAGGTTGCTTTAACAGAGTATTACTTTAAGTGAGTGCACACTCATGCAACCAGCCTATTGTACCTATTTCAGTTACCAGACGTTACCTGTAACTGATGTGCATGTTCCTCATTTGGATTTCACAGGTCATATGTCATATGAAATGATGGCAATGTTATGACCTGATTTCTGAGGTTTCATGTGATATATCTTCAAAACCTGGCATGTCAACAGGTGTGTGTACACTTACTATATCCACTTTAAGCTTGCAAAGTTGTTTGAACAACGGGCTTTGTTTTAAAAATACATCTACTGCAGGTTATGCAGTCTGCACCTTCAAGTAGGGCATTACTTAGTGGCACCAATCCACAGGCCAACACAGTAATGTATCAGACAAATACAGAAGCTGTGAGGATCTGACCAAACATATGAACCACACATGCAGACATTCAGCAAAACCCTATACAGTTGGGGGATATGTTCTGTACGGGTTGCCACAGTGCTATACAGGTGAACAGCAATAATTTACATGGGTGCAGTGTGTGCTAGGTGAAGGGCCATCACCTACTAACACCACTCACATATCCCAAGAGGTGTATATTAGCAGTAATGGTAATTGGAAAGGGCTGCACCGCATGATGCTGAGGGTCCATCCAAAGTGTGTATGTTATTGTCTGACTGTGTGTCATGAAGGCTACCAGTCAGCTAATGTGAGGTCTGTCTAATGCCTTTGAGGCACCTCACATGTGTGTGTGTGTGTGTGTGTGTGTGTGTGTGTGTGTGTGTGTGTGTGTGTGTGTGTGTGTGTGTGTATATATATATATACCAGCAAACCTTATAGTGCAGGTAGTAATTTACATATTTTGTTTTTCCCTCACAGGTGGACATGGTGACCGTGGTCCCAACCACTCTGATTCTGATGTCAGTGTCTCTTCAGAATCTGACCATGATAATACTCATAATGAGGCACAGGTGGGCTTATCAGGGGCTGATACTATGCCATCGGTTGGCATCCCACTATTGTCAAAACCATCCCCGCAGACAGTCAGAATGGCCACACATACCCCTTCACCAGTGGTCACAGTTAATGGACATTTGGCAGGTGATGGCATGGAACAGGCTACTGTGGTGACTATGGCAAGTAAGGGTGAACTTCACTGCAGCCATCTGTGAGCATGCTGGGGTCATGGATAGATGGTGGGGGAGACCTTGGCATTCCTCATCCATGGAATATCTGTGCCTGAGCATTTAGCGGACACTGGCCAGCAGCCATGTGGCTGTAGGACAGCACCATGATCAGTTGAGGGTCTACATGGTCATACACCATCATATTCCCATGCTGGCAGTACCACCAGCACTACTGAAGGGGATATGCTGTCCACGCCACAGCACAGCAGGCCATGGGCACAGCAGGGACATGGATCCAGCAGGCAGCCGTCACCAGCAGGGAGTAGTACTGTATCTTTGGCCCTGGTGGTGCTGGTGATACACTTAACAGGCCCAGTTCCGGTATCCATAGCCAGAGACAGTGAACTGTACATCCTGCCATGCATGGCCCACAGCTGTCCAAAATACCTCTGTGTAGGGCACCCATATGGCGTGATTGTGTGCATACAAACACACAGACATCACCATCAGAAAAGTCCCCTCTATACACACACACACACACACACACACACACACACACACACACGCACACACACACACACACACACACACACATACACACAAACACACACACACCACCCCTGCACTGCCCATTTAATGAATACCCCCCAAAAGACAAACACATGATGACAACCATGTGGCCCAGCCTAGGCTTCTGGCAAACAAACATAACACCCTGAGCTTATGATGATACCTGTGCCACATCCATGCCATCCATACCATTGATGCAGGGACATGCTTATATGGGTCAGATGCACAGTGTGACTTTAGTACACTGTAGTTATTTAATGTTGTGTAAGGTGCTGTCATTTGGCATTTGTAATGGGTACACATCAGAGTGTGTGTGCACCTTTTCAGCCATGATGCATTATTGGTGTTAGTAACACTAAGCGAATGTGTTCTCACATGCTCTATTCTGTTTGTGTTGCAGGTGTCTGTGTGTCTGTGTGTCAGCAGGATGTGGCCCTGCAGACAACACCAACAAGGGGTATGGCAGTGTAGTAACACATCGACCACATCACTGTCAGGGTACAGCTGTATCTGCACACATTTCCCAGGTCTGAATAACAGTTATTGTATGTGCATCACAGATTATAGGACTGAGGGGTTGTATCTCAGTCTATGGTGGTTGACATCAGCTCTGGTATAGTGGACAATGGTAAGTGTGGTGGGTGGAACACACCTCAGATTGCTAATGCCCTCAACACCAGAGGATATTGTGTCGACCAAACACACAGTGAATACTGTTCACACACACACACACACACACACACACACACACACACACACACACACACACACACACACACACACACACACACACACACTTACTTGCCAGTACTGACATTACCAGACCAACCTACCTTGTTATTTGCATCATACTATTCCATACTGTTGCACAGGGCTTATAGGGCTGAAGAGTGTCTACAGATATCACTATGGTTGATGTGAACAGTGGACCTCATACAGTAGACATAGGAATGTGTAATGTGTGTACCATGCATAAAATATGAATCCATGCCCATCCAATGGATGTCATTCACACACAAACACACACACAACAATACTCTTCTCTCACATACATTTGTCAATACTGGAAGTAGAACCCCTATCTATCTATTATTATAAATACATTTTTACACATTTATCACATGTGCCACAGAGGTTATGGGGTGCTACTTGTCCAAAAGTACTTTTAAGGTAAGGGACATCACCAGGCCTTGCAAATTATGACAATGGGGGATGCACTGGGTGAGACAGGCCACTAAATACTGTAACCTACACATATACACACACTTACACACACACACACACACACACACACACACACACACACACACACACACACACACACACACACACACACACACACACACACACACACACACACACACACACACATTTTCCAGGACTCATATTAGAACCCCTAGCTATGTGTTTATTGGTATTATAGTGTTATGTAGCTACTGCACACACCACAGAGCTTATAGGTTGTGGAGTGTCCCAAGGTACCTATATAGTGAATAACATCTGCAGCACTTCTAAGGTATGGCAGTGGTAGTTGTACTGGGTGAGATGGGCCACCAACTACTTTCACCCACATGTTTACACACTTACAAACACTTTCAGACACACTAATGCACACACAATTGACAGTACAGAGATCCATGGGTTCAAAGAGTCATAATTGTGTACGTGGCAAATGGCCATGGTGGCTTTACAAGTCTAGCCCATGGGAATACACTGGCATCATGCCACCTGACAATACTCCCCAGTTTGTCTACTGAGTATAGTCACTGGTGTGATCCCCAGGGTGGGTATTCTATTCCCCATGAACTCCTCCTGATTTCTCTTGAAGAGGGCCAGTGATGTGTTTGGCTTGACATGTATGTGGTGTCTATTCCATGGCATGGCCAGTCTCTGGGTTGTGAACCTGTCCCCCCAGCATGTGCTGTTGATGGGGTTGAGGTATCTGCGGCATGTTGTGTGGACAGATTGATATCCTCAGATGTAGCATTCTTGACAGGGTTGGATCAGTCATGGCTGTGTATGTCAGGCAGAGATTGCACCTAAGTAGCAAATATGAGACAGAGATTCATTGCAGTTGGTGGACTCTGTCCATATGGTGCAAGTGTGTAGTACCTAAGATCCTCTATGTGAGGTACATTTGCAGCCTCTACTGTTGTTGCTGGTGTCAAGTGGGGTACATGGCAAATGGGCCATAGTACACATTGATTGGCCTACAGAGGGGTGTGTACAGGGAAACACTGTCCTTTTACTTCCCGGATTCAACACTCTGAGTCAGGAGAAGTGACACATGGAAGGACATTTGGAAGACAGTGGCACAGTGGAGATCACCATACAGCTCACTGTCAGCCTCTGTTCCCAGTTCTGTTATACCAACATCAATGTTCAGTGAACTAACATCAATGTATTACTTTATGGGAACCATGTCGTACCCAAAGGGGGTTGTAGCATATCATCTGGCATTGAGCTTATGTCCAGGTTCTGACAACAGTCATAGGTTTCAGAGAGGCCTTTGTGAAGGATGTCAACCTCAAGTGGGGGGCTAATAATACCACCCACCTTTTAGTCATCTACAAACATTGTCAGCCAGGGCACCTTTGTATTTGGCTGGTCCTTAGAGGTGTGGATCCCAAACAGGAGGGAACCCAGGTACACAACCTGTGGGACTCCACTCATGACTGTTCAGCAGTCTGACATGGAGTCCTCTGCTTTCACACTGTGGGTTCTATCTGTGAGCCAGTTTGCAGGCCACCTGCTGATGTAGGTGTGGCTGCCTACCTGACTATGTCTGTGTATAATTCCTGAGTAGGGAGTGATATCCAAGGATTAGATGGGCAGCCTATCTTATTATCTATTCCATACTGCACATAGTTATTGCACATGGCACAATGCTTATAGGGCTGCAGAGTGTCTGCAGGTTCCTCTACAGTGGATGACAACTGTGGGCTGTGTAATGTGGACACTGGGACATGTACTGGGTGGGCAACAGCAAAAAGTAGCAAAACCCACCCCCAATGGTATGGTTCTCAAACAAACACAACACCCCCCCCTCCACAGACAGGATACTGTTCAAACACACACACTTGCCCAGACTGAGATTAAGACCCCTACCTATCTATTTATTGCTACTACAGTGTTACGCATTTATCGCACGTGCCACAGAGCTTATAGGGTGAATGTTGTCCAAAGGTACTTTTAAGGTAAGGAACATCACCAGCCCTTGTAAAGTATGGCAATGGGTGATGTACTGAGAGAGAGAGGCCACAAAATACTTTAAACTACACATATACACACTTGCACACACACATTTGCCAGAACTGAGATTAGAACTCCTACCTAACTAGTTATTTGTACTATAGCATTACACACTTATCGCACATGCCACAGAGCTCACATGACTGAGGTCTGACAAAAGGCACTTCTAAGGTGACTGATATCTGCAGGATTGCTAAAGTAGGGAAAGGGGAAGTGTACTGGGTTTGACTGGTCCCAAAACACACACACACACACACACACACACACACACACACACACACACACACACACACACACACTTTACATTTGCCAGGACTGAGATTAGAATTCCTACCTAACTAGTTATTTGTACTATAGTGTTATGCAGTTATTTCCTACCTATCTATATATTTGTACTACAGAGTTATGCAGTTATTTCCTACCTAACTAGTTATTTATACTATAGTGTTACACAGTTATTTCCTACCTAACTAGTTATTTATACTATAATATTATACAGTTATTTCCTACCTAACTAGTTATTTGTACTATAGTGTTACACAGTTATTTCCTACCTAACTGGTTATTTATACTATAGTGCTATGCAGTTATTGCATGCACCACAGAGCTTATGGGGCTACAGCCTGATGAAAGGCAATTCTAAGGTGACTTTTATCTGCAGGACTGCTAAAGTAGGGAAAGGGGAAGTGTACTGGGTTTGAATGGACCCAAAAGCTTTTACTTGTAAACACAGACACACACACATTTACATTTGCCAAGACTGAGATTAGAATTCCTACCTAACTAGTTATTTGTACTACAGTGTTACACAGTTATCGCATATGTCACAGAACGTATGGCGCTGAAGCCTGGCGTAAGGCACTTCTAAGGGACTGATATCTGCAGGACTGCTAAAGTAGGGAAAGGGGAAGTGTACTGGGTTTGAATGGATCCAAAAGATTTACCTTGTAAACATACACACACCTTTACATTTGCCAGGACTGAGATTAGAACTCCTACCTAGCTAGTGATTTGTACTATTTTGTTACACAGTTATCACATGCACCACAGAGCTTATAGGGTTGTGGTCTGATGAAAGGGACTTCTATGGTGACAGACATCTTTAGGACTGCTAAAGTAGGGTAATGGGAAGTGCACTAGGTGGGGAAGGCTTGTTCATTCCTAATCTACTGACATTTCTCTATACTGACATTTCTCTAAGTGTATAAGCATGCCCAGTGTGACCTTCTATAGTACATGTGGGACTTCATTCCAGGGACTGTTGTACTCCAGTCCAGTTTGTTTTGTGGTACAGCCATACCTCTTAACTTGTTGGTGCAGGATATTTGGAGATAACCTATCACAATGAGGAGATAATAGGCCATATGTTCTTGTGACTATTTCTCTCAGTATTGTATGGGTTGCTAGGGTTACAGGACTTGTTTTGGCAGACATCTGACATATATGCCATTTGACAGTGTTATGTATTGTTTCAGTACCTTGTGACATACCTCCTTAGATCATCACAGTGATTTACCAGAGGAATACAGGATGGATGATGCACACACCAGGATTATGGGACCAAATGCTACACATTGTTGCACAATCCAGCCTGTTGAGAGGTGTGCCTACAAGCAATTGACTGCTGGTGCTGTGGAAATGGTTCAGCACCTTGGTGATATATTACAATGGTAGAATCTATGTGCATTTCTGTTCTGGCCTAGTCTGATTTCCAGTCCACAGTTGGGTAATACAAGTCAGACAGGATCAGGGTGACAGTCAGACTCCAGATAGATTTCTAGGGGATAATATATGTGGGGGGGTGTCCTTGTCAGATATGTTCACCTATAGCTACCAGTACTTTGCATAGGGGTCATCTCAATGGTTGACTGCACTTGGAGGGTCTTGTGTGTAACACACTGTTTGACAAGCCTGGAGGTGTGTGTTTGTCTCATATATATGTATGTATGGCCCACTTCATTTTGCTTGGATGGCCACATTTTGGGGTCAGAATATTGCATAGGATGAATGATCAGGGAAGGGTGTGTTACTCCCCATGGCTGTGGGCCAGGGTTTTGTGGGTGCATACATGTCACCTTCTTCCGGGGTTAGGACTGCCTGCAATGAGTGCATTGCCATGTTTAGACTCCTAGTCCTGCCTGTCGACTGTACAGAGTATCACAGAATGTCCACATCCATGATGCATACATCTTGTTGGTTACCCAAACAAGTGTGGTTTTCAAGGAACAGTGTTTTGCAAGTCCCTCAGGGTTGAAGTCAGATATTACTAATAGATGACATTGCAGTTTCAGACTTCGTACCCATCAGACATTCCATGCTACTACAATCATTCCATCAACTTTATAACATTATTAGAGCAGTATTTCAAAGGTGTCCTTCTCTTTGAACCTTTTTCACCCCATTAGTCATGGCTTTGTCAATATTTCTGGCTCTCTGACACTGGCAGATTTTCTCCTAGCAGTTAGCAGCATGGCCTTTCTTTGCATTTTGTAGACTGAGTTATTTTGGTGTTATGGATCCCATGACACTCCCTAACAGGGCACTGTGGGTGAGGCATAGGCATTTACCAGAGACCTGTAGGCCAGTTGTGACAGATGCAGGTGATCTGTAGCAAGGCAGTGCATTCTGATGATCATATGTTCCCAGGCTGCTGGCAGTAGACAATCCTGGGATGGTACCAGTAAGCTGACTGTGGGTGTTACTGACAATTGCTTTCTGTCTGTGTTGATTCATCACTCTAGTTGATGGCTGGATGCTGCTTAAGGGAAGGGACATGTTATTGCATTTCTATGGCACTATTGGGGGGGGACACATCTGTACGCAATACACATTTGCAGAGACTGTGCTGATATTTGCTTAACATTTTGGTCCCATTTAGCATAGTGATTTGCCCTATCTTTGAGACTACAGAAATAACAGTATCGACCACAGGTCAGATTGTTCTGGCATAAACATTTGTACTTTTAGACTTCTTACCTTTCAAAGCCATACTGCTACTGCCAGACCTGCTGTGATATCACTGTGTAAAAGTCTGTAGGTGGGGATTTCATGGATGTCACCATGTGGGGGCCTTTGCCAGACATTTCTGTATGGTTTTCTACAGTTCATCTGCTGGGTGAGGCTGGGAGTGGGTATGGGACCTCCACTTTGACATCCATGCATGTGACCTATCACCCTCCACTTATTTGGCTCACCACATATACTGCAGTGGTATTTGTTAACCAGGGTGGTATTGCATGGTGTGGGTAGGCCAATACTGGGGATACACTTCCTGCTGTCCCACAGAGCTGTCAGTTGTCTGCTGCTATCCCAGTAAGCCGCCCCATTCCCTTGCATACTTGATCAATACCATAAATATGCTATCAGAACATTCCACTCCATTCATATATTTTGTTAAGGAGAGTGACGTACCTTGTGCCTGAGGCTGTTGTGAGGATGGTGCTTGAGGGCTGACTATGTTGGATGCATGCAGTACACTGCCTATACATGGTAAGGTATAGGTGGTGTGATGTTTGGCATCCATTTTACTGTGTGTGCGAGTCAGAGAGAGAGAGAGAGAGATCAGTCCCTTGGGCCCTACAGTTTCAGTATATGTGCTATGCATTGCCTCTTTGCTAAGGCCAGGGCATACTGGACACTCCTCCATCTGCCTACAGGGGCAAGCTCAGGATATTCCTTTTCCGAGTCCCTCTGTGCCTGTGGAGACCTTGGCAATGGTGGGGGGCTATGTGGCTCTTCCCCATTTTGTTCCTGCTGCAGCTGTTTCCACAGGATCATATTGTGTAGCATGGCACATACTATGAACATGTGTGCACATGTGGCTGGAGAGTATGGCAAGGCTCCACCAGATATGTCAAGGCAGTGGAACTGTGACTTGAGCATCCCAAACACATGCTCTATAATGATCCTGGTTTGTGCTTGTGCCTCATTATGGTGTTCTTGTGTGGGTGTGTGTGCATTTCTGATGGGTGTCATCATCCACAGCTCCAGTGCATAGCCAGCATCCCCCACCAGATGGCCATATGGGATGTCCCCACTGGCAAACTACTGGTACAGCTGTGATGAATGCCAGATGTGGGAGTTGTGATAGCTTCCAAGGCTGACAGCACACACATTCATGATAATGCCCTGGGCATCATACACGACCTGGCAGTTGATGGAGTGGAACGCCTTTTGGTTTAGGTAGACCCTACCCTGGTCACTAGGTGGTGCTTTGATGTGTATGTGCATGCGTTCTATGGCACCCAGTACCTCCAGGTATTCTGTTACATGGTGGAAGAGATGCATATTGCTGGTCCTCTCCTCACGGGTGCTAGGGAAGTGAATGTGCTCAGCAGCATGTGGTTGCATGGCATCCAGGAACTGGTAGAGTTTTCTGGACACAGATGCCTGTGAGACCCCCATGATATCCCCAGCTGGTCTTTGGAAAGTACCTGTAGCTAGTATTCTTAAGGCTACACATACCTTGGTATCCACTGGGATGGGTTCTCCTCTGTTGGTTCTGGGACTGAGGTGAGGCTGACACAGCTCAACAAGTTGCTGAAGTATGTCCCTGCCCACCCTGTAGCACTCTGCTGTCTCCAGATCATGTAGCCCCTGGTAGGTTACCCTGGGTCTGAACACTCTTCTCCTCCTCCTTGGTCTGAGTTGGCTGTCAGCATTATCCTCCTCACCGCCCTCAGTCTCTAGCACATACTGATAGATCAGAGCAACAGCAGCCCCTAAAATGTGTTGTTAGATTTGTCAGTTTAAAATCCCCCCAAATGTGTACACCAGTGGTGTTGAGTTTGTGGGAACAAACAGACTGAAAGGTGTTAGCGTAGTTTATAGTAGTGTGCTGGGCTGCTGCCTGTGTAATTGGCTGATTGTGATACATTCCACCTGCGAGCTATGCTAATTCTCTTTGATTGCTTTCCTTCTGCTGTTTTCCCTTCCCATTTCCTCCCTGTTTAAGCCCGGATGCGCATAACGCATACCTGGTGCTCAATAATAAGCAGTTCTGCTATTTCCTGTTTTTTTTTTAGGCCTGGTGCACACTGCACATACCCGTTTAGCTAAAGTAAACAGTTTTAAGCAGAACTGGCCCTCCCTGTGCACGAACACACTCTGCATTTCATGAAATAAGACAATACAAGCTCAGACACACACCCTCTTCCTTAGCTATGCTTAGTTAAGGACAAACACAGGTCACGGAGCTTCAGTGTGCTTACAGCAAGGATGACACACTCCCTTTTCATGTTAGCTGCTCCTCCTGTCTATACAGTGATATTAGAGCACCTACATGGTTAGTTGCAGTCTGACACTTAGAAAAATTTCTCCATAGTTACCACACTTACACTGAGCCTTTCCCCTTACCAACCACTATTCCCTGGTATTGTTTTCATTCTGCATGCCAGTGACTGTAATGGCAAAATGCAAATTTCTGTAAAAATTGATTTTTCCCCTTTTTTTTATTTTTGGCATGATCCTGTTTGCCCGCTGTTGCCCTATGCTTAAACAGCCGAGATCAGCAAAAAAAAAAAGTTTTATTTTAACAAATTATAACTATTTTCATGCCAATGGCCATACATTTGGCCATTGGCATGCCTACTAAATATAATACATGCTTTCTTTTGTGCTGTCATGCCTCCGTTTTCTCATTTGCAGAAATGTATTCATCTAGTAACTGAATACATTTCTGCAGGCTACACTACTCCTGCATGAACACCTGCCTGCTTGCTGAATTGCTAATTCACCTCATTTGCATGGTTTTCACCAGCAAATGAGGTAATTAGCATAAGGCAGTAGTGTCTGTGCAGGCATAGTGTAAGGGCACTCGTGCACATCCTGGGAGCCCTTTGCTGAATCGCTTGGTGGCCATGTTCCATGCAGCAGCTGCTGCACAATTCCTGCACTCTGTGTAGGGTTTAATGAATCCTGGGGACGGAGTCCATATACGGAACAGACTGACACCACTTTCAATGACTGCTGTCAGCCTAGCGCAGCGACATCTGTTAATGCTTACTTGAGTGACACTATTCAAAATGCAGAAATGCTGATAGGTATTACTACTTGCTTAAATTCCATACAGCTTGGCAATTGCTGAGCCATAAATATGGATCAGCTTTAAGGATGTTGGCATCATTAGTCAAACAACAGCTAACTTTGTCTGATTTTAACCAGAGCGCATTCTTATTACCATTATGTTTATTAACAGTGTATTATGCAGTGATCATGGAGATTTCAGCTTCTTATGATCTGATGTTAGCAAAGGCTAAAGTTTATCAAACACATATACTTCTATTTTCACTGTTAGATATCTCCGCAGTTGTCATGTCTTCTCCTATTACTAGTCTAATAAACAAAACAAGATGACAGGGGTTAGTGATTTAACTTATATTTCTTAAATGGTGAATCCAGCTTCTTTAATGTAAGCTTCAAATCCTTTCAGTGGAAGGCCAGATCCAAAGTAAGAATTTTGCTTTTTCTAAGCTGATGAGTTTCACTTTAAACTTTAAAATGGGAAGAATATAAATGGAAAAGGGATAATAGTCAGCTAATGTACTTGATGGTAAAACAGCAGTGACATAGTCTGCCAAGTGAAATTTCTAACAGAAGAGTATGGTGGTGTAATATACTTTGCTTCACTGTCTGTGTAAACTGTTTTTATAAAGGAGTTAGACATATGCAGAGGCATGTGTGTTGTAATACTTTGACTCATGAGTGAGGCAGTGATAGTCATCAAGCATATTAACCACCACTGATAGTTTATATAGTATTTTCTACCAAAGGCAGGAAAATATCAGCATAGTTACCCAGACAGAAGCTAGTAGTAGATTAACAGCTGGATATTAGAGTTACAAAAGCCTGTCTCATTGAAAATGTTAAGGCATCACAGGAGAGGCTGGCAGTTCTCCAAGTCTATGTATAATCTGTTTGCCATAGTACCCAGAAGTGCTGCCTATAATAAGCAGTGGCTTGTAGTATCCATTCTGTGCAAAGCAATCATTCTTCCCCTTCGAATGCAACACAAAGACTTAGGATTGTGATGTGCGCCCTGCAAACTGCTGCATAAAACATATCATTTTGCATCTGTAAGCCAACTCAGTAAATGGGATGGGTTTCACTTTCTGAAGTTTGCATTCTGAAACAAAGACAGGTAGGGTATAAACACTGTTCACCAAAGTTTTAAATAATTTCAAATATGCAGGATTATAAAGAGGACAGAAAAAAGCTACATTTTAAAACAGGCTTTTCATAGTTAGAATAATTATCATTGTCACTGCAAAATATTGAAATGAAGCCTAAGCCTGTTTAACACTGCAAATATTTCAGTATTACATGTAAAGATGATAAATACAAAGATAACATTAGAAAAGAAGCAATTTTGAAAACAGACATGCAGAATCCATTACATACAAAAATATTAATAATATTCCTATTCATCAGCATTTATCAAAGATAATTCACAGAGATAAAGCTGGGTTGTTTTTCAGGTCAGCTCCACATAACAAATGCAAAATATAATGGAGTATTAGAAAACTAAAAGCTTAAAAGTAATATTTCTTCTGCTTAATGCAATTGAAGCATTCAGTCTGCTTGAAAACATTTATTTATCTTACATTTTCAATAATCTATCCTTCCCAGAATGCATGTGTTCAGAAAGGGGTATATCAGCACAGTACTTAAAATTGAAAAGTGGGTTCAAAGAATTCAGAAAGAGTGTTATATAGTGATGAATAGATAGATAGATAGATAGATAGATAGATAGATAGATAGATAGATAGACATGGAGGTATGTGTTTTTGTATATGAGAGGAATATGAAAGAAAGACAGATAGAGACTTTACTGTTGTATAGTTAAAGTATAGTACACTGAAAAGAAAAGTTCTACAAGGATAGGTTATGAATCATTGATGCGGATACATATGCAAAAAGGATGGTTCATACTCAAAACAGTACAATTTTCTACAATAACATGGATATGGCAAACATAATTCAGAGGAAAGAATGTGCCTTCTATAAACTGAAGACACAGTCAAGAAAAATGTAATAAAAATTAAAATGGCAGAAAGCATTTTTAGACACTTAAATAATTACACTTTGGAACATAACAGGGTCACAGTAACATACTTTGTAAGTGAAGCACCATCTTTCTAGTTCTGCTTATGTAAGGTATCCCTAAGATGAAGAACGGTAAAAAAAAGACTTGCATAGTTTAACCAGCTTGATAGACTCTCTTAATAATAATAAAAAATTATCTGGAGGTGAACCCATTTTTGTCATTAATAAGTCTAATGACATCACTGATAAAATATCTTGGGTGGTTAAGGCACATTAGCAAATTTTGTCATATGACAAGATCTTGTCTGTCGTTCTCCTTGTTTTTTCCTTCTGTTTTGTATAGCGTAGGCTCCATTTTGAAAACAAGGTTGGTTCACATTAGGTTTGATTATAAGGCTGACAGTTCTGTTGATGTTTAAACTGAGGTTTACAGATCTGGCACTAAACCTCTAGGGGGTGGGTTGTAAGGTTTATAGTTGTGTAGCTACAGATACTTTTTAAACTTTTCCTATGAAAATGTCAGATATGTAGACGCAATTCATTTCATTTCTCCATGCTTATTTTATGCTATAGTATGTTCATCCAATGTGTTTTACATAGTTAAAACTAACAGGATGGTAAAAATGTAAAAAATAGAATTATGGAACATTTTAAGGACTGTAGAAATAAAAACATAGAAAACTCTGTTGCAGAACATTTATGGAGTTGTCATGAGGGGAATGTAGCCCATCTAAAACTTTTTATTATGAGACAGGTTACAAATAGAACAGGTTACACACAGAATAGTATAGATCACTATCATTAAAATGAAAGTGATTTATATTCTGTAGTTCAAAACATTGAAATCTGATGGTTTAAATGCCAATCTTCCCTGGAAAGTGCTCCTATAGGTTAACCGAATAATTAGAAGGTCTTTTAGTGCATATTTATCTCTGTAGTGTATGTTACTTAACCTCTGAAGAGTTTTTTAACTTGAGATGCAAGTTCTACTAAAGTCTTTTTACCTTTACCTTGTTTGTTTATTTGGTAGTCTGTCTACCCTGTCACAAACACACATTTCTTTACGCGTAGCTCTTTATTTCCGTAGAACCTTTACAAAGGAACAGCTGCCTCATACAGCTTACTTCCAATATTTAGCCATTAAATAAGAAATGACAAAAAAGCAGGTTGCAAAGTTCCAGAGGGAAGGGAATAGCAGAAAAATTGAGTTTACTCCATCATTCTATAAAAAATGGTAACAATTAATCTAAAGTGCAGCATCATGTATAGAAGTGTCTAGAAATGCATAGGCTAAAAACTTTAACTCGACAGTATGTAGAAAACATAACCAGATTTGTATAGAATCTACAATTAAACAAAAGTATCACACAGCTCAAAGTATATTCTTTTGAAGAAGAAATGGCTATTTGTAATATATTCTTCTAAATACTTGAAAAGTACAAGCAAAGTAAAGGAACTGCATCTCATACTAAAAATCTACACATGACAGAGGACATAACTTCTACGTGAAGAGTGCTAACTACAAAGGTGACTATGCAATTCACTTTTTTACTGATTTCATTGAGAAAATGTAAAGCAAGCACACCACACAGACATCAGAATCATAACTAGTCTTTATATGTAAGTTGTTTCAGAATGCACAGAATGCTATGCATTTCAAGGCATATTAATGAGAGCAAAATGTATAAATGATGCCCACTGTACATGATCCATGGCATACCATTTAGCAGATCATGCTAAGATTTTTAATTTTATCTCTTTATAACCAAATTTTAATTTATTAAAATGAAGCTAGCTATACTTTTATTGATATTGTTGTATAACGCTAAGAATGAGTTCACCAAAAGACTTTGTCCATATAAAATACAATTTGAAAATGACGTAAATGTTTTAGCCTATCTTTGCCATTTCCCACCCATCTACAACTCTGTCCAAACATGTGCACATGATAACGATCAAACATTGCTGTAATATAATCAAGTAAGCTAAATGAAAATCTTAAACTAGTGACATGAGTTGAAGGATGTCCAATGTAGCAGTTTCTAAATTAAACCTTTAGATGTATTCCTTCAGGACTCTATCAGCAATTGAATTTACAGTTTAAGTGATGATGTGACAATCGGTGAATCTATATGGAGTGAGCATGGGGTAAATTTAATAATTAGGATGAAGTAGTGAATAGTCTGTTAGACATTAAAGTACATTTGCAGAACGGTTAAAATATTTATTTGTAAGGTCATGCCTAAAAGACAGAGTTGATACATGCTGGAACACCTTTAGTAGTAATAACATGTTCATTTTTTTGTCTTGGTTATTTCTCCATAACAAAACCAACCTTTAGCCTACTATTTAGACTTGAAAAAAGGTTGATTTAAAGACGGAGTTGACTACATCATTAAAGAAAAAGAAGCCAATGAAAAATATGTGATGTGGACAAGTCTGTGGCTGTACAATACAAAAGGAATAAATGGTATGGGTAACAGTCATTTGAATAAAGGAAAGACATCCTGTGACCAACATGTAAAACTGTAAGTGTGACTTCCTTGTTGGTATTTATCTATTCTCTCTCTCTCTCTCTCTCTGCTCTCTTACTGCTTACCACCATCACTTATACACAAATGCAGTGACAAGGGAGCTACCCAGTCCTACTCCCATGCCTTCTACACAATATAAGAATGTTAAATAAATAGAAACCTATCCCATCAGTGTGTCACCAATGAAATTAAAACCTTAATGTAAGTGCACTTTCAACAAATATCAATAATACTCCTCATGTTCCACCTTCTTCTGCTTTCATCCTTATCCCATTTCAACAGCTGGAAATATTACATACTTCTGCTGCTCTAAATGTGGATCAGACATATAACTCATGATCATTATATCTTTGGCAGTGAAGCATTTTTATTTACAGCAAATAATAACCATTGGATAGGCATATACTACTATATTCTTACAAGTCCATTCAGCTGGGCCTGAATGAGTAAACAGACAAAACAACATTTTTGCAAGATGATCAAGTTCCACCACCTTCCCCTATGTAGGTGGCTGTACCTTATACCACATCCCTTATGTAGCGGGCTATACCCCTACACCACATCCCCTATGTAGGCAGCTATACCCCTACATCACATCTCCTATGTAGGTGACTGTACCCCTGTACCACATCCCTTAGGAGAAGTGGCTGAATCTCTACACTGCATCATTTATGTAGGTGGCTGTACCCCTATATCACATCTCCTATGTTGGTGGCTGTACCCCCACACCACATCCCCTATGTAGGTGGCTGTACCCCTTCACCACATTCCCTATGTAGGTTGGGTACCCCTACATCACATCCCCTATGTAGGTGGCTGAACCCCTGTACCACATTCCCTATGTAAATGGCTGAACCCTTGTACCACATCCCCTATGTAGGTGGCTAATCCTCTACACCACATCCCTTATGTAGGTGTCTGGACTTTTTTATTAAAGCATAAGACTATACAGAGCATTCCATTTCCTTAGCCAGTGCAAACCACTTGCTTATTGTTCTCAAATTTTTGCAAAATTATGTTTTACTGTTATACACATTTGAGATTGTTTTAACACAGTGAAGGAATATTTCAAGCATATATTAAATATATCTGACATTCATTATGTGATGCTTGACAGGCAATTTGCTGCATCTCAAGGACTTTAATTTCCATTATATAAATAAGGTAGACTTGGACTTATTATAATAATAAGAAAAAAAGGGGATTGCATGGAGTATCTGCTTATATATCAGCTATAAAACATTTGTTTTAAGTTGTTTTCATAGATTCATAGATTCATAGACTGTTATTAGACTAACATCCCAGGGAACCTTTCTAAGTTTAGCCAGGTTATCTTGAAAGAATAATGATGTCCTGTATCCAAGCAGAACATTGAGGGCCAGGCATTAATAAGTTGTTTATGTATTTATTTCACAGGTTCATAGATGTATCCTGGGCTACTGACTACTGTGGTCTTTATATGCGCAGCTAAGCATTCCAAATGTATCCCACAGGTTAAGTTTATGTGGCTTGGAGGTTATTTTAAGGGGTATGTATAAGCTAAGGCAAGATTTACAGGCTGCCTCTGTTCATTACAGACATAGGTGCTAGACCCAGGGTGTATTTCTAATTTCCCATCCACTGGTCCAGGTGTCATTTGATTAGGGTCAGGGAAGACCTCTGTTTCACTTTAATGAAAAGCCAGTTCCAGAGAAGAAGAAGAAATCTCTGAGGCACATACCTGTCTCTCCAACATGTCCGATTTATGCTGCGAGCAAAGCTTAAATCCTTAGATTGAGTAATTCTGATGATATTCATTTTGCAGATTTGCAAAAGGTCTATCTGAGTGGGATCCAATGATGTCTTGTATGCCAGATATAGATCACCTCTCAACAGTCTGTGGGAGTATAGCAGTAGGGCTTTTAGGTGATCTGCAGTGGACATGCTTTTTGTGCCCTATATTCTTTTTGTGAAGAACCTCTGTGAATATTCCAGTTGTTGTATGTGCCTGGTCAGTTACATGCTGAATGGGGCACTGTACTCAATGAGGAGCATAATAATGGCCAACATCAGTGAAAAGATGACTTCCTTGGACCTAGATGCCTTGTCTTTGCTTAAAAGGTGAGCATCATAGAATGATTTCCTTATTACCTTAGACACATGTTGGTGCACAAATCCCTGACTACTGGTTCTTCTGTTAGGGTGTGTTATCAATGAGGTAATTTCCTAGGGTTGCTTACTTCCCAAAGGGTACTATTATGCATGTTATGACATTACGTTTTAAGTGTGGCTTTGGCACCAGTAATTTGTCTGTGTTAGTCCGTACTGTAGGATATTAGTATCCAGGAGAGATTCTATGACTACTCCTAGACTGCAATTATCTGCAAACTTTGTCAGCCAGAGGACCTTGACATTGGCCTTGACTTCTGAGAAGCAGATGCCGAAAAGGAGCAGATCTGAATTGTGAGGGAATCTGGTAGTGATCAGCCTCTTTGTGGAGGTGGTCCACTCTATTCTAACTTCCTGAGTCTTATCTGAGAGCCAGGAGGCTATTCAGTGTACTATAGAGGTTTATGCCCATATCCATAAGTTTGTTTACAATGTCCCAATGTACGGCGCAAAATTGCAGCGGTAGCATTGTCCCCTTCCAGCAAGAGGTTCTCTGGTTTGATTCCTGGCTGGGTTACCTTCTGTGCAGAGTCTGCATGTCCTCCGTGCATTCATGTGGGTTTTCTCTGGGTACTCTGGTTTCCTCCCACATCACAAAGACATGCATCTGGAGCATTTCTCTGCTGAAAATTGGCTTCATTCAAGTCAGACTTTCCTAGTAAACAAATGTTAAATAAATAAATGTCTGAGTGTGCATCAAATGCCTTAGCCAGATTAAGGTAGGCATCATTTTTCCCTCATCCATTGCCTTGATGACCTTCTCAAAGAAGTCGACCAGGCTGAGTAGGCATGATCTGCCCTTGAAGAAACCAAACTGTGTTGGATCCAGTGTTTAAAGATTTTCTATGTCCTTATTAATCATTTACATGAAAATTCTTTCCATGGCTTTGCATATGAGACTAGTCAGACTATAGGTCTGTAGTTCTTAAGAGTCCATTGATGTCACACCATTGTACAGAGGAATGACAATTATAGTTCTCCATTCATGTGGCACAAATCCTGTATGGAAGCTATGGTTAAACAGAGAATCCAGTGAATCCAATACATCATGTTTCAAGGTATTTAGTAGGAATTCTGGGATATTATCAGGGTCCATCAGAGCAGTGTTTTCGGCCATAGTGACTGTATCTAGGACCTGTTCCCTAGTGATAGTTGGGGGTTGTTAGATGCTATATCTTATGAGGTGGCTGGGGAGAGAGAGAGAAAAACTGGAGATGAATTTGTCATTCATAAGATTTGCAACATTTTCTGCCACTGCGTAGGTGGCTCCATTTACAATCTTTCTGCACACTGCTGCGTGCTGCCTTTGAGGTTTCAGACATAACTAAAGAATGCCTTTTGGTTGTCCTTTGCCTGGGAAGATATTTTTACCTCATATCTGGCTTTGGTAGACTTAGTTTTCCCTCTTCTTTGTTTGTTTAGACTGATAAGAGTGTGGGGGGTGTTGTTTTTTTTTTTTATCATGCCAGGCATATTACTTCCTAATCTTGGCTATGACTTTTTTTCTTTTCTGCAGCCTGTTTATGTTTGGATTCTACCACTGTGGTTTGTTTTTTGAGTTAGCCTATTTCCACTATGTACAACTGTCTCTAAGCATTTATTTACATAATGTAACAGTATTTCTGTGAACAATTCCACACATGCAGCTGTGTTTTCTCAGGGTTTTGGAGGCTCAAAACTTTCACAGGTTATCACTTAGATGGATGTTTAGCTTAATGTTATAGGGTTAGCCAGGGACAATGAACTGATATGTTTTATGAGGGAGACAGTTTTGTGTTATGACCTTACCAAAGAGAACGGTACACAATGGGAGCTGCAGTGTTCCCCTATGTTTGGGAGTAGCATGTCAAGTATGCACTCCTAGTGGGCGTATTGGAAATCTGGTCCAAGGTGTCTGTGTTTACAAAGTCTAAGAATCTCTGGACCTGTAATTTTGTGGTTGTGTAAGTATCTCAGTTTATAGTAGGGTAGCTGAAGTCATCCATGAACATCATATTGAGCTGAATGGGGAGACTCTCCAGTAAGTCCAAGTATGAGGTATTGCTTAGACTATGACTTACCACTTGCAAGAATACAATATGGGACATTGCCTATGGATATCTGGACATGAAGAAGCTCAAGTGCATCATCCTGTTTGACTAGTCTTGAGGTGAGTTTGTTGTTGATATCAATAAAGATACCTCCAACTTGTCTTCCCTGTCTGTACAGTAGTTGGCCTAAACATGTGAAAGGCATTGAAACCTTGCACTGCCAAGGTGCTCTACTCTGCTTTAAACCATGTCTCAGTAACTGCACAGATTTCCACATTCTCCAAGGATAGGCAAGATTGAAAGGAGTGGAGCTTATTACTGTTTATGCACCTGGCATTGAGCAGAAACACCTTTAGATTCCCTTGGGTTGGTTTTGCTACACCATATAGTTTGTCTATTTGGGAGTGCCTAAAAAAGGAGGTCTATATTATTTGAACGAAAGTTCAAATTGTTGATCGCTGTAAACAGCAAAAATAGCGATAATCGAATCCTGCATTGTGGGGGGGTCTGCGCCCCCACACCCTCCGCTAATTATATATACTAACTCAGAGATCGCACTACAGCGAGGAAAGGGCAAATTTCCTTATCTTCACTGTACCGCGATCTCACAAAACAGACACCGATTATCGGCATTTTCATTGTTTACAGCAATCAGCATTTTGAACTTTCATTCAAATAATATAGACCCTAAAAAAGGCACTATGGGGAAGGACAATGTTTTAGCTACTTTAGTTTTAATGGCTGCACCATAACTGTTTAGTGAACTAGTGCATGCAGTTAGGCTTAGAGTGATTAAAAATCAAATTAAAAAGTTTATTATAGATGGTAGTATATTGTTTTGTCTGTGGGGATGCAATTTTGTGACTATTAATGGATGGTGCTTTGGTGCTGTGATGATGAATGTAGTTTACACTGAACATAGTAGGAGCATCACTTTTTTCACAAAACTGGCATTATTCTTTAGAATTTTAGATACCATATGATTTCACATCTCATATATGTGCTCCAAATATAATTCCATAATTTTCGGCATTAAGGAGCAGGGGCTGATTGTAGTTGTCATCTGTCTCTATTGGGGGTGGAGTGTAAGTTATCTAAGCTATGCCAGAAGCCTGATTGTCCTAAAAACTGTAGAGTGTCAGAGGGGTGCTGGAATTTAAAGTGCTGGAGTATATGGGTAAGGACATGGAATGTAAGGGGTAATTATCCCTATCAAGTAGGGAAGAGTGTTGGTTAAACTAGTAAGTGAAGAGGTGAATATGAGGTTCGTCCATAACAGAAAATTAAAACAGTGAGACTAGCAGGATATAGAGGCTTGAAATCAGTTGTACAAAGGCAGGATGAAAAAGGGTATTTATGGTATGAAGAGAAGAGCAGTGACAAGACATAAGGGGGTGCTGCTGAAGGGGGGTAGTGAAGAGGTAGAGCAGAGAGGAAGTGGAATAATTTTAAGTTGTTTTTATGGGTCAATAAAAGACCAAAACACAATGCTATGCACATAGGGTATGCACGGCCCGAACATACCAAATCAACCACAATTGGCCAGCATAATGTGAACCTGGACACTGATGAAAAAGAAAAAAACTAAGTAAAGTGCATAACTTTTATTTCCAAACCGGTTTCGGCTAAACCGCCTTCTTCAGTGAAAAAGTCTGTTACATGTCAAAAATCTAATGAATATTTATATGCAACCCCAACCAATGGGATACATGGTATGTTCCCGCTCCTGGTAATGATAACATAAACAATGAGATAATCAAGAAATAAAAATAACAATAGCAAAAACAAAGACAAAGAGACAATTCCTAGTTGATCGAAGTGATATGATAATAATTGTATACATAAATATGAACATATTTATCTTATTAATAATAAAAATAAAAAGGAAAAAATACAAAATGGGCATCCATAATAACTGAAATTAACAAAAATGGATCCAAAAGGTACAGATAAATAGGTGATGGTAGAAACCAGGCATAGTATGACCAGCAATATAATAACACTAATTAATGAGATCATGAATAGT
Organism: Protopterus annectens; assembly: GCF_019279795.1. NCBI lineage: Eukaryota > Metazoa > Chordata > Ceratodontiformes > Protopteridae > Protopterus > Protopterus annectens. The sequence goes on from NC_056742.1 coordinate 68,654,712, forward strand.
TACAGGTAATGTTGTCTGCTTGAGTATAATCCAAGGCAGTATGTAAATGCAAGTATAAGGAATCCAAACCACCCAGCAATGATACACAGATAAAAAACAAAAATGGAAACCAGAATATGAATACAAAATTTTCATGGCAAAAAACAGAAATTAAGTAAATATATTAAATGAGAGATATCTAACAAACTATATCTCCTTATCAGAGTATTATGGAACAAAGACAGGGTCCATGAATATGAAGTAACCAGACATAGTCATATAAATAATATATATGAGGCACGGCACAGAATCCCATAAATTAAATAACATTGTGGAAAATATTTCACAAATGGTCATTCAAGCCTGGGGGAAATAATGCCCCTAGGGTAATGATCCAATATTTCTCCTTGTGATTGAGAATACTGTGCCATCCTTGTGAGTTGCTTCTGTCTCCAATGATTTTATCTATAATCATAAATCTAAACTGAGCATTATGATGTTTCAAAGTATGTCTATAAAGGGCATTGGTTTCTTTTTTGTTCTTAATATCACTCTTGTGTTCATTCATACGAATTCTTAAAGACCGGGAGGTTTGTCCAACATAAAAAGCTGAACATTGGCAGGTAGCCAAATAGACCACCCAACTGCTACTGCAGTTACCAAAAACTTTGGATTCATACACTTTACAGTTATTAGCGCTGGTGAATTGTTTAAATTTGCTAACCTGTTTACAAGAACTACAGTGTCCACAGGGGAAAGTGCCCAACAATTCATCTCCAGACATAGTCATTTGTTTGTATATAGCTCCCCCACTTTCCTTGTTCTTAAAGTGGGAGAACAAGGAACCTAATGTTTTACCACGTCTGTATGTAAAGTGACACTGTGGACCCAAACGTTGTCTGAGCTGATCATTTGCTTACGAACAAATAAACACTACTACTCATGATAATGTATGCAATATTTCCGATATTGTTTTAACTGAACAACAATCCACTCTTCTCAATAAAGGACTTTCATTTATACCTGTTTTTTTTGTTTCAGAGGATAATTTTGCTCAGGATATAGTAAGCTTTTGTAGATTGATTAATCTCAAGTTATTTTTTCAGGGTGATCAATCACTTGGTTCAACAACTGATGGCTTTAGATACCATCCTTCAACTTTCATGCCTCTGATGCATCCAACAGTCAGCTTATTTCAGCATAGTATTCTTAAAGAACTACATTTTAGCTCCTATACAGGATCAATTTTACCAAACAACATGTCTAAATCTGAGATGGCATGTTTGGAGGAGCTTGTTAATAACAAACAGGTAGTAATTATTAAAGCTGACAAAGGAGGAGCTGTTGTGGTAATGAACTGGACTGATTATGACAAAGAAGCACATAGACAGCTTGATGATGCCAGGTACTACAATAGGATGCCTCTTGACCCGACTTCTATGTTTAAACAGAAAATTGATATATTTTTAAATTCGGCTGTAGAAAATGGAATCATTACATTTAATACTTTGAAACATCTTACCATTTCTGATCCAGTCAGGCAATATATTTACTTTTTATCTAAAATTCATAAAGATCTTTTAAATCCACCGTGTAGACCTATTGTAGCGGGAACTGGCTCTCTTACGGAGCCTTTGTCGGAATACTTGATAAAACATCTATATACAAACAAATGACTATGTCTGGAGATGAATTGTTGGGCACTTTCCCTTGTGGACACTGTGGTTCTTGTAAACAGGTTAGCAAATTTAAACAATTCACCAGCGCTAATAACAGTAAAGTGTATGAATCCAAAGTTTCTGGTAACTGCAGTAGCAGTTGGGTGGTCTATTTGGCTACCTGCCAATGTTCAGCTTTTTATGTTGGACAAACCTCCCGGTCTTTAAGAATTCGTATGAATGAACACATAGACATACTTTGAAACATCATAATGCTCAGTTTAGATTTATGATTATAGATAAAATCATTGGAGACAGAAGCAACTCACAAGGATGGCACAGTATTCTCAGTCACAAGGAGAAATATTGGATCATTACCCTAGGGGCATTATTTCCCCCAGGCTTGAATGACCATTTGTGAAATATTTTCCACAATGTTATTTAATTTATGGGATTCTGTGCCGTGCCTCATATATATTATTTATGTGACTATGTCTGGTTACTTCATATTCATGGACCCTGTCTTTGTTCCATAATACTCTGATAAGGAGATATAGTTTGTTAGATATCTCTCATTTAATATATTTACTTATTTTCTGGTTTTTGCCATGAAAATTTTGTATTCATATTCTGGTTTCCATTTTTGTTTTTTATCTGTGTATCATTTCTGGGTGGTTTGGATTCCTTATACTTGCATTTACATACTACCTTGGATTATACTCAAGTAGACAACATTACCTGTAACTATTCATGATCTCATTAATTATTGTTATTATATTGCTGGTCATACTATGCCTGGTTTCTACCATCACCTATTTATCTGTACCTTTTGGATCCATTTTTGTTAATTTCAGTTATTATGGATGCCCATATCGTATTTTTTCATTTTTATTTTTATTATTAATAAGATAAATATGTTCATATTTATGTATACAATTATTATCATATCACTTCAGTCAACTAGGAATGGTCTCTTTGTCTTTGTTTTTGCTATTGTTATTTTTATTTCTTGATTATCTCATTGTTTATGTTATCATGACCAGGAGCGGGAACATACCATGTATCACATTGGTTGGGGTTGCATATAAATATTCATTAGATTTTTGACATGTAACATAGACTTTTTCACTGAAGAAGGTGGTTTAGCCGAAACCGGTTTGGAAATAAAAGTTATGCACGTTACTTAGTTTTTTCTTTTTCATCAGTGTCCAGGTTCACATTTGCTGGCCAATTGTGGTCAATAAAAGACCAGCCAGTTATTTATTGAGAGCAGATTTGTCAGATAAGCAAAATGAAACAGGATATGGACCATATCACTAGGGGGAGGAGGACTACAATATGGTACTAGGCCCTCAACAGGATAGATTGTTTGGAGATATGGAGTTTCACAGAGGTTGTCCTAAGGGGATGAGAGTAGGAGAAGAAAATATATTGTTGCTCTCTCTCTCTATACATATATATATATATATATATATATATATATATATATATATATATATATATATATATATATATATGTGTGTGTGTGCGTGTGTGCGTGTGTGTGTGTGTGTGTGTGTGTGTGTGTGTGTTTGTGCATGTGTTTGTGCATGTGTGTATGTGTGTGTGTGTGTGTGTGTGTGTGTGTGTGTGTGTGTGTGTGTGTGTGTGTGTGTGTTTGTGTGTGCGCACACATGTGGAGAACAGGCAGGGGGATCTGATTTTACTTTTTTGAATAATGTCAGAAAATGAGCAAGCAGAATGGATAGACTGCAGATAATGTAGACATGAATCATTAAGAGAAGTAAGAGAGCTGAAGATTGCAGAATGCAGCATACAAGACCATGCTCTGGTAGAATTAAAGTGGATCTAGGAACAGAAATGTGGGAAAGGTACAGGTCGTACATAGAAAATTGGAGGAATAGAGAAGAAATTAATTATATACACTGAATGGTTTAGAGAGAATGGAAAAGGGGGAAAAGAGATGGAGAGACCTGGAGAAGAGATGAGAAGGATAAAATGGGTTAAAGCAAAAGCTTCACAGAGGAGGAGATTGAAGAACCAGAGACAGAGAGTTCAGATGGAATGGGAAGGGAGTTAAGGATCTAGAAGATTGCCTGAAGGAATTAAAAGAGAAAGTGAGGGAGTGGGAAAGCAGGTGAGGAAGACATAGATGAAATAAAGATAGAAATGGAGCAAGGAAGAAGGGGAGCAGGTTGGTAGGTTAAAATCAAGGCAAATTAAGGTGTGACTGTAGAAAGTAAAAGATCATATGAAGAAGGAATGTATGGTCATGGTGCACAAAGAAGGGGGGACTATATATGCAAATAAGGACATCAGAGAGGTACTCGGTCAATTGTATCGAAGACTATATGCATCAATAGGTAGGAGAAGGGTTGTTTGGGGGGTAGAAGGGCAGTACAGTGATTGAGTAGGACAGGAGAAACATGAATAGAGAAACAGGGAAGTGTTACAGGCTGGAGATATTTAAAATAAGTGAAAATGGGAGGACCAGATGGATATCAAGTAGACATTGATAAGAACATGGTCATTCAATTTGTTCAAGACTAATCTAGAATTTTTAATGATATTATAGATGATTGTGAGCTTATCGGAACAATGCACAAGGCATCAATAATAGTTCTGTAAAATAAGAACAGAGTTAAAGAACACCGAGCTATGGTCAGGCCAATTTTACAATTTATGTGGATGTAAAAATATTTGCCACCTCACTACAAGGTTGGAAAGAGTTTTCCTGAATACTATAGAGGAACAGGTGTGTTCTGCAAATGGGTGGTCATCAGCAGACCATTGGTGAGTACTGATGAACTGCATGGAATGGCCAAGGGTAGGACAGAAAGAAATGTGGGTATACTGTTAATGGATGTCCAAAAGGTACTTGATTGCATATTATAGGATGATTAAGTCTGAGTTACTAGTAATGGTAATAGTAGAGGGGCGGTATATGAATGGGGTTACAGCATTGCATAAAAGCCATGTGTGTGGATTCTAGTCAATTAGGTGGTATAACAGGCAGGGAAAAACTCCTTCAGGACAAGAATGAGACAGGGGTGTCCCTTATTTCCAGGACTACTTTTGTTATTAACAGTGTGACTGACATAGTTGTAAAACACACTTGAGAGGCTGAAAGGGGAAAAAGGGGGGTGTGGAGTGTTTTTTTTTCACAGATTACTGTATAATTTTTATACTATTACATTTACTGTTATTGTTACTTTTATATGATACAGAGTCTCAGATTCCTGTGATACTCAGACCATTTCACGAATCTGAGGATAAGCCAGGCTAAAACGTCACCCAAAAAAGTTAGTGGTACTTGCATTGGGAAAGATGGCTGTGAAACAAGTAGGGAGACTTTGATGAGGAGTGAAGACATGTACTGGGGCTTCATGGTATTTCCAGAAATGAAAGAATTGGTAGAAAACAACTGGCCAACTCTTCTGGGGAGTGTGGGTAATATGGTAGATGAGAAAGATAAGAAAATTTAAGGAAAGGAAACAAATAATGAAATATAATGCCCCCATGTAATATATTTAGAAAGACATATACAAGTTGATCACAAAAAAAGTAATGAAGAATATACAGAAACGTATGTTATAGATTAATTGGAAAGGAGGAAGGGGCTGAGGAAGGAAAGAATGGAGCATACAAAAGGGAGAAAGGGAAATCGGGAATACTGGAGTTTAAGAAGCTTTTAACACAATAATATGCCTCAGGGATTCAAAAGTGTAAAGAAGAGGTAGTTGGATTGGTTTTAGGTGAAGGGAAAGAAAGGTGTGGGGAATAAGGTATTCAATCTGTGGAAGTGAAGAAAAATATGTTAGTATGGAAATATGTGGAAAAAGAGCTGTATGGATGAGGACTAAAACACAAACTTAGTGAGTCTGCAACTGAAGGTGACGATGGCTGTAAATAGATAAGAGAAGTTAGGCCTCTGGAGAGTGAAGATCTGTGGGAGGTGGAAGTGGGCTGGTTGGAATTTCAGGAATTTAGGAAACTGTTTGGGTAAGGAGAGGAGATTGGTTAGTGCAAAGAAGGATAATGAGAAAGGCTATTAATTGGACAAGAGAGCAGGAGGGAGATGTGGGGGAGAGGCTGAGCACAGGAAAATGCTGCAGGTTTAGGGGATGATTAAAAAGGGAGAACAGAGTTTATATACTGTTGGGTAAGCTATGTGATGGAAGCCTTTGGGCACATGGGTATCGGAAAGGAGTGCATGAGAAGTGTAATTAATTTGAAAAAGAGTATAAAATATGGCACAGGGGCTGAAGTATACAGGACCTTTGGGAAATGTGTATTAGCATTTACTCCACAGATGGTACCCAATGCCAATGAGAGTTTGGAAAGAAGGGTGGCAAGCGGATGTGTTATAACAGTGATGTGCAATAGGGGAAGCAGATCAGGTGCATATGTGAAGAGGATGTGAGGTGGTAAGAGATGTATGGAAGAATCCAAAGAGGGTTTCTTTTCCAGTGTTTGAGAAGGAGGTGAAGCAAAGATGGGAATTCTATCTGATTGGTACTGAGAAGAGAATAAACATATGGGGGAGACTGCAGACAAAATGGGATTACAATGGTAGCAGAAATGGTGAAGAGCTCGATGGGACAGGCTTGGAAGTAACAAATAATTGCGGAATAGAAGCTGAGTATTATAAATTGGATGGCAAAAGTATGGGTAGGCTGGAAAAGGGGGAAACAACCCAAATTAATCTTTTAAAACAATGTTAGGAAGTTAAAAAAGATACATATCTCAACATTATCATTGTGATTAAATAAATAAATATCCCAAAGTATCATAACAAAAAGATAATACCAATACAATGGATGGTGTAACTGTGACAATACAGATAACTTTAAATCAGATTACAATTGCTTGAATGTTTCGTACACCAAAATCAAGTGCTGATGACCTAGAGGATGAAGTCTTGAAATACAGGAAGAAAATGATAATACCTGGGGACTTGAATTTACCAGTGACAAACTGGAATACTGTTAATTGTACAACATTAGTAAGGAAATTTATTTGCAACCGATGTACAGTTTTATTTATTATCTGTTTACTGGGAAATTCCAATTGTAATAGAAGCCATTTTCAGCAGAGACCCTGGGAGAAATGCAGATGCACATCTTTAAAATGTGGGAGGAAACCAGAGTGCCTGGAGGAAATCCACATGAATGCAGGGAGGATATGCAGACTCCACACAGAAGGCACCCCAGCCGAGAATTAAACTGGAGAACCTCTTGCTGTGAGGTGACAATGCTAACTGCTGCACCACAGGGCCGCCCATAACACAGGATCACAGGAACTATAGGAACAACAACTGTTGTAAATTATAAAATACCAGAGCATACTAGAAATAGTTTTTTTTTTCCTAAGAAGATGAGTTTTACTTGACAAAAAGTCATACCTCCCAACTCTAAGTACAAGAAATCTGGGCAACATCATCAGTAATGAGGGGACAAATTCCCAAGATCAGGGCCATATTTTAAATATTGCTGTTCTAAACTTTGAAAGTTGTTGGAATGGTAGGTGTTGTATTAGTTTTCATTTTTCTGAAAGATATGAAATCTGAAACTTAAATGTGTAGCATTATTAAGTGACTTCAGTCCTCAATGGTTTGCCTGGAAATCACAAATTTTATGAGGAACAGATGACAAATATGAGGCAAAAATCACAAATCACACTGAATGTGCAGAGATTATGGGGTTATAAAGGTAAAACTGGTGCTAGATAATTCTGACAAAACTGAAATCTAAATCTGTGCACAAAAGATTGATAAAAACTTATGGAAGCAAGACAGTTACCATGTGAAACTAAGTGGCATGATGCATTTAATGGAAAGACTGCAAAAGGAATGTGGCAATTTTTGAAATGGAAACTGAATGAATGCAAAAATTAAATAAATAAATAAAAGCATGTTTAATATTAACATCTAGACACTCAAAGTCAGGTGGAGCAAAGAAGTAAGGCTATGAGTTTTTTTAACAAGCTGCTTCCTGCAGTCCTGGGTTTGATTCTCTTCACATTCATTTGCCTTCTTTGTGACCCTGAGTAAGTCATTTAACCAGACAATTCTGTGAAATTGAGCTAGGCTTCTCAATCGTCTCCTGGACTGCATGTCAAGTAACTACCCATGAACCTAAGAACAAGGTACTTAAGGTGAGAGATAAAATTAACAGAAATGGGATTGAATGAAAACTGAAATAAATAAATTTAATGGACAAATAAAAGAGTGTGAAACAAGATCAGAGAAAAATTTGAGGAAAATATAGGGAAAATGCTTTATATATATGTGAGATGTGACAGGAGTAAAGACATACAAATAGATAAACTGCATGTAGATTTGAATTTTTTTTCTCATACACAACAGATTATTGATATATTTAGAAATTCTTATACAAACCAGCTTGGTTCCATAAAAAGGAAAGTAATTTGTGAAAGCAACTTTCCAGGTAACTTCAAATACTAAAATTATATTAGATGATGTTGAAAATGTACTAAAAAAAACTGTTCTCTAGTGAAACACAGTGAGGAGATAAAATTAGAAACAATGTGTTTGTGCTTGTGTCCCATCTTTCCTGTAACGAGTCTAGTCCAGATATAGATTTGCTGCATCCAGGACTGTATGTAAGCTTCTGAGCCCCCCAAGCCTTTTTGTGTTGGAGGGAAGTCTTCTAGCTTATCGGTGGGAGTGGTAAGCACTAGGTAGCCTATCTATGACAAAAAGAGTGGTTTCTGGCCCAGAAATTGTAGTTTATTGGCCGTTTGGGCAGTTTTTCCATCTCTCTCAACTTTCTGGTTTAAAAACCCACATTTATGCTTGTTTCCCGCCTTTCTTGTAACTAGTCTAGTCCAGCCATGACCGGAATAGCTGGTCAAGAGGAGAAGGTCAACACCTGCACCACACCACATGGAACACATAGCTGTCCAGAACACACACCGGCACTGCCTTCACATAAAAACACAAACCACACACCCACCTTCACAGAGGCTCTCAATAAAAATCTACCCAAGCAGCAGAGACCTCCAAGGCAGAAACGCACTCGACCACCACAGCACAACACTAATCACAAGACACATAACTCTCCTAAACAGTGTGCCACTCAACCAAAGCCCCTAAGGCAAACAGCATGCCCAACACACTAGTCAAAGGTGACTCGATAGTGAGGCACACTGATGTCCAACTCACTAGGCTGAATAATGAGAAAGTAACAGTCAGCTGCCTGTCAGATGCCAGGATCTGCCACATAACGCACGCACTCAGGTCCCTCAACAACATGACTCTGTCATTGTACATGTGGGTGTGAATAACCTGAGACATACCTCCCTAGACTACATGAAAAGAGACATGGAGGAGCTCTTGGATTATGTAGCCCAGGCGGTTATGACCCTAGCCCTGAGCTGCATCCTACCATCACACAGAATAATACCATAGTACAAGCAGAAAATTATTGATTTCAACAATTTGCTAAGTTTCTGGTGTCATTCTAAGGGGTTCCAGTATCTGTCTGCCTGGGATGACATGATTGACAGATCTTGATGCTTTGCCAGAGATGGCCTGCATCTTTCATCCATGGGCTTCTGGATACTGGCCAAGGCTCTTGCCACTCCTCTAGTGTCTATTTTAGGGGTGTTCCAAAGACCAATTTACCACAGTAACAGCTACAAACAAATGCAATCTGAGGGTCATGCTGCTCAACACTAGAACTCTAAATCTCAAAATGCACTAGCTCCTTAAAATGGAGAACATTGACATTTGTGCTGTAACAGAGACCTGGTTCAAGGCAGCAGAAAGCACCCCTGCACTACCAGGCTATAACTCATTCCACACCTTTCGGCCCCAGAACTTGGACTGAAGCTCCAAAGGCAGTGGTGTTTCAATATTTATAAAGGATGCACACACCTCCAGTCTGGTAGCCCAACATAACGCATCAGAAATACTTCAGGTGCAGCTAACATTGGTTAAAACAGAGATTCAGGTTGTAGCCTGTTATAGGTCCCCAACCATGTCTCAAGACTTACACTCCATGTTCCTAAGAGATCCTGGAGAATATTAGGGTCCAAACTAACACTCTCTTATTAGGAGATTTCAACTACCCCTCCATTAACTGGGAAAACTACTCATGTACCAATACACTTGACCAACGTTTCCTGGAGTTCATTAACTCCAATGCCCTGGAACAGCTCATTCTTACCCCCACTAGAGGTAGCAATATCCTTGACCTGGTCATTACTAACATAGCCGACCATTGCTCTACACCAATAGTCAGCTCCTCCCTGGTTAGATCTGACCACAAACTAATCACCTTGGAAATCCACATCCCTCCTACCCCCCACCCCTGCAAAGGTAACCACCATGAAAAAGTTCTCCAAAGCTAACTTTGGGGTCCTACAAACAGAGGTGGCTAACTTCATGGCACCCATGCAAATGGAGCATAATTGCATGACTGCAGAATCATACACCAATGCACTGTACGAACACATACACAAATGCATGGATCTCGCCATACCCAATAGAACCAAGACGCTGTCCTCCAAAAAAAGGAAGCCAATCTGGTGGTCCCCTGGCATAAACAAACTCTACAACAGAAGCAGGAAACTGATGCAGAATAAGGTGAAGTCCCAAGACTGAAAAAACTCCCTGATCAGCCTCAACAAAGAGTTGAGATCCCTCATCAAATCCTCTAAAGCTAGCTATGAAAACAGAATTGCAGCAGATAGTAAAGACAACCACAAGGCCTTCTGTAGTTATGTAGAGAGTCTCCATGGCAATACCCAGATGTGCTCTGAGCTACTGCACAATGGTACCTCCTATACTGAGCCAATAGATATTGCTGGTATACAGTGCCAACTTTACCCCCCCCCAAAGGACCAATCACAATACCAGTAGATTGCAAGGCTTTCAGTATTACTGCTGCACAGGTTAAAACAGCACTGTCCAAGGCCAAGAATACAGCTTCTATGGGACCTGACAATATCCCTGGCTGTGTTCTACATGAACTACAGAGTGAACTGGCACCTCACCTGTGTGCCCTGTTCAATCACAGCTTCACTTCAGGCTTTGGCCCTACCGAATGGCACACTGCTACAGTCATCCCTCTTGACAAAGGAGGAGCGACTACAGACCCTCGGAACTATTGCCCCATTAGCCTGGTGAGTCTGAAATGCAAAGCTATGGAACACATCATCATGGACCTAATAAACAAGGATACAGGAAATCTCCAAACTCTGGATCCTACACAGTTTGGTTTTGTGAAGGGTAGATCATGCCTGCTCAACTTGGTCGACTTCTTTGAGTCAGTCACCAGAGCTGTGGATGAAGGCAAGGTGGTTGATACAGCCTATCTTGATCTGGCCAAGGCTTTTGATACCATTCCCCACTCAGGAATCATAGAAAATTCGCTAAGCTAGGCATCAACCCCTATATCACTAGGTGGGTTGCAAATTGGCTCACAGATAGAACCCACAGTGTGAAAGTAGCTGACTCCAAGTCAGACTGCTGACTAGTCATGAGTGGAGTCCCACAGGGTTCGGTCCTGGGTCCTCTCCTGTTTGGTATCTACTTCTCTTCTTCCAGGCCAACTCAAAGATACTCTGGCTGACAAAGTTCACAGACGATTGCAAGTTGGGAGCTATTATTAATTCCCCAAATGATGCTGACATCCTACAGAATGGCGTCTCTGAGACCAACGACTGGTGTCAGAACCATGGCCTTAAACTCAATGCTAAAAAATGTGTCGTCATCCCCTTTGGGAAAAACCCGGTTCTCATGAATTACCACATTGATGGTAGTCCACTGAACACAGAAGGTGTTATAAGACATCTGGGAACACAGATTGACAGCAACCTCTCTTTTGATCGCCACATTGCCACTGTGGTCAGAAATTCCTTCTGTGTGGCACATCTCATTACTAAGGGTTTTGCATCCAGGAAGAAAGAGGTCATTATCTCCCTCTACTCTTCCCTCATTAGGCCAATCATTGAATACAATGCCCCATTTGGCATGTACCTCACTAGACAACTGCAACAACTGGAGAGGCCACAAAAATACCTCGCAAAGAGGATCCTAGGCCTTAAACACTTGCCCTATATGGACAGACTAAAAAAACTCCAACTATTCTCTGTCTCATATCGCCTACTTAGAGTCAATCTCTGCTTGGCTTACAAAGCCATGTCTGACCCAACTATGTTAGAAATGCTACATCTAAAGAAATCTAAATCCCTCTGCACCCCGCAGTTCAGAGACTTAAACCTCATTACAACAATTAACAGAACATGCTGGAGGGACAGGTTCATAACCCAGAGACTGCCCATGCTATGGAATAGACTTCCCATACATTTCAAGCAGAGCACCTCACTGACCCTCTTCGAAAGAAATCTTGATGAGTGGATAGGAAATAGAAAATTCACTGTGGGGATAACTCCAGTGGCATTACTTGACAAAGGCACTGGGAACTAAGGTCAGGTGGCACTATGCCAGGATAATCCTATGGCTAGGCTTGTAAAGGCCCCAGAGCCATTAGCCTAGTACACACCTATGAACCTATGCCCAAGAACACTCCAAATACCCAAGAACACTCTAAATGTGACCTTACATTTGTGATTTGGTAGGTCATTTAAGCATGAAGGGATTCCTTGCCTCTCCCAGAATCAAACAGTCAAGATTTTCTTGTTGTGGAAAATAATAAGGAAGGTCGCCTTGGATAAATATTGCTAGAATTGACAAGACTGGGATTTGAACACATATATCAACATGTGTATTTTAAAAATAGATCTATAAGTAACTGTAATACAATGTTCTATGATAATAATAACAATAGTCATAATAATAATAATAATAATAACAACATAAAACAGCTATAAATGAAAAAGTATCTTGAGATGTGATTTATGTAGACTTATTTCCAGAGTTTGATACAGTCATGCATAAAACACCGACAAACAAATTGTCCTGCAGTGTTCTGTCCTGGGGCTATACTTCTTTAGTTTGCATCTTTCTAATTTATCTCCTCAAATGGCTATGTGCAAATGACTCAAAAACAGGAAGATTTGATCACCTCTAACATGAAGAGGTCTTGTCTGCAAAAGAACCTGGTTAAATTGATGAGGTTGGCATAGGAGAATAATATGTTAATAAATATATGAAAAACTAAGTGCACGAGATTTTGAAGCCATGATTTGAAGTGTGGATATTTAAGACGGCAAACCATGACTGAAACTGTAGATTTGTTTAAGTGCATAAGTAGATTTATAGATCTAGTTTTTACTTTTTCTTTTCATATAAACCATTTGGTTAATGATAGTTATAAAACTGTAGGCTGCAAAACAATATTTGTAAAGTCTAATGAGTCAGAAATGATGCAATTTTTGTAAGTTACATTAGAATCAAAGTTGAGTATGGAATAATATTATGGAAATCTTATAAGAAAACTAGTATGAGTAAATTAGTAAGAGTACAATGGGAACATAGTAATAGCTTCCATAGAAAGGTTAAGTTAAAGTTATTATGAAAAGTTTAAAATATCTGAATGTGTGCTGTGCCAAATATATATATATATATATATATATATATATATATATATATATATATATATATATATTTAATAGAATGTCTTATTCTTATGCAGTGGTGCCACTATGCGGTACACTCCCTGTGAAACAGGGTGCCTCCTGAGTGCCCTAGCTCCTGGACACCCCAAAAAAACACAAATTATGTGCAGCCACTGGTCCAGGGTACAATTCTCCAAAGTAAAATAAAAATGCATATACATTTTAATAAAATATTTATATTTATTTATTTTCCAGCAATGCATATAATGCATATGTCAAGGGGATGTCCAAGACACTCCTGTATGCTTCCTGCCCCACTTACATACATAATCTTGCTTGGAGATTGCCCCAAAAGACCTGTAACTAGCTATGCAGGTAGAGGGGGCAGTGATGAGGAGATAGAAACAGTGTCTTGGGCTATATCATTGGCACACACAGTCAGCAATTTAGGTTTCAAAAACACTATATCCCTGATCTTGCTGTGGGCACATTTGGTGTGTTGGTCATAGAAAAACAAGTCTCTGAAGTACATAGGGTTACTTAGTAGTGGGCTTCAGCAAACTATGGAAGGTATTATTGGAGGAAATGTTTCATTCTGGTGCTTGTGCAAAGTTGGACAGATGGCTGAAGGGGTTGTTGGGGAAAATGTTTCATTTTGGTGCTTGTGCAAACTTGGACAGATTGCTGAAGGGGTTGTTGGGGGAAACATTTAATTTTGGTGATTGTGCAAACTTCCACAGACTGCTGAAGGGGTCTTTGGGGGAAAGGTTTAATTTTGGTGCTTGTACAAACTTGGACAGACTGCTGAAGAGGTCAGTGGGGAAACATTTCATTTTGGTGCTTGTGCAAACTTGAATAAATTGCTGAAGGGGTCATTAGAGGAAATGTTTTATTATGCTGCTTGCGCAAACTTGCACAGACTGCTGAAGGGGATGTTCAGTAAAATGTTTCATTTTAGCACTTGTGCAAACTTGGACAGACTGCTGAAGGGGCAGTTGGAGGAAATGTTTCATTTTGGTACTTGTGAAGACTTGGACAGACTGCTGAAGGAGTTGTTCGCTGGCAAATCAGTCATTGAATAGGATTGAAGTTATTAAATAATGACATACATTTGAGTTCCAGACTTCATATCCTTCAGAAAATTCATGTTAATACAAATCTTGTTATTCTAACAACTAAGTTTACATAAACAATATTTAAAATATGTCCCTATTTTGGGCCTTAGTCCCCCCCACACACACACACATTATTTTATGTTTTGTCCAGATATCTTGCACTAAGAGGTAGAGCAGTATGAATAAATATATTATTTTACAGGAATAAGATAAACTATGCTTTGCCTTTGTGACAAGGGAACACTCTGAATGTTAACAGGAACTGCCCGGTATGAAAAGGACACTGCTTAAGTTGTAGGAGTTAAAATCATTTGTGGAATGTGTGCCACTAATATGAAGGTCTGAAGTTAATACTTGAGCACAGTTCTATAGGTATACTCCATGGGTGAGCATGTGTCTGTGAATCGGTAATAACTAAGATGGGATAAGAGGATGTTGTCACTAAGGATTTATAATATATTTGTGGATGGGGTCTTGGACCTTTTCAGTTGACTCTCAAGTCTCTAAAGTTTGAAGAGCTGGGTGTGTGATAAAACACAATATATTACAACTGCTTTTTAAAATCTTTTTATCTTAAAAATAGTGTAAATGGAAAAGCTATGTTGTAATCATGTGACTGTTCTGGCAAGCAAAAAGATACTGGAGGTATCAAAGAAGTTCATATGTCCATGTTGTGAAAGTTAGTGGAGTATTTCACACTTTGAAGTTGAAATGTTGAATACGTCTGCAGTTTCTTTAATTACTATGCTTGTTGGTGTTGTATATGGTATTGTATTCATGATATTGCACACCTGTTCTTAACCTGTAGTTTTGATTTCTTGATAATGACTGAAGTTGATAGTTTTTTTTTTTTTTCGGGGGGGGATTGCTTTACTTCCCCATCTGTAACACTGGTCTTTTGCAATTTGAATTGTTTCTCCCGAGATCCACTTATATATGAACTTGGTTATGCCATAGATCAAGTATAAAGTTATATTTTAACCACGCTGTGAGCACCACCAACCATTTATTATTAATTCTACAATGACTGGCCATTAATATTCAAAAACAAGCACACTGATTGGTCAGCCCAACCAGCATGTCTGTTGTAAATATGAGAATATACCAACAGAAAATGGTATAGTTGCCCGGACTTTTTTCCATTAGTATATCTCATAATTTTTTTGCTTTTTTTTTAATCAAATTAGAAAATGGAAGACCTCAAATGAACAAGGGAAGGAGTGCAGAGAAAATTAAAAGGATAATCAGGTGTGTTCTGGTGGTGCAGTGGTTAGCATTGCTGCCTCACAGCAAGAGGTTCTCTGGTTCGATTCTTGGCTGGGATGCCTTCTGTGTGGAGTCTGCATGTCCTCCCTGTGGTCGCATGGGTTTCCTCCGGGTGCTCCGGTTTCCTCCCACATCCCAAATACATGCTGTAGTTGGATAGGACACTCTAAATTGGCCCTAGGTGTGAATGTATGCATGTGTGTGCCTTCTGTTGGAAGTTGGGCGCCGGGCTGGCAACTCGACACTGTAAAACTCCACTGCCAATCATGAGCGGACAGGTGATCCGCTGTGGTGACCCCTAACTGGGAAAAAGCCGAAAGAAGAAGAAGGTGTGTTCTGCAAAACTAAAGAAACTTCCCTGATTATCCTTTTATTTTGTCTGTCCCAGCTCTCCCAAATGTTCAAAGTCTCCCAGTTTCTTTTGAAAAAAGAAAAAGCAAGGGAGACCTTCCTTACTCCATTACTTCCTTTACCCAGCACTGATGCACTTTGTAAGTGTAGTAACACAAGTCCTATACTCATTTGCAGTACATCAGACAAAGCCCCAGGACACTGGAAAAATGTAGAAGGGCACCATGGAGGCATTATACAAAGACATTATTTAAGAAAAGTAAATATTTTTTTTCTTAAATAATGTCATTGTATAATAGCAATAACTGACTCCATGGTGTGGTAAATTAAAGATTTACCCATGGTTGGCTTTATTTAATCACTTGGGCTTCGCCCTTGTGATTAAATCACACCAACCATGGCTAAATCTTCAGTATACCACACCACCATTGTCAGTTATTGCTTAAATGTTCCACAATTTGCCTATTTGTACCACCTTATGTTCCATAATTTGAAGATCAAAAGTTGACTATAGCTGCATTTTTCTAGTTGGTGCTAAAGAAATTATAGTAATGTCAAACCATATTAAACTGTTTGAGAACAAAGAAGCTTCAGCTTAAAAATGTAAAGATATATAGTTTTAGTTACCTTAGTCATTAAAACTACAATTGCTTAAGGTTCTCTGCTTGGACTTGTTCATACACAGATACAACATTCAGAAAAAAAACTGCATCATTTAAAATGGTGTACATCCAAAAAAAGTATTGAAACCCTGCAATGGGTTGCTGCGATCTTGACATTCAATTTTGAATGCAACCCATACACTCAACTCTCCATATTTTTACAGAATTTATTTTATTATTATTTATTATTTTTATTTTATTTTCAGTTTGATGACTGGGGAAGTCCACTGGGGCAAGAAGAGTCTGTTTTCAGTGGAGTCCCAGGGAGAAAAGCTCCAATGAACAATTACAAGCATACACAAAGCAGTATAATCATCTACATCAGGCTGAGAATACAGCATAATACATATGAGGTATAATACAATCATGCAAAAAATATAAATAATAGGACATTGTTGGAAATTTTGTATGTACAAAGTTAGATACATTTACTGATATAAGAAAATGTAACAATGTTCGCCAAGGTACAACAGAAAGCTGCCCAGTATTGGTTTAATAGAGTGTAGTAGTAGACAAAGTAATGGTATGAGAAGTAGGTGTAGCAGGGGATGCAGATGAGAGTAGCTAGAGGGGAAAGTTATGTTGGAGAATGTCCCAAATTTTGCTTGAAATATATTTCATGTCCCTCTTGACATTTATTTTCTGGTAAAGCAGTCGTGATTACAGTTAGTAATTCCAGTCATTAGAGTTTTATACTTCTTACTGTTGTTCACAAAATGCTTATTGATTCAAAACATATTGTTCTGTTAATTTTTAAGTGAGTCAGAGTAGTATGCAAAAAGTGCCCCCTCACCACAATTAATGTTGCCTTTAACCAGAATTCTTGAACATATAAATTGAGAGGTGAATATTAAGATCTAAATAGTTATTTCAAAAAACTAGAAACAGAGTACTAAACAGTGCATGTTGCCACATTTGCTTGTTACAGTTTTTATCTTTCTTAGTGCTGTTTTTTCTTAGTGGTAGCTGGAAAACTTTCATAGATTTGCTTGCAGAATCAATAGCTCAAAAGGCAGCATACTCGCCTTTGTTCCAGAAGGCTGTGGGTTCTATTTCCACACAAAGCACATGGATTCATTTTCCAATACTAACACTGCAGTGCAGCATAAGTGTGGTGGTGTACTACTGGGTGTGCCGTCCTTTGGATGAGATGTCAAACCAATGCCCCATTGAGACCCCAACTGCCTGAGCTGGTGGGAGTTCACGTGGATGTAAAAGATCCCCTGAGAAAATTGTTGGAGGCGCAATTTCTCCTAGTCAGCATGAATAGCATCACAGGTCTTACTTGAAAAGAGGCCTTTGGCCTATTGGGGTTAACCCAATCAATAAAAACTATAAATAAATAATGTTTGCCACTATATCTCAGTTATTCCAATATATCTTTGTAATCTGACTATTTTAATATATCAGAATCATTCAGTGAGTATGGTCATTATACTTCAATGGACCTGTCCCTGTAAAATGCTCTTGGAATTTTTTTCCAGAATACACTTCCAGCCCCCTTTATACAAGTCATTCTATGCATAAGGGAATCTTTTTTTTTTTTTTTAATTTCCGTGTAAACAGAAAAGCAGTATTGTGAGTCACAGACATCTTGTACAGCTTCTCAAAACTATTTTCATTTTTACCTTCAAACTTGCACTTACAGACAACTACCTCAACTCTATGCAACAACCAATTGAACTGGTATCTTTCTTATAATCTACTAACTCCTACCTCTTTAAACTTCACCCTGCTTTCATAATACCCCTTCTTCCTACTTTACCCTCTTCAATAAATTCTCCCTTATATCTAGCTTAGATTATTTCACCCACCCCTACCTTATCTCTTACCATAATTATTTCTGTAATGCATCCTCATCTAACTTTCTTACACTAATTCCTCTCTCTCTCTCATCTGATGCCCTGCCTCTTCTACTACACCTATATTCATCTACTTCTCCCAACAATAAAATCCTTGCTAAAAATCTACCCTATTACTTACATATCAAAAGCTCTATTGGCTGCATGCTAATTTTAACAAATCTGATTGGATTAACCTTGATCTCTACAAATCACTCACAAATATGACTTGTATATGCAAACCATGGAAACCTTGATTTTGATTGTATGTAAGTATGTACTACTAATATATGGCTACACCATGTGTGTTTCATTTTAATATCATGTTATTGCTCTTTTTTAAAAAATTGTACTTCATTATTGTACTTTATGATTGTACTTTGTTCATTTCTGGAGTTTGTCTCCCTGGGCTTTTGCTGAAAATCGGCTTCTGACCAAGTCAGACTTTCCCAATCACCAAATATCAATAAATAAGTAAACAGTTTTGCTTAAAATTCCTGTGATGTGTTTCCAGAGCAGCTGTTAACATGACTTGTGAATGCTTAACAGAATAAACTAGCTGAACTGCATGTTTTGAGGTCTCCAGTTTTTACAGTGCTGACAGACCCTCTCCCGTATTCTTCCTGAAGTGTCAGAACTATCATTGTAATCCAGTAGCTGTTAACTGATTACTCTTGCTTCTACTTCAGATAACCTTTAGCAGATATTTAAACCATACCTCTCAACCTCTTAATGCAAATAATCTGAACAAAACTTAAAATGATGGGGGGGAGGGGGACAAAGGCGAAAAATCAGAACAGATTTTAAATATTGCTCTTATAAACATAGAAACTTGCTGCAATAACAAATTTTGTGTTAGCGTGCATTTTCTGAAGAATATGACATCTGAAACTCAAATGTGAGTCATTATTAGTGACTTTAATCCTCGGTGGTTTTCCAGAAAACCATAAATTTTATGAGGAACAAATTAAAAATATGAGGTGAAAATCTGGGTGTTTCAGATGTATGATTTCAACTGCTTTGTTATTCACCAATGTCTGCAGTGAGAAGATGTCTGTTTTATCCTGAAAGTTGCCAAAACGTGCTGCTATTGTTTAAAAATAGTTTTCCATACAATGCAGCACAAAAATAAGTCTGACTTTCTGATCTTGAATTTGTGTTAATGATATTTTTCTCTTTCTAAAGAGGCACAAATGTCTTTGCACATGACATTTTCTCCCTTCTGTTTTATTTGTAGCTACACCCTTGACTTATGACACTGTAGCCTGCCTTCACTTCATCTAAACCATAATCCTTGATCTTGATAAATTAGTATCTTTGTACTGTGAACATCTGATGAATTAGTATTTTTGTACTGTGAACATTGCCAGATTTGTAAGATTGCCATTCACTTGTTTAACAGGGAAATGGTCTTTCATTTCTGACAGCAGATTATGTGTGAGGTCTTACCAATTATCAAGTATTCTAAACTTTATAAGTATGATGTTTTGATGTTTTTTCAATGTGTCCTATGTGGCCCACCTGCTGGCTACTGTACCCCTTTTGTGCCCCAGCACAAAAAGAAACCTGACGCTGCAACCATTCAGATCTAGAGAGTATTTCGAGACCACTCTCTCTGGGAATAATTAGGGTTGTGAAGCCCTGCTCAATACAGGAGGTGAGCAATATTAAGTGGTTGAAAAGGGCAGCAGGAACATTTATCTATGTTATCTTATGCATGATTAGGAATCATTTGGTATCTTGGATTACTTATCTATCATTGTTCCTATATTCCTACATTACTAACTCACAGTTAAAGCTGCCTACGCCATCTCTAACCACTGTTACAAAGAAAGCTAGACAAGTTCTAGCTAGGAATGTCTTTTTTCCCAGAGATGAATATGCTCTACTAATTGCCTTCTTCTGTTCAGCCTATAACACCAAGAAAATTCAATGAAGTATATATATTCTGTCCCTCAATTTGTCAGCCTCTCTCCCTAACTGCATCACTGCAAAAAAGGCAGCTGGTCCATCCTTCTGTTATCCACACTTGCTTTGAAGGTACTGACTAGCAGATTCTGTCACTCACTTGGGAAACGATTACAAATAAATTCCTCCTTCTGTTCTCTAAGGAGTTGTGAGGATAATGCTAAGACTCTACTAAGACCCATTTTGGGCTCACTGCTGCAGAAAAAGAAGTTTTAGTAAGCTTGTATTTTGCAACTGGAAAATCATTCATATAGAATTCAGGAAAATTAAAGATCATTCTGCTTTCAGGGAAAAACTGAGGGATCATCTTAAAAAATATTCCTACTTCCAGGACAAAGGGTATTACTATGCATCAAAACACTTTATCTCTTCTCCCCCAGAAAACACCATACTCCAGTACTCTAATTAAGCACTAGGATTTGCAAACAGACAATGAAAAATATCTTTCCGGGGAAAAATGCTGAATTGTTATCAGTGTTACTCTTTATATTTATGCATATATTTTCAGTTATAAATTTACAAATCTATTTTAGCTCAGTTACTCTTATCCCTTATCCCCCTTATCCTTTTCTGACTGCATTAACAAAAACTGTAAAATCAACATTCTTTCCTCTGCACTCTTTATCGATCTTTCTAAAGCTTTCGATATGGTAAACCACCAGCTACATATAAATCACTTTCACTAGATGCACTGGCTATACAATAGTTCCAATCTTACTTAGATAATAGGCAGCAGGCTGTGCTATGGGATAATAATCTATCTACCCACCTCCCCATTACCCTTGGTGTCCCTCAAGGCTCCATATTAGGCCCTCTCCTATTGTCAGTTTTTATTAATGACCTACACTCAGCAATTCCTCAAGCTACTTGCATACAATACACAGATGATTCCACATTAATATGCTCAGCCACTTCTCCATCTGAACTAAAGTCCCTAACCCAAAAGGCATTTAATACATTTGAAAAATGGTTTCTACAGTGCTGCCTCCTCTTGAACCCCAAAAAAAAAAACTCTTGCTCGTCACTCCTACCCAGAAGTCCTTCCCAGTAGATTTCACAGTCATATCTAATAATGGTAATCTCATATCTCCTGACCCAACCACCAAACTCCTAGGAATAACAATAGACAACAACCTTAACATTGACACTCATATTAACAATACAATAAAAACAGTCAATATAAAACTGTGCTCCCTCTATAGGATCAAAACCTTCCTTACTCCATTAGTTAGAACTACTATTGTCCATACTCATCTAATCTCTACACTCCTCTATGCCTTGCCAATATATACTAATCTGTCAAAAAACAACCTCAACAAACTGGCAAACTCCTACAATAATATTGCCAGATTTGCCACTGGCACTCCATTTAGAACCCACCACTGTCATAATCTAAAGCAGCTAGGATGGCTAGAGCTACAAAATCAGCTTCAATTTCACCAGCTTACCATTGCCCACAAAACCCTTTACCAACCTACTAATACTCCAATATTTTCTAGCCTCATTACCCCCTATAAAAATATTAAAACTTACGTTCATCAAATAAACTACTTGTTTGCATAAGCAAATCCAACAACATGGCTGAAGGCTCTCTGTTCTCGAACACTGTTGGGAAAAACTAGAACCTACTTCCCAGTGAACTTTTATCACTGTCCTCAATATCACTTTTCAAATATAAACTGAAATTATACCTTAGAACACATTGGTTATGCCCCTGCACTAACCCTGACTAACTCACTTTTTTTTTTATTACTGGGCACTGCTTACCTATTACTCTTTTGTACTAAGTCCAGTTTCCTGATAACCAAACAGAGCATGATCTTGTAAATTAAGCTAATGTAAATAGGAACATCATTCTAATGTATATTTTTTAATGTTATGTGTTAAGTTTGTTAAATAGTAAGATATTGAACTATTATCATCTGTAAAAATGTTGAACTGTACCAACATTTTTATAATTGTGTTATCAGAGCTTATCTCTCCAGGCCTCTACTGAAAATGGACATGTATCCATTTAGACTAGCCCAGTCAACAAATGTAAAATAAATAAAAAATAAAATAAATAAAAAGTTACATAATCTCTACTTGACTGTAACAGTAAATGTGTGTAGAACACACTCCCTTACTTGCATAGAGGTAATAGTGCCCTACTATCCTCTCTCTAGCTCAATCAGCTACCAGAGCAGGATAGTCTTTCACATCCACAGTCAGCAGCCCTCAGTTTTTTTTATTTTTCCCTATGGCCCAAAAGGAAGAGTCGATGGAAAAAGCAAATTGTGTGAACACCTACTGCTCCAAATCAAAGATAAAATGCACACCTCACACACTCACACACACGCACACATTCACACACACACACACACACACACACACACACACACACACACACACACACACACACACACTTACATGCACACACACACACACACACACACACACACACACACACACACACACACACACACACACACACACACACACACAAACACACACAAGCGTTCAGACCACTCACTTACTTTTAACACCAAGTCCCTTAATTTCCTGTTTAGGGAAATCCTCAGTAAGCAAAGGAGAACTATAGGCTTTCTTAAAACATCTGCTGATGCTAAGATCACTGTAGGGAAAGGTGAGGATCTGTACCTCATTCTCCAAAAAAACATAGTCCCTGCTAATCTCAAAGGCATTAGAAGATTGCTCCCGATTACATACATTCCTAAATCTAACCAACATTTGGGAAAAAGAAAACATCTGTTTGGGTTTGTGTATCTGCTTGTCATCAGAGGAAACCATCTGATCCAACTCAGATAGTCAGAACCCTCAGACATGTGATCCATAGCAGAAAGACTGAAAGTGGAGACTGAAATTACTATTAACTCTGGTATACACCCCACAGTGAAACCTGAAAGAAACTGCTGCTCGGCTATATGGAGGAT
Organism: Protopterus annectens; assembly: GCF_019279795.1. NCBI lineage: Eukaryota > Metazoa > Chordata > Ceratodontiformes > Protopteridae > Protopterus > Protopterus annectens. The sequence goes on from NC_056742.1 coordinate 68,678,032, forward strand.
TTTCCATCTCTTATTACCATGCACAACACTAGCAGGAGAATCCCGTGGAAAACTTATCAACCCTGGCAATAGATTCTGCACCCCTGATTTCCCTGGCACCTAAGAATTGGGTTCTGCAGTACCTGAACCAGTCAATGGAACAGTCCCAGATGATGCATCTGACCCTCGTGTCATGCACAGTTGTGGTACTAGCAGGATACCAGGGACCTGGTGTTAAACGAAAGTGAGTGGTCTGATAGCCTGCTCTTGGATGAGGCTACCGGAGTCATAAGCCATAGGGTTTGGCATTTTAGATACAGACAGCGTAGACAGAGGGGGCAAAACCTAGCAATTTTAGTAGAAACTACTGGTGAAACAGTACTCGGTATACAAAGTGATAACACTCCAATAGTCTCCCTCAAAACAGCAGTGAAAAGACTAAACAGAGAAAAAACATAATATTGTCCTGAAGCAAAATGACATTAATTCAGCAGTTACGTACTAAGTAGCAATACATATTATCAAACCCGTGAGTGAAACAAATAAATGGCTAATTTTAGTGCTACATGTATAAAAATAGTGTAAATAAGTTTATATTGAATTCCTTACATAGGGCTAAAAAAAATTCCTGTAAGAAAACAAAATGGTGCCAAAATTAAGATTTAAATGAAAAACTTGTTTAAAATATCATTAAATTATTTTATTCACCTCTTTATACAAAGATATGAAGAAAAAACAGTAAATGTTCCTGTCAAAAGATCCAAAACAGTACCTTAGATCAATAGAAATACCAGCAGGGATTATGGCAGCATGAGGAAATGACAAAACTTGACAAAATTGTCTCTAGTACAGAAAGTCAGTCAAGTATCTACAAAACACCATAAAATATTTAGAATGGGTTTGTAGTCATGTAACCACAAACAGAATGATTCTTGACAGGAAGTAAAGTACTGCCGAGATGCACTTTTTTCTCCTTAAAGAAACACACACACACAAAAATTGTTTGGGTCTATGCCATTTCATCAAACAGCCACATTGTCAAACATCATCTCATGGACAATGCAGGCCATCAACCCCCCCCCCCACACACACCTCTCAGTAATTATATGTGCTAACTCCAAGAATCACACTACAGTGGGGAAAAGGACAAATTTCCTGATCCTTACCATAAAGTAATTTCATTCAGAATGGGTCAATGGCCTGCATTGTCAATGAGATGACGTTCGAAAATGTGGCTATTCGATGATATGACATAGACACAAATTGTTTACATTATAAGCACTAATAGAAGAGACAGAAGGAGGATTAAAATAACCGAAAGAGTTTCTTACCTGAGTTGTGAACATCAAATTTGCCAGAAAAAGATAGTCTTCTCTAAGATCCTTCTATTCCAGTGACACTAGAAAAACTGAGAGCTGCTGTCTCTAGCTGAGAAGCACTATTCTGCTCTGGTAGCTGATTGGTCTTTCACACCCATATATTTGCAAAGGGAGGAACCTGAAGCTCTTTGAGACTATTTGAGCAAGAGGGTAGTAGGGCACTAATACTCGAATGTCAGTAAAGCAGTGCGTTTTGTTGGACAAAACTTTCTGACATTGACGTAATCCTTAACCTGAAATGTGTCATGCTGAACATGTATGAGCTTTGCCTTACATTTATAACTCCATGACAAATGCTTAACGACATTAATAGAATTCTGATGCGCTAATGTTCCATGTTATATGATGTTGTAAAAGATTCTGCTTAGGCCCCCAGAGCGTAGCTGAAGAGTCCCAGTACCCATTTCACTGATAAAGAGTAAATAAACAAATAAATAAAATAGTAAATAATCTGTCACCTTGGCCCAAACAATGAAATTAAAAATGTATGCATGTTGTCATCTAAACAATTACCTCAACTGTGAACTCTTCTCTTTCCAGGATATAACATAGATGATCCTCTATAAGCTCTAACTTCTTTCTATCATCTGTATAAGCTATATTTTGTTTTATCTAATCATTCACTGTCACCATCCTCCTCTTTATTTCCCTCTGTTTCAATAAGTTTTCCTTTACCATACCAGTATTTATGTTCTGCCGTACTACCTTTGTCCCTTTCTTCTCATAATTACATTTCTAAAACATTTCATTCTTCACACAATTTCTTCTGGTATATATATTATTTTTAATGTATCATTATTTTTTCTTGCATGAGATAATTTCAAAAATTTCTACTCTTTACTCCGCAGATGATTTTTCTGAGGTTGCATCATCATCAAATAATCTTCTGCTATTACCTTCCCTCAGAAGCATGGCTAGGGTGGAGCAAAGGGGGCAGACACCGCAGAGATGAAGTGTTAGTGGGTACAATCAGGTCTTCAGTCATTACCAGCATTCAAGCATTCAATAATACCAGTATTGCATTTATGGTCTGTTCTCAAACAACACTTTAGTGCTCTATGTGTGAATTGAAAAACAAATCTGCTCTTTAACTGTAGCAAACTACTTGCTACAAATATTTTTTTTATATATATTTGCATTTGCAAACTACTTGATACAATTTTAAGTTGAGGACAAGGATCCAGTGGTGTAGCCAGAGAATTTAATTTTTGAGTCGTGTGCTGCTATTGCTCTCCCCAACCCACCTGGCAGTAAAAAAAATTGACACATTCCCCCCTCCCTCCAGCACTTAAATTTTTGCATCACTTTCCCTTTAAAACCATTAAATATATATTTTATCAGTTTATGTAACTCTTATTGGAGGCCTTAATTTGGACAGTTATGGACATAGTATGGCCTAAAAAAAATAGTTTCTCTAAGTAATGTCTAGAAAATTGTACTCAGTAGAGTACAAAAAGTATGGCTAGCTATACCCTTGCAAAGATGGAACCAGACCCCAAGATAGCTAGCTACACCTCTGCCTTTCATATTTATACTCAGATCAGGAGTTAAGCCACTATAACCCATAGCAAGAAGCTAAACCAGACTGTTACAAAACTAGGGTACTATCACTAGTGATTTTATATATTCTATTGCTTGAGTGCTATTGCTGATATCCAAACCGAACACATCAAAATTAACAATATCACAACACCGTGACACACTATCTGCATTTAATGTGCCCAAGTTGGCCACCACAGCATTTGCTATATCTACTTCATTTCAAAGCATTTTCCTATTAATGTGTACGTATCTATTTAATATGATAGAAAGTTACATACTTTCATTTTTCCATTATCTTTAAACTCTCTCAAATTAATTAATTCACCAGTAGAGTCCCGCATAAGGTTTAAATTTGTAGTAGCATAAAGTAAATCTTCTAGACCAAACTGGTGCTTGTTGCATACACAGCATTTGTTTCCTCTGATATGCCTGAGCAACTGAATGCTGACCAATCATATCAGTGAATTCAAATGACTGAAACTTAGAATCTTAATATTAATTTATGTTCAAGGGTTATTTAAACTTCGGAGAATATATAAGCCACAGGAAAGTGGTATGCAGCTGAATGGATAGGTGCGACAAAAATGTTATCTCTTATGTTTTTTTTTCTTTATTGATTGAGTTTGTGTGGTCAGTTATTGTAGTTACATGGACCAAAACTTTTATTTATTATCCCCTCCCTGGTGGTTGAGTTTGCTTAGAAAACCATTTTTTTTGTTTTACCATTCATGACTAATCAACTTTTAAATGCATACCTTTTGCAATGAGATATACTGCATGTTATGCATTCAAATATCTGTTTTTTGTAAATGTGACTTGGAGCACATTAAATGCTTCTATAAAAAAAGATCAACTGAAACACCAAATACTCAGTTGCAAGAGGTAAAAAAAAAGGATAAGGTCAGCTTTTGCTTAATATAAAGCAAGATAGACACCAACAAAAATATATTCAAATAATACGCCATGCCATAGAGTGATAAAGCCCTAACTATAACTAGGTGAACTAAGATTAATTAGTAGGTTGGGTTGTTAAGGTGCGTCAAAGGGAGGATGGATATGCCTTTCAAGGGAGAGAGGACATATGCATGGGTACATCAAATATTAGGTCTCTGGTGCCGGCTGTGTATATTCATGGAGGCATGTATTTAATGGTAATAGGTGTAGGACATTAACTGAGTCACTTGACGGGTGTTTCAGAACACTACATGTCAGATTTGCACATCTGCCTATTGAGCGTAGCATTGTATATGGGAGGGATAACAGGAAGTTAGAGCTTAATTTCCCCCCAGTTACATGATGCACTGGGATACTTCACTCTCCTCACCAGCCCTAAGCATGGGTCAGATTAAGTCTAGGGATATTAAAGAGAGTCCGTTATACATGGTGGTGGATGTGGAGAGGCACATCTGTCAACTGATGGTTAGCTGTGGAAGTGCAGTGCAAAACAATATATATATATATATATATATATATATATATATATATATATATATATATATATATATACATATATAATGTACACTAAGTTCACAAAAATAAATTAATACTACTGACTCTTCTAATTGATTGCTTACACAAGTATAAATCCTTTCATTAAGTACTTGCACTCCCATCAGTAGGCAACTATTTGTTAAGCTGTATCCCTCTTATACTGAATTTGTCATAAAACAAGTTCTAAGAGAATACCAAATGTAGATACAAGAGTATACAAGCAAGCAGCAAAGCTTGTATCTACTGATTTATTACAATTTCTTAATATTTGACAACTTACAAAGCAGTAAATAGATGCATATGTTTAACAGCAATTCAAAGCCTTCATGCTCATCAGTCACTTAAATCACTGCTAACTCAAACAAGGGTAAAATATGCCTGAAATGTAATATTCTTCCAAAATATTAGAGAATAAAAAAAAATCTAACATTTTACAGTAATCTGACAATCTTGACAAATTTTAGTTGTAGATTAAAACTCACTTAGTTCATTGTATTTGTCCTTTTCTCTACCAGTGAATAAGCTGCAGATATTGTTTAGCAAATAATGTTTTCTACTCTCCTTCATAAAATGTTTTTTGTCTGATCCACACTGTCTAGAAGAATGTAACAGTTACTGACCACTCTGTGGAAATAATTTTCTTCCTTTTTTCTCTTTCACCTAAGCAAACTACTTTTTACCTTCAAGGGTAAGTATGTTTGCTTTCATTGGCCATTCTTGTAATTGTTACCTTTTTTGAATCTCAGGATATTCCTGGAGACTTTTGCCATATGCCCACATTTCCTCATCTAGGCTACACAAGGTTTTCTAGTCTCTCTTTATACAGCCTTTTGTTTTTAAACTGTGTGCACTTTTATTGCCCTTCAGTAGACTTCTCTTCTCGTGCAGATACAATGTCCTTAAAAGATGAGGCCTTTAATACAACAGAAAATGAAAGCCTGTCATAATTCTCAGACATAGAACTGTGATTTTACTGCTGCTAAATTCTGATTCTGCACAGACTGCTCTATTTTGTTTTTCAGAGGCTCTATATGTAGCTAGTGACTTTACTGAATTTCTGTGGTAATATTTGTGTTTAAACTGAACCTGTACCTAGAGAAAGTGTATAATCAGAGCTCCTCCTTGCTGCATGTGTTTTTTAATGTTTAAATTGCACACACACATTGAAGAAGTGCTTTTATGACTTGAATAACTTGGGCTAGCTATACCTGAAGTGCTTTTACTGGCAATTTTCTAGTTGTACAATTGTGAATAATTGATTTAGTTTTTCTGGTATATCTTTAAAATCTGGCAAGTGTTTATTTACTGCATTGCTCTCTTGCTTAGGTTTCTTAGCTATAAATCTTAGTTCCTTCTGAAGTATGCTACTTTACCCCCCCCCCCACCAAACCTTTCTGAATGCATTATTATATAATAACTGCCTGTTGTTGTCTTCATGCTTACCCTAGAATGTCTGCTTTTCTCTTTTCCTAGTTGAACTCTACAGTTCCCTACAAAACGGTGTCTACAGGACTGCAATCAGTTTCTCTCAACATTTAAACAGAGTAGGTTACACACAAAAAGCATTTGTTAAGCTTTCACTTACAGTGCTTTGTAATTAAGCAGGTCACCATATTGGTCAGCCATAGGGCTCTTTGTTTCTACTTGAGTGGTTGCCTCCTTCCCCTGTAACTGCAGTAAATTGACTCTTACATTAGAGCTGTAATACTTACCTTATAGCTTTAGGACACCTTAGGAAACCTTGTAAACTGCAATAGCCCCGCTACGTTCGCCCTCACTATGCTCGGGCTCTCTTCGCTCCCCTCCCTACCCCCAATTCCCTCCCGCCCCCAGTACCTCAAAATTTATAGTACTATAGCCAATCCCCCACTTTCTAGATCCTATCTGCTTTCATCTGGGATAATTCCACCCACCCCTATTCTACTACTTACATTTTAATAGCACCTATTAGCTTTCATCTGGCATTCACCCATCCCCCCTTCCAGTACCTTTACCTCACCACTCTATCTTCTGGTGTTGCATCACCAGGTAAAACAGTTCCTTCACTCACTAGCTGAATCACATATAATGATATACTCCTCTTTACTACCCCTCTTGTTCACACCATACCTCCTTACCTTGTATGAAAACCAGTTTCTTACGGGATTTCAGGTCCCAAAAGGCCATACTATCACCCCAGCTGTAAATCCTTCCACCTTCAACCATACTTACAGTACCAGATCCTATCCAACATCTTGTTCAGTCTATCAACATCTCAACCCCAGGCACATTAGCTCTAGATCCAAACACTACCACAAACTAATAAACAAATTCCTGAAGTTCATCACCAAGTATAGACTCAACCTAATACTTGGTGGTGATATTCACCCCAACCTTGGCCCACTCACTTCAGATACACATACCCCCTCTACTTGTAATCTAAGCTACAAACCTACAATTAATAGGCCAACTAACTCTCTCCTAGTCTGTCATCTCAATATTAGAAGCATTAATAACAAGGTACATGAATTACATGCACTTCTGGATGTCCACTCCCCTGAGATTCTCTGTTTATCTGAAACCTGGTTAAAACCTAACACTAAAGACAATGAAGTGTTACCACCTGGGTACAACATACACAGGCTGGATCGTGCTTCGAGGAAGGGGGGTGGGGTAGCTGTACTCTATAAATCTGAGTTGAATGTCACCATAGATGTAATACAACCTCCTCAGATTAATAACTCTGAGATTCTTGCCACCAAATTGCAACTTAATAAAAATAAATGCATTAATATCATCTGTATGTACATTCCCCCAGGTAACAATATAGCTACATTTGAAGATATCCTGCACTGGTTATCATGTCACTACCCCCAAGAAACCCTTCTACTTGGAGACTTTAACATAGACTGGGGCACCTGTTCCTTAGAATCCCCAACCACCCATATTAACCTGCATGCATTTACACAAATCATATCCACCCCTACCAGGATAGGTAAACCCAACCAAAAAGAAAGTATACTTGACTGGGCACTCATAAACAGTCACCCCCAACTGTACACCTCTGGTACCCTCCTTAATGGCCTAAGCAATCACCTTCTCACATATGTAATTAAGCACAAAACCATTAATTCCCAACAACCCTTACTCAGAAAGGTTAGAAACAATAAAAACTTTGACCCTGCCAAATTCCAACAAGAACTAAACTCATGTAATTGGTCTATTCTAAAACACCTCCCCTTAGAGGAAGCAGTAGCATACTTTAACAACAAATTCCTTGAGATCCTTGATTTGCATGCACCTGTTCGTTCAAAGAGAACCAAGGCAAAAACTGCACCATGGCTTTCTATGGAGTCTAAACTCAAAATTACCCTTAGAAACAAAGCATGGGCTTTATGGCATTCTTCTAAAGACCCTCAAGATCACATTAAATACAGGCAATCCAGGAACAAAAACAAAAAATCAATTTTACAAGACAAAAAACAATACTACTGTAATTTACAGACAGTAAATCAAAATAACCCTCAGAAGTTTTGGGCAGGTTTAAATAATCTACTACATCCTTGACAAACTTCAACCCCAATCCCTGCTGCTACTATTGATAAAACCCATAAAGATGTTTCTGATAGTTTTAACCAATTCTTTACTGAGACAATTCAAGCCCTAGCTAGCCAACTGCCTCCTAGCTCCCCTGGTCCTGAAAGTAGCACCCCTAGAAACCTACTTGCATTCAGCTTCCAACCAGTCGCCACTTCACTTATCCGTACCTTGATCAAAAAATTAAAACCCACTACACTTTCTGCTGATCAACTCCCTGCTGAGTACCTACAAAAATCAGCTGATGCTATTGCTTACCCCGTCTCAATACTAATCAATCGAACCATAGTAGAAGCTAAAATTCCCACCATCTGGAAAATATCCTATGTAATCCCACTTCACAAAGGAGGCAGCTCTACTGAATTCTCCAATTATAGGCCAATAGCTATACTCTCTCCACTTGCAAAGATTATGGAAAAATGTATTCACAGACAACTCATGCACCACCAAATCCAAAATCGCCTTATGGCAGACACTCAGCATGGCTTCCGTCCTCATCACAGCACTACTTCAGCCCTCCTAGCCTTTACTAACACCATAAACCATAATCACAACAATAATTATATATCCTCAGCCCTCTTTTTGGATCTTTCCAAGGCATTCGATATGGTTGATCACCAACTTTTAATCCACACCCTGCAAACATTCTGTCTAGATACTGGAGCCCTCCAATGGTTTCAGTCCTACCTGAATGGTCGACAGCAGGCTGTCCTCTGGCAGAACAACCTCTCTAACCTTCTACCTAACACCCTCGGAGTACCACAAGGCTCTATACTAGGGCCCTTGCTGTTCTCCATCTTCATTAACGACCTTTATACTGTCATCCCAAAAGTCAGCTGTATCCAGTATGCTGATGACTCTACTCTGATTTGCTCAGCCACATCTCCAGTAGAGTTATGGTCAGCTACCCAGACCACCTTTAATACAATAGAAAACTGGCTTTCTGAACATCGTCTGATCCTAAATCCCAAAAAAACTAAAATGCTGTTATTTTCACCAACACGTAGGTCTACCACTTTCACCTTTACCATAAAATCAAATGATGGCACAATAATCTCCCCTGACCCATCTACAAAACTATTAGGTGTCATCATAGACAATAATCTCATATTTGACCTACATGTTAACCAAACTATCAAAACCATCAATAAAAAACTAGGGTCACTTTACAGAATAAAAGCCTTCCTAACCCCTCCAGCTAAAATTGCCATAGCTCGCTCTCACCTTCTTTCAACCCTTCTGTAGGCATCCCCTCTACTCGAATTTGAACAAGACTGTCCTTAACAAACTCTCAATTTGTTACAACCACATTGCCAGGTTTGCCACTGGGCTGCCTTTTAGGACACATCATTGCATCAATCTAAATCAGCTTGGTTGGCTTGAACTACCTAGCCTAATCCAGAATAACCAACTGATTATGGCCTATAAAATCCTCTATAATCCGGACAATACTCCTGCACTTAAAAATATCATCACCCCCTATAACAATCCTAGACCACTTCGATCCTCTAACAAACTACTAATTCAGACTAGCAAAATTAATAACACAGCCGGTGATTCTCTCTTTGCAAACTCTGTAAGTAGATCCTGGAACTCTCTTCCAGCTGATATTACCTTACTTTCCACCTTAGGTCAATTTAAAACTAGACTCAAACAACATTTGTCACTTAACTGGCTATGTCAATGTATCAAGCCTGGCTAACTCGAATGTGTAAAATCTGTTAACCAGTTTACTGTGTAATTTAATTTAATTTAATCCTGACTTGTGCTCAGGACTAACTGTAACCTGTGGAACTTGTTTAACTTGCTTACTTATGTAATCTCTGTAAATAGTCTGTTTGTAATATGTAATGCTGGTATTATGTAATGCTGTATCTGCTTACCCTTGGAGCTTTTCTCCCTGGGCCTCCGCTGAAAATGGACATGCATCCAGTCGGATTATCCCGGTCAACAAATGTAAAATAAAAATAAAAAATAAATAAATAAATACATTTTCAGAGTAATACTATAACCAAGGTTGTGTATATTGAATTATTCCCTGGACTCCAAAGTACAGTGACCTTAGACTTAGTACATATTGAAAGCAAGGGTGTGGGAGTACAAACTCATTTGGGGACAAATCACAGTTATTTTTTTTTCAAATTTTCAGGAGCCACAGTTTCTTGTACTCTTAATAAGAATAAACAGAATATACTCCAGGTGGGATCCTATCAAATGCTTTTAAAGAGGGATAATTAAGTTTTACTCTCTGTTACTCATTCCTCTTCCTATACACACCAACATCCCATCAGGCTTGCTTGCTAGTATTTCACATTGTTTCTCTACTATTTTGTTATGCAACCAAATTAATCCCCTAAAGATGTTTGTACATGCATGCAAACAGATGCACACACACACACACACACACACACACACACACACACATACACATACACACACACACACTCACACACGCGCGTGTGTACAAACACACAAACAGATGTAATTGAACCACTCTTACCCCAAAGCAGGTCTGTCCACATATAACAATACAATAGCCAGACAGCTATATGCAAATGTCAGAATGAAAAACGGTCAAAATCTCGAGTCAAAATACCGACGTTCTCCATATTAGTTAGCTGACATTGTCAAATCAAAATATCAAAGATTTCGAATTTGGCAGTTTTTGATGTCAGCAATTATATTCTTCCCTGCTACAACTTACCTGCCTGCTTTTCTGCAGTACAAACAAATGCAGTTCAGTACTGCACAACAATGGAATTCACGTTTTTGCAGGGGCAAGCCCCCTTCACCCCCCTGTGGGAGGCTGCACCTCCCACACCCCCTGCAAACTATATATTCCAACTCCAAGATCACACTACAGTGAGGAAAAAGATAAATTTCCCAATCCGCATTGTACTGCGGTCTCTATTCGTAACATCGACCACAAATAAGCAAATGCGCAGTGGCATTTGCTGCAAAGGGCACTCACAGAATTGAAGGTCAGCAATACGGGAATCTGCCAACTGACATTCAACATTCCTGTTTTCGCTGAACCTTCATTCTTCATTTTGATGGTAAACCTATATATATATATATATATATATATATATGTATATATATATATATATATATATATATATATATATATATATATATATATGTATATATATATATATATATATATATATATATAAATAAGTGTGTGTGTGTGTGTGTGTGTGTTTGTATATGTAGACAGAGAGGGGGAGGTGAGATAAAGTCTTTTTTAATCTCTAGCGATTAAAATCTGATAAACCATTTTGGCCATGCTAGGTTCATTGGATGGAAATTTGAGTTGGTACCTTCAAAGTGTTCTGTGCTTGTACAGTACACAATTTCCAAGCCTGACTGCTCCTTCCTTGTAAGACAAGTAGCACTGTCTGCACAAGGATGAGGCCTTAGAGGCTATATTACTTGTAAAGACTAAAAAGAGGTAGATTTTGATTTTGTAGGTAAGTTCATTAAACTACATGGGTTAGTGGATTTCTTTGGCTCCAAAAGCTTCTTTGTCGACTGCAAAATAATAGACTACAAGTAAATCATACTGGAAGGTAACAGAGTATTTGATTTAAATTTTCTCTCCAACAGTATCTTGAATGCCAAAGTTACACTGCAGACTGTTATGGCTGTGTTTAGCTGTACCCATAATGTATATATCTCCTGGTAAAATGATTCATCATGCTGCTTTACAGCTGGATAGATTCAGTGAGTTCACAGACTGTATAACACACAGCTAAGCATATCATGGTATTCCCTAAAGTCATGACTTAGTTTTATTTTGGCAAGACATTGATTTTTTTTTTAAAACAAACAAATTCCAGTTGTCTGAGATACATCAAGTAGCTTTTATTACCTGGATTTTTGAGTAAACAATAATGCATGAAATGGATACCTGCTATTTTAGGACTAGATATGATCTAATTATGTATACCATGATGTTAATTTTATTTCATGGAAGATTCAGTTGTATCTTCAGTGGTCACCCTCATTGTTTTTTTGTATATTATTTTAAAGTGAAATAAAATTCTGATAATGATAAAACCAGAATGAATGCTCTTATATTTACAACTATAATGCATTTATGTTATATGAGAAGTTCACTTGAAAGAAAAAGAAAATATATTTGGAAAAACTGGTAGAAAACCCTAAGCTCACAGCTGACCAGTAAACTTAATGATTGGTAGGAAGTGGTAAAATCCTGTGACTTGTAAAGCCAACCAAATGCCTTGGATTCCCCATCTGAAACATTTTGATATATAACAACTCTTCTGTCCACATTTCTATAATACAGTGAATAGCAAGCACTACTCCTGTAGGAACTAAAAAGCCAACTAAGCAGAGTTCTTCCTCATAATGTGATTTTGTCCAAGTATCCAATGTTTATTTGGCTTGAATTAGGTTGTCTCATATCAATTTCCTCCTGACTTATTTCAAATTTCATCTATATTTTATTTCAAGAAAAACTGTTCACAATGAAAGAACATTTACTTAAATCTTTGCACAGTGTTTAACATCTAAAAATGGTAAGTCATTTGTACCACACAATTTTTATGAGTTATTAGTTTATTATCTAGTATGCTTCAGTAATATAGAATGTTTGTTGTATTTTTTATAATGTCCTATTGTTTTGCAGTTAAGGTGCTAAGTATCTCATTCTTACTGAAATACTATTTTGTAATATATCAGCAATATATTTCTTATTTTTATTATACCCTGCATGATATGTCACAGTCAACCATCTTCACATTTCACACTTTTACTTTGTCTGGAGTCCTTTCCCTTTAAATAAAAGGCTTATATTGTTACAAATATTCTAAAATAGTAAGGTTATGGTTTTGTTCTTGATTTGGTACATACAACATTGTAAATGTGACAATACTTTGAAATAAATTATAGAACTATATTTGTTTAGAACATCCCAAGGATATGATACTAGACATTTCTCTAATGCAGAGCAAATTATCTTCTCCATCACAAAAGGACATTCTGTATTTGTTCTACAAAATTATCTTTCAAGTGTTTTAATCTGGAGTATATCAATGCTTCTTTAGAATAAAATAACTGCAGCCTCTTATTTAGCACTGAAAAAATGTTTACTTTTTGAAAATGGGAAGTGTATGTTAGAATATATGTTGCAGTACTGTCTCATATAAATTATGGAATGACAATATGCTATATATTACCTGATATGAAGGCCTAGGTTTAAACCTGTCAATCAAGAAATTTAGTTCTGACCCCAAACAGCTGCAAAATATGTCTTGATTAATGCGCAGTGAAATGTATGTTTTATATTCTGATAATATAAAAAAGTGAATGTTTCATGGCATTTATAAATATTTTTCTGTTAGTCTAGAACCACTATATTATATCCTGCATTTTTTAGGATCATAGCAGTTTACTAGGCTAATAGCCCTAATAGCCCAATCATGTCCCAATTTCCTCAGTTATCAATGCCCAAGGCCTAAAGCAGCTGTGGTATATGTCCATGCCTTAGGGCATCTACAAGCTTTACATTTAAAATAAAAATATTATTTTACCTTAAATTAATAATCTGTTCTGAATTAATGTATTGTTTGAATTATTTCTTTTAAATAATCTGTTTATTCATTTTGTCTCACTGTGCATGTGCCTTTATCATTCTCTTTTTATTACTCTAACTTTGTTGTATTTTAGTGTCATCACTAAATATTTTTACATTAACATGACCATCTTTCTAACATGCAAAAAAGAAAAAGATGTGCTACTCCTGTCATATACTCACAAACTTCCTTCTTTATTCTTCTCTCCCATAAATGTACTGAAAGAGCACAAGATAACATCAGAATCAGGCTCTAATTTCTTTTCCAGTGTGATACATTAGAGCTCTTGCAGCTTACTCCAGTCTCTTTACATATAGTGTTTGTACTAAACTGCATTTGACTGCACAGCTCCTACCCACAGACATGAGTAATATGCAGTCTATTATAAAATAAAACAAAAAAATCCATAACTTAGTTTGCTAGATTTTATTAGTTTTCATTAGCATCTTAACTACTGCCACCTTCTTCTTTTGCTTTAGTTATTTTGCACAGTCACTTAAATGACTTTCCTAATTATCACCAGGAACCAAACTATTTAGTTCTGGTTAGGTATGTCTGTTCAGTGAAAATTGACACCTGCAATCATTTCCCCATTTTAAATGAGTATCTGCCTGATCCTCCTATAAAGAAAAAATCATAACAAATAAGTAAAGAATAAAAGCCAAACTAACTACTGAACAGAGGAGGTGTACAAGGTTAACACAGGCATATAACTATACCGAGCCATTGATAAGCCTGGTGCAAATTAGAGTGAAATTCAATTGCAGTTTAGTCAAGAGTAGATAAACCTCACTAGCTGCTGTATAAATATTGCCCCACATTGGGAGTTATATAATAATCTGAAACAACAGCTGATTCAGGATATCAAAACAGCGGATTCCAAGATGGCTGCCGACTAGTCTAGTCCTTACTCTCTGAGCTCCTCACAGCTATTTAACTTTTGGTTTTTTTTACAACTATACATCAACCTTTTTCCTCAAATTTTTATACTAAAAGATTTTATAAATCTTTTTCTACGCATTTGGATTATTTTTTCTTCTGGAATTATTATCCTGGGATTTATTTTACCTCAGAACATTCTTGGTCTCTCTGCTGCTGGGACTCCTTCTGCTCCAGTCTGTTCCTGGTTCCTGGTATCCTGTTAACTGCATTCCATTTCTGGGCATGGCTACAAAATCTGACTCCATGGAGACTCAGCCTACAAAGGCCAAATATACTTCAATGCTCTCTCCTGAAAAGATTCAGGTTCAAAAAGACTGAAATCATCTAGACAACCTACAGAAACTATTAATGTAAGTAATAAAGATTTAAATGGCTCAAATTTCCTTTTAGAAGAACTAAAAATAGCATTAAAACCAATCCAAAGTGCTATACAAAACTTTTCAGAACAGTTTACAGACTTTAGTAAATCTTTAAAGCAAATAAACGATAGTATTGTTACTATTGAAAATAAAATCTTAGCTTTGGAGGTTAAAACAGACTTATTGGAAAGTGACTTTAAATCTAGAGATAAAACTGTTTCAGATTTACAAGCTAAAATATTGGATCTGGAAGCCAGGAGTCAAGAAATAATATCATTATTCGTGGTTTACCTGAATCTTATGACAATAAAAACTTGTTATCTGTGACTAAAAATATCTTTGAAACACTGTTAAATTGTGAAGCTTCTTCAAAATCTATAATTGTAGAGAGAGCACACAGAGCACTGCGTACAAAGCAAGATTCTTCCACACCAAGGTTAATTTATACTAAGTTACTAAACTTTCAAGACACTTTCCAGATCCTAGAAACTGCTAAAACAAAGAAACAATTCATATGGAAGTCTCACAAACTATCATTTTCCCAAGATCTTCCTGCACAGATCAAATTAAATAGACAAAAACTAGCCCCCTATTGTGCTGACTTGATAAAAAGAGGGATTAGATTTCGAATGGCATATCCTAATACCTTGTCTTTCACAGCTGACAAAAGATTTGTATGTTCAGATCCTAAAGATGCAAAAGACATTTTTCTTAAAACATTTAAAAAGCTTCCTGACACTGTATCTTAATATTCTACTGTTAAAGAACTACAATAAGGTTTGATCTTTTCTTTTCTTTAATATGACAGTATTTGTGTTACATGATTTGTAATTCTGGTGTGACATAATTATATTACCTTAAGAACTTGTCATGTAATTTACACATGATGGATTTGGTGTGACAGTGTGCAGTGACAGGATATATGCTTGTTAGATTTGTGTGGATTAATAGAAGCATTTAAATTCCTGTATTTACTTTTTCTCTTTCTCTCACATATGCTTGCTGTGTAAATAGATAATATGTTAATTTTACTACAAGCTTTGGAGTTACAGCCTTCTGTGTAAGCTAAATGATTTTTGGAGGGAAAAACATTCCATCTCAACATTCTAGCAAGAAAATCTTCCCCTCAGAGTTCCAGCTGATGCTCTGCATGAACATGCACACTACAGTCTCTCTGAGATGGATGGTGATGTCATCATTTGTGAGGAAAGAAGGACAGTTTCAAATACACAAGTCTGCTTGTTTTCAACAAGTATTCAATAGCACTAACTTTTTAATAGATCTGGCTATTATTTAAAGTGTTTTCTCTTCATAAATGAAGGTTGCTTTTTAAATTTAAACAGATTCATGTCACATAATATATTCAGTGACTTTTAGTGTGTCTGCATGACTTCAAAGCAAGCTGCTACTTTCATAAAGCAGAGTGAAAATGTTTCTGGAAACAAATGAACAGGTTAGTTTTATATATTAAAATTCTAAAGGATGTGTAAAGAAATGAACATATTTTCCTATTCAGAATATTTTTTCATACAATATTTTATATTATACTGAAGTGTTTAATTTGACAAATGTTACAAAGTATACCTGTCCATATGAAAGTTTCATGTTCTTTCTGTTCTCTGCTCTCTCTCTTCTCAGAGGCTGGATGTGATATTTATGATTAGTAGTTTATGTTTAAGAAAGCCTTTACTTATTTGAAAGGTTTGAAATAACTATCTTTAATATGATTAGCTGAATCTACATGTATATATTTAAGCCCTTAGATTTACTGCATTTAGCTTGCTTGTTTCTGTTTTAATTAGATTTTCAAAATGTTTACTTTAAAAGCCTTGTCTTTTCATGCTGTTTTGCTATGTTACATCTATAGCTTAGAAGAATAGTATGGCTATATAACCTAACAGAGTCATTAGTAAAATATTCAAAAAGTAGATTTAAAATTATATGTATGCACATTGTTGTACAATCAGTCCAATATATATGATGCTGTTTAAGTTACTATTTAATAATATAATTATACTTTATTCATGTATATTAACTAGTGTTAAAAACTTACAGCTTATAATATTTCATTTTGAATAGTTCCTGTACTATTATTATCTAGTTAATAGATGCATCTCCACACTGAATTGTTTTTCATTTTGAGATATGGTTGCTTGGTAGTTGTTTTTTGCTTTATTTGAACTATAACTAAATACTCATTCTACAGGTATTAGTGCTTTTATCATACTAATGGTCATATTGATTAATGAAATTATCACTAAAGTACTAAAGAAGGTTCAGTAGATAGTGCATGACTATTATCTTTAGTTCAGTAATACTATGCTTATTTACTTATATTATAATGTTACCAGTTGGTTTTGTTATACTTATATATGTTATCTTACATATCTTTCAGTTTTAATTGTATTACTTCTTATGATAGAGTGTTCTAGTTAAGCAGAGTGTGATTTATTTATTATTTACTTGTTTCTCTTTCTCTTGAAATACTTGAGGAAATACATTTAATCACTATAAATTTCAATTTAAGGATAGGAGCTTTAGATTAGTATTAGAAGTAGGGATTAGGCATGTTGGACGTCTTGAAATTAGTTAATTTTGTATATATTTTTAGTAGTATTACTCGGTCTTTATGTTATGTTAGGCTTCCTTTGAGTAATTTGTATTCTAACTTGAGGTTATTATTATCTATAATTACAATGTTTTTTTCATGTTCTTCTGCTCTTCCTTTATCACAGGGGGATTGGTGGGTAGGCACTAGGGTTAGGATAAAGGTTATTATTATACATTTCATGGTTCTTAAAAACCTTTTTCTTTTCTTTCAACAAATATTATTTGATGACTTGCTTGAATACTTAAAGACTGTTTTTCTTTTATTTTTTTCTTCTTCTTTTTAATGTTGTGTTGGATTTGCACCTTGAGTTCACTTTTATAGCATCAATAATGATTATACTTGCAGAATATGCCTGTTGACATAATTTTAGATTCTTGGAATGTTAGAGGCATTCAAGATAAAGCGAAAAAGTCACTATTATTTCATATGATCTTTAAATCACAGGCTAACATTTGTTTTATTCAAGAGACCCATATTTCATGTATTGATTGGAATAAAGAGTTAAAAAAATGGATCAAAAAGATTATAGCTTCAGGTGACTCATCTAACTCCAGAGGTGTAGCTATAATCATTAAACAAAAATTCATTGGGAATATTATTGATGAGAAATTTGATGATGAGGGAGGTGGTGCTTATTTACCGCTTCTATTGCTGGTTTGGACAAACCCTTATTAATTTTAAATCTATATGGCCCATGTAATTCACAACATTTGTTCATTTTAAAAATTTACAATATTCTTGCATCCTATAAGGATCATCATATTATAGTGGGTGGTGACTGGAATGCAGTTATAAACCCTGTAATTGATCATTCGCTCCACTGTCACCTATAATCTTCAATCTACTCTGGCTATAAATGATTTGATGACAGAATATAATTTAATAGATCCCTCCGCACTGTTAAAAATATAAACAAGAATGATATATATACTTATTATTCTAAGTGCTATCATTCGTGGTCCAGATTAGACTTCTTTCTAATTTCAGATTATATTTCAAAATATATTGTGGACTTTACTACAGAACCCAGATTCTTTTCGGATCACTCAAGAATTTCACTAAAATTGAACATAAAACCCAATATCAAAAATAAAACTATGTTTAATAAGTGGACCTTAAATAATAACTTATTGTCAAATGAAGATATTTGCAAACAAGCTTCAGAAATCCTAAATGAAATGGTGAATAGTCTTGAATCATCAGACATTCCTTATGACATACAATGGGCTGCATGTAAAGCAAGATTAAGAGGTTTATTTATTAGTAAAGCTGCTTTTTTCAAAAAACAATACTTTAAGAAAGAAGAATTCTTAAAATCAAGAATTTCTTCGTTGGAAAATCATCTTAGTCTGAACTATGATGCTACTTTAGAAAAACAAATTTTTGATTGTCAGAAAGATTTAATTCTCCTTCACCAAAATAACCTCTCCTTAGCTGAACAAAAGCTACTTGCTTCATATTCAGAATGGGCCCAGGTTCCATCTAAATTGTTAGCGAGAATTATTAAAGTTAACTTCAGAAATCCAAATATTACATCTTTATTTATAATAACAGATTATATAATACTGATGAAGAGATTATTCAACTTTTCACCTCTCTTTACACTGAGTTATATTCAGGTTCTTCTAATTCTGTTAAAGATAATCACTCAAAACTCTTTTTAGACTCTTTGCAGTTCCCTAAACTTAATGATAATCAGCAAAAACTACTTTCTACCCCTATATCGGTACAAGAAATCTCGGATTCAATAGATAATCTTAAATTGGGTAAATCTCCGGGACCTGATGGTTTTACTCCAGAATTTTTCAAAACTTTCAAATTGGTAGTTCTTCCCTTTCTATTTAAAGTTTACAATCATATAAGAGTTAATGATATCTCTGATATTCATTGGAACACATCCCAAACCATTCTAATTCTAACAAATAATAAAGATAAATCTGACCCAGTAAATTATAGACCCATTTCTTTAATTAACGTGGATATTAAGATTCTGTCATCTATTCTGGCTAACAGATTGAAACGGATTTTACCCTCAATTATCTCATCAGATCAATCAGGTTTTATGTCTCGGAGACATGCTTGGGATAATACTCTATCTTTAGAGACTATACTTCATCTCATTAAGAAAAATCCAAACCCTATATATGCTTTGATTATAGATGCATCAAATGCCTTTGACAGAGTATGTTGGAACTTTCTATTTCAAACTATGTTATGTTTTAATATTCCCTTATTCTTTATAAATTTTTTAAAAGTTTTATACAAGAATATGTTTACTAGACTATACATTAATGGTCAATTTTCTGCTCCGATAAAGATCACTAAAGGAACAAGACAGTGTTGTCCATTGTCCCCTTTTCTTTTCAACATTTACTTAGAACCTTTGCTATTGTTTATTACTCAAAATACCTTTCATAACATCCCTAGAATTCTTAATACTAATATTCATTTCTCTGCTTTTGCGGATGATTTAGTAATCTACTTTCAAACTCCATTATCTGATTACAGAAAAATAATGAATTCTATTGATTATTTTTCTTTGGTTTCCAACTATCTTTTAAATTCTACAAAAACTCATATTTTTCCCTTAAATCATTTAGCACACAAATCTTTTTTGTTTCCAGACGATCATTTTCAGTTTACTTATAATATAAAATATTTAGGAATCAATTTAGAACACAATAATAAATCTTCCTTTCAAAATAATATTAATAAATTATGGAACTCTATATTGTCTGATATGGACAGATGGAAGCATCTAAACCTTTCATTTCTTTCAAGGGTGGCCATTATTAAAATGAATATTCTGCCTAAATTTCTTTACCAATTCTCATCTTCTGATCAGATAATTTCAAAAAATTTTTGAGTCTGTAAATAAAGCTTTGGCAAAATTCATATGGTTCCCTAAATCTGTTAGAATTTCCTATTCTAGATTGGCATTTTCGAAGGACAAGGGAGGTTTGGGTTTACCTAATCTTTATCTCTATTATTTGATTGTCTCATCCAATAAACTTCTTACTATCTCTAAATTCAATAACACTTCTTATCCAAATCACTCTTTATGGATAAAATGATGGTATAATTATGTCATTTCTAATAATTTAAATCCTGAAGCTATTCCCTTTATCTCTCTGGATAGTTTATTTATTCAAAATATATCTACAGTATTTAAACAAAAGATTAGAGATTTCCAAACCTTACTCAAAATGTGTAAACTAGAAAAGATCTCGCACCATGTTCTGCCAATTCATCTAAACCCAAATATATTATTGGACAATAAACTTTTGAACTTAACAAACTATCCTTTAATTAAAAATCTAAAAGTAGGAGATGTTTTGAAATATCTTGACTTGCCTTTATCTGACTGGCGTAAGTTATTGAAAGTAAACTGGAATTACTCACCAATTCTTACACAACTAAGAGCAATAATTAAAACAAATTTGTATCTCTGGTCCCCATAGACTCACAATTGAAAAACCTTAACACGATTATCAAAATACTTTCATCATCTGATAAAATGCTCTCAAACTCATATAAATTAATTAATTCTTTAATGATGGACCACAACTGTCTTTTATCTAATGTTTGGTTGAATTATAATTCCCAATTGTCAGAATCTCAGAAAGTCCTGGCTATTAGACACACTAAGGAATTTATCCCTTTTAAAAATTAGCATACACACAATTAATGATTAATAATGATGCCTACTTTACCCCAATCAAATTAAACAAATTTAACCCAAATAAGTCCCCTTCGTGTTCATGCTGTTCTCATTCCCAAGCAGACCTCCTTCATATTCTATGGTATTGTCATTTTTCTCACAGATTGTGGACATCTTTGAAAGTCAGACTGCAGAAAATGGGATATCAAAAATCCACATTGACGTGGGAATTTGCTATTCTACATATTCCATTGATTCATCTTTCAAAAGTTGATATTCATGTTATCATTTTTATTTGCTCATTACTAAAACTTTATATAATACAAAATTGGATTGATCGTTCTAAATTAAAATGGGTTACTTTCCAGAAAATGGCTTTTAAATTTATTGATACTCAAAGATACTTAGGTGGAAGTCCAAAAAAAAGCTATTAGAAAGGTTGTGTTAGAAAAGGTTCTAAACATATTAAATAGTTAATGTTAAATATATATTTTTTTTTTCTCTCAGGTTGCCTAACTTGTATATAGTGTACATATGGTGTATGTTTTATTTCTAAATAACTTATCAAAATCTCATGAAGGTTGTTATCACTAGATGAATTGTTATATGTTCATTTATGCCTTCTTGTTATGTATAATCTTTTAATTGTCTTGCTATTCATATAATTAATAAAAAAATTTTGAGAAAAAAAGGAGATCAAAACAGCATAACTGCTAGGTCACTGACCTTTAAATGCAAATAACTTCCTTTAACCTAGTGCCCTGGAAATCTGGCAAACAGACACAAAAAAATCATTTCAACACACGCACACACACGCACACACACGCACGCACACACACAGACCACACTCTCACATACAAACTTTCTTTAATTTAACTATGCATTAACTGAGTGCCACATCATTGGCTATACAAAGCCCTGCTTCCTGACACTCAAATAATAATTTTAGTAAATGACAGAATGACAAAATCTATACAAACTTTAACCAAACATCACATGGTAATATTTTAGCTTCGGGCTGCTTTCTGTCAAATGATTGTGCAGTATTATAAGGTTAATAATTATAACTCCTAGGAGAATATAATGCTCTTTCAGGCTTATCTAGACTGGTTTGGCATATCTGGCAGTTGGTGCAGAGGGTTAAGGTTGTAAGCTGTAGTTTCTATTTTACAGGGTTTGATTTCAATAGCACATATTTGCCTACTGTGTGACTATGAGCATATCACTTAATTGGACATTGCTCCTGGGTCACCCCTGAAAAGGGATCATGTGCCTACCTAGTTAGTCAATTGGCAAGTGTTGCATAGCATTATAAATATGTTAGTATTATCTACAGTTTAACAATTATTTAATATTGTATGCTACAGTAAACACAGTTTATTCTTAATGTTGTCAAAATCCTACCATTTATTTATTCATCCTTTGTTGACATGGTTACTCCTACTAGGCTAGTATCCCATTTTCAGGAGATAGCCAAAGTGGTATTCATACTACAAAGAGAAATTTGGCCAGGACATCGGGTAATTTCCTTTACTTCTCATTGCGAGGGGGACCCGTTTCACAGAAGTACTTCCTGTTTCTATTTCAGGTAGAGAGGCAGCCCAAGGAAACAGGGAGGCTGGTGGAAAGAGAGAAGGAGATAATGAAATGGGGAGAGAAATGGAGGAGAAAGCTAATATCAAGACCAGAGAATGTGTGCAGAATTCTGAGGAGATGTTTCAAAGACATCTGTCTGATGGAGATGTCAGAAATGATGTATAATTACAATTCTCCAATTAGGGGGATTGTAAACAAATGGTAATGCAGAGTAAGCCAGAAAATGGAGAAGATATTTACTGAGGGGATATTATGGATAAAACACAAAAGGAGGATGCAGAGACAATGCTGAAGAATAGTGATGAGGTAGAAAAGAAAACATATGCAGAAAATGTAAAACAAGTAAAAAGGGAAGTAGAAGAAAAGAAGGCACATGCAAATGAAAAACAGAAGAACATGGTAAGGATTCAAAGTAAGAAGACAAAGAAATGGACAGGTATGAAGTGTGGGACAATTTAATAGCTCCTTTGGGTGTAAAATCACATGAGGTAAGAGCATTTATTCTTATGAATAAAGAGACATTTTGTAACATTATATTTGATACATTTTTTTCCAATGGAAATTTTTCTTGCAGAATATGAAAAAAAGAAAGACTGCAATCTTTATGTGATAAAAGCATTTAACAGGGAAACAAAAAAGAAAATTCATGTACAATTTTGAACAGAGCAGGAAAGAGAGACTTTGAAAGGAGACTTGAAAATTTTATGTAAAGAAGTATTGGATGTTGCAAAAGTTTATGAAAAAAGAGGTTTATGGACTGGTGGCTAGGTGTGTAACATCGTGTTAAAAATAGAAAGAGAAAAAATATACATATGAGAGGAGCAGTGGTACAGTGTTTAGCATTGTCAACTCCCAGCAAGAGGCTTTCTGGTTTGATTCTTGGCTCGGGTGCCTTCTGTGTGAAGTCTGCATGTCCTCCCTCCATTTGCATGAGTTTCCTCCAAGTACTCCACTTTCTTCCCACATTCCAAAGGCATGTATCTAAAGCCTTTCTCCCCAGGCCTCCTCTGAAAATGGGCTGTGTCTCAGTTGGACATTCCTGGTAACCAAATGTTAAATAACATTAAATAAATAAATATACCAAACATGATAAATATGGAGTGGAATAGGGGTCTCGTAAAATGCTGAAAACAATGTGTGTGTGTTTGTGTGTGTGTGTGTGTGTGTGTGTGTGTGTGTGTGTGTGTGTGTGTGTGTGTGTGTGTGTGTGAAGAAGGACATTCGGTAAGTAACTGTGACAAAAGTAAATGTTATATGTGTGGGGAAATGGGACATAATGCAAAAGACGTGAATTGAATTGTTATAAATGCAACAAAATTGGACATTTATGGATGGATTGTAAAAGTGAAAGTAAGAGTAAAGGAAAAGGAAAAGAAAGAAAAGAAAATGAACAGACAGAAGACATTTCAGAAGTAGTAGAAACAGAAGAAAAAGTAGATGAGAAAACAATAATAAATAGGACATCGAAGAAGGTTCTGAAATTAGTGATGAAGATATAAACTGAGAGGCAGCAAAAGAAAATAAGAAGTTTATTGGTAAAAGGGTAAAAGACTGAAAAATAAAATTTGAAGTTATAAGTATGAATGGAAAAAAGAAAAGAAATAGATAAGCAAGAATATATACAGCATATGATTTAGGTTGGTGTAATGGTCAAGGTGTTTGACTCACAGATGCAAGGTACAGTGTTTAATTCTCATGTTTGGGAGAGAAATTGGGTAGGCTTAGAATGGCCTATGAAGAAAGCTGTCATATTAACTAGCTATGAACTTATAAAACCATGAATCGAAGGAAAAGGGAAAATGAAAAGTTTAGAGTGCTTTCAGTGAATGTGAACAGTATTAAAAAAATAGTAAGAAGACTAGGAATTTTAGAGTGGTCAATAAATGTGATGTAGATGTAATTATAGTAGAAGACATAAGATTTTTAACAAATGAAGAAAGATTACAGAGAAACTATGGGGAGGAAAGATAATCTCGAAATCTGTGAAATGAAAGATGTTCTGCAATAGCCATATTCTGTAGAAACACAGTAAAGATATCAGATGTAACTTTAGCAAAAATGGGAAGATTAACCATTGTTGATTTAAAATGGAAAGAATGACTATATAGAATTATAACATTATATGCTTATGCTAATTTTAAAGAAAGGGAAAGCTTATTTAATCAGATTTTAAATGATATAGTAATAAATATAAATATTATAATAACAGGACACTTTAATTGTAATTTAAGATGCAAGTGTAAAAAGAAAGGAAATTATGTAAGCAAAATGTTAGAAATTATAAAAAGTGGTAAGTTAAAACTTTGGAATAAAAATTCATGGACTTATAAAAGGGATATGTATAGAACTGAAAAAATGTTATAGTCTCAGAATCTTTAGTTATAAGAGAAGGGGGAAGTTAAAACAGATTATCTGATCATATTGCAGTATGACTAGAAATGGAGGATAACAAGGAACATATACAATAGGCACATGAATAATAAGGATAAATGAGAAAGGATGGAATGCAGAAGAAAAGAGATTAGTAATACAGTTATGGAAAGATCATATTACTGTGATAACATTTTATAAAAATTGCTCTAAATGGTAGGTGATATTTAAAGGAAAATATAAAAAAAAGTTGGATGGCGCAGTGGTGCAGCAGTAGCATTGTTGCCTCACAGCAAGAGATTCTCAGGTTTGATTCTTGGCTGGGGTGCCTTCTGTGTGGAGTCTGCATGTCCTCCCTGCATTCATGTGGGTTTACTCCCATGTTACAATGACATGCATCTGCTGAAAATTAGCTTTGTTCCAAGATGGACATTCACAGTTAACAAATGTTAAATAAATAAATGTTTTTTACAGTCGCAATATGATGTGAGAAAAGCAGAGAAAGAGAAATATAAAAAACAATGAATTATTAGAAGATTTAGAACATAGTGATAGAAAGTACTTTGACAAAGAAAAAGAATTGCATGAAAGAAATAAAAAATAAATGCAAGAACTGTTATATAACCAAAGATATTTTTACAAGGAAAAAGAGAAGCATTGAGTTACTTAAGCAGATTAGTAAAGGAAGATGGCAGTGTAATGAGAGAAATAAAAAAATGTAAAATAGAGAAAACTCAGGAAAAGATTATGAATAGTGTAGTACAACATGAACAAGAAGTATTTAAAGAAAAAAGAAGGTATTTCCAAAACATGTTAAATAAAAAGTTAAAAGAAAAGGAGATTTTGTTAAATGACCTGAATAAAGCATTAGGGCAAGTAGATAAATAGCTGGCTGCAGGACCAGATGGAATAGGGTATGAAATGCATAAAAAATTAAGGAATTGGCAAAAGATATATATTTTTCAAGATTTTTAATGTGCAGTTAAATGAAGGATTTATGTATAAATAATTATGTAATGGAATACTTAAATTCATATGGAAGAATGAAGATACAAAACAATTACAAAACTGGAGACTAATATTATTGAATAATAATGATTATAAGATCTTTATGAAAATAACACACACGAGGCTTGAAACTAAAATGGAAAATATTGTATGAGATAGTATATATATATATATATATATATATATATATATATATATATATATATATATATATATATATATGAAGGTGAAGGGTTGTCAAGAATTATTAATGATAGAGAAATTGTGGATGATATTATGAATAGAAAAGAAGAAGCACAAATCATGAGGAGACCTTAATGAGGCATGTGATACAATTGGACATGAAATCCTATAGGTAATAATGGAAGAATATAATATAAGTGAGAAAGTTAGGAAATGGTGTATGTCAACATACATAATAAAGTGAAAATACTTGTAAATGGACGGTTAAGCCAAGAAGTATATATAATGTGTATTGGACATCCCAGTATACTATTTGCATTAGTTATGCGAAATAAATTACAAAATGAAGGATGTGTGGTATATAACACTTGAAGGGTTAAGAATTCCGTTTCTGTTAACATATGCAGATGACATTATAATAATTGCAAGAAACAAATTTTGGATAAAAGAAGTAATAATTTGCAGAACTGAGTGCCTAGATGTGATAGGGATTGCTTTAAATAAAAAGAAAAGTAAAGATTTAGGCAATCTAGTAAAGTTAGGGGGTATACATCTTACAATGAATAAAATTTCTATGTTAAGTATAAAATTTAGGAATAAAATGTAAGTAGAATTTAATGGGAAAAACAACAGAAGAAATATAACTACCCTGTCTTTTCTGGAGAACATATAAATTATCATTCAGAAAAAAGGTTTAGCTGATAAATTCAGTACTGATGGGGAAATAGCCTACTTATCACATGTATCTTTGTTGCAAACAGTGTTTGAAAAGTAATTATTGCAGATTTGTTTTTCATTTATATGGGGTTCTAGAATAAACAAAGTAAAAAGTGGAGTTTTGTATGTAAATAAAGAGGGAGGAGGTTTAGGATTTATTAACCCAGTAGTATATGCTGTTTTATTAAATTTGTACAAAGTGTTAAAGTAGATAAATGAAAAAGAAAGATTAGTAGCAAAACTGTATAAATATAAATATGATACATTTTGGGTTATGGCAAAAAAGAGTAAAAAAGAAAGAGTGTATAAATGAAGAAATAAAATGTTATCAAGAAAAATTTATTTTTGTGGAAAATAAAAATTGATGATATAGAAAAAAAAGAAAAGCATGGTATAAGAATATAATGAAAAAAAAAAATTACTATGTAAAACCATGGAAAAATCTAACAGAAGATTATCTCCTACATATTCGTAAGTCAAAGAGTACCAGAAATACAAGGTGTAGGGACTTGAATTTTCTGTGCCTTAAACAGAACATGCTAGAGAGAGAGATATGTGTTCCAGAGACTGCCCTGCTATGGAACAGACTGAGTTTGTCTTCTACCCAGATTAAATGCAACCTAGACTAATGGATGGGGAATAGAAAATGTACAACAGGCCTGGCCCCCATATCCCTTATGGACAGAGGTAGCTTATAAGTGCCTGTCTGTCATTGTCCAATTCTGATACAGGACATATTTTTCTTTCAGAAAAACTGGGCTAGGCTTAGAACCCCCCCCCCCCCCCGGGCCTTAGCCTAGGAGCAATCTATGACTCTATGACAAAAATTACAGCTATAAAAATAAGAAGTAAATGTAATCAAAAAGTAAAACGTCAAGATTTTTTTTTTTGTGGAGCCCAGTAATAGATAAATTATCAGTAAAAGGAAATATGCCATATAAAAAGAAAAGTGATAGAATATTTTTACATTGTCAAGAAGAGGAAACTATAGAGCATGTGTTTCTGAAATATGAAAGAGTAAAAACATTATGGGGGAAGCTATTTAAAGAAAATGTTTTGAAGATATAAAAGAACTGGATAAAATAAACATTGATATGATTAAATATGGATAGTACAAGAATAGAAGTAAAAATATGTAAACCTATTTTATATTATATGGGTTATATGGAATCAATAAATGAAAATATGTTTAATAGTAAATGGATTTTAGCAAAAACATTAAGTAAAAATCAGATGGTTATGGAAAAAGAGTGGGGGTCTAATAGGTATGAAAATTTAGTATGATTATAAAGAAAATGATGAATATGTATAAACACATTTCTATATCTTTATATATGTATATTTGTAAATATGCAAATATATTGTAAATAAGGCTTTTTTATGTAAAGGGCCCTCTACTTTTTTCAATACATGCTGTGGATATTTTACATCCACCTGAGATAAGGCCTCAGTTTAACATGTCATCCAAAAGATGACATGCACAAGAGTGCAGTGCTCCCCTTATGTTGTATTGCAATGTTAACAATCAATCTACCTGCTGTGGGAATAGAACCCACAGCCTTCTGTACTAAAGGGGAGTGTGCTAACATTTGCACCATGGATAGCATTCTACAACCTGAAAATTAAATGTTTTGTCTTGCCATAATAGTTATAAAGCCTGATAAGATATAGAATTATAGAAGATTTACTAGATCCTGACCAATGTGTGTGATTCCTTTGGATTTATTGTCAATATGTAATCTTGACCGTCAAGAATAAATCTCTGGATAACTTCCGTCCTTAGCAGGTATTACAGCTATACTACCACAAGCTGGGTATTCCAGCAATCTTACTGAAAGACAAAGTTGTAAGTCATGGCACTGTAATATCAAGCAACAAACAGGATGTCACTATGCTGTCAAGACTGCCAAAACTGAGATGTCATTGGAGGCTGGACTTCAATTAGGTTAATAACATATAGCAAGAACAAATGCACAGTCACACAGTAAAGGAGTTCCATATCTGATTAGAGACAGAAAAAAGTGTTGGGCTTTGGGGTGGGGGGGGTCTTTAAAAGGAATAATAAGAAATGAAAGTGGGAAATGATGAATGTTATAGGCTCTTTTAATAGCAACAGGGTGCAGGAAACAAATTTTGGAGAAAAAAAGTAGGAAGTCAAAGAGTGGAAGGGAAAAAAACACTTTTATTACAAGGGAGAAAAGCAAACCATATATAGAATGTCACATTTTTATGCCATGTAGGGACCATAACTGCAAAATATGAAATGTGACACAGTGTTCAGAGAGGCTTGTGATTATCCATCAGTGGTACTTGACAGCAGAACCAGATCTAGCACTAGGTGACCTAGGCAGCTCCCTAGGGCCTTTGTTGGCTAGGGGCCCAGCTTCACTATAAACATAAAAAAAAACAATTTAGTAAGTGAAAAGAAAAAAAAAACAGGATCTGCATTAGGACCCCTTTGGAGAACTTCTTTACTTCTTTACCTTAAGGCCTCCATAAACCCCAGAAAACTCCTCGTTAGGACAATGTCATCTAAACCCATGCAGGAGATTTAAGTAGAAGCTGTGGACATATGATACAGAGCAGCAAGATCAGGGAAATACATATGTAGCACAGATCCGTTTCTGTGAGTGCACAGCTGCTCTTTCCTTTAGAAGCAGATGGGTATGTAGGGAAGGAGATGTCTAGTTAAGTGTCTCTGCTCAGAGTCAAACCTTCTACCTTAATAATTAAGAGAAGGCAAATGCTTACATCACCACGCCAACTGAGAAGTCTTATTGAACTTTATTTGTTATTTTATTTTATTCATTTATTTGTTTGTTTCCTTATCGTGGAGGATTGCAATCTGTCAATGTCAGTTCTAGAGTTTTAAAGCTATGTTGGTCAGTGTTCATGATGCAACAAGTAGCATACTTAATTTTGGTGCAGAAGGTTGTGGGTACTCTACCCACAACAGGTATATTGATTGCTGACACTACTGTGTAGCATAAGTGGATTGGGAGTGCTGCACTACTGAGTGTATCCTCCTCCTTTGGACAAGATGCCTAGTTAGTATGAACTCATTGTCAGTTTGCCAGCCATTCCCTATTGCAATATTACCAGCACACCAATTTTTTTTTTTTTGGGGGGGGGGATTTTAACATAGGCAATTTACTCTTCAAGGGCCGCAGGTATTGAATTTGTAGATGAAACACTGAAATGTAAAATTGTTTGCCAGCATCACCCTCTTCATTAGTTACAGTTCTTTCATGTGGAATTATTCAGATGACTTTTAGTTTTGCAGCGATTGTATATCTTAACTGATATTAGTGGATTGCAATGATAGAAGTTTGACTGGCCTTTTATGGTTGAAATGTTCTGAAATGGGTAGTTTTGTCATTATTCGTTCATATATTTTGTTTCATTGCATACTGGGAAAATGTTCAAAACTGCAAATTTAAAGCACATTCTAAGAATTGGTGCTGTATTTTACAAGGAATATAATGTAATATAATCAGGAAGTATATATGCATGGTCCAAAAATGAGGTCCATGATTTGTAAATAGTCCAAAGGTAAACGTAATCTGCCACTGGCAAAATACATTTTCAATAAATGTTGGTTTCAATGCAGTTTCAATGAATGTGCATTTCAAGGGTAGAGAAATTTACTGTTGTCTATGCTAAGCCTGTTTTTATTGTGAGACTGTATTATTTTATTTAGCAAATGGGTACCAGTGTTTGCACTAGAAAATCTGATATAAACGTTTTAAATTAAATCCAAATATCTGTGATCATTGTAGAAGTAAAGAAGAAAATAATATGCACATTGACCGGTTTGATCAATGTTTATGGTAACTGGGGAGAAATAGCCAAGTAAGGGGACACTGAAATGGCTTTGGGGATGGGGGGCCCAATCCAGTACCCTGCCTAGGGCCCCTTTTGACCATGATTCACTCTGCTAGGCACTAATGTCATAACCCCAGTAGGTGTCCTTGTTTCATTATATATTTGCTGTGTATTATATAACAGAGAATGGTGATTTCTTCCACCTTGGTAGAAGAAGGGATAGGAACCGTTATCTTCTTCCTGCAGAGTCAGTAGTTTTTGCATATTCTGCTATAGATACTGCAACAGACAAAACTTGCAGGTGTTGGTCCTGTTTGAAAAAAAAAGCCATTTCTGTATAAGCAGTCCGGCACAGTAAATATGTGGTAAAAATGTATATTGAGAAGTCATACAGCTATCAAGCAAAGTGCCATTTTTTATGTGGTATTACATGAATTTACTGCACTAGCATATTTTCTTCTCTTTCAAGTTTCTCCACAGTTATAAACTGTCCAGAGCACTGAAACTCTGAGAAAATATTCAGCAAGGTCTGATAACATGCTATATGGAAATTTTCCAATTTATTAAGCAAAGCCCCAAGGGCCACAGCCCACAAGCAATCACTAAAATAAAAAAAAACTCTATAATTTATTAATGAAACATTATTAAAATGCAGTCACTTTATACTCTTCACTGCTCCTGCAGTACAAACAGCACATTTTAATCTGAAAGCAAAAGCATTTCAATATTAAATTGAAACAGAAAATGTGTGACTTGTTGATGTTGTGCTTTGTGATAGGCCTTTGCTACAGCAAGTTTGGTCTGGGGTCTGCAATGAAGGAATGTCAAAACATATGGGCCGTACCATTTATCATGTAATCTACTCTTTGAGTGTCCAAACATGTAAGCCATGCCATTTATCATGTGATCTACTCTCTGAATGGAAGGGCACTATCAGCAATCTGGTATTGATCTTTGCAAGTCCCTGCTATTGTTCATCTGAGCTTGTATCATGGCAGCAGCCATTAATGAAGGCAACAAGACAATGCATACCAAGCAGAAGGTGCAGACAACACTTTTTTGAAAAGTTTAGTAAAACCATTCCAAGATAGCATACAACAACATGCATGCAAAAACCAGTACATATTTCTGAGAACTACTTCTCATTTGCACTTCAAAATCACACTTTTGTAATATTACTCTGCAGGCATCTATTTTTATAATTTACAGCTTCATCTAGTCATTATGTTATTAATGCTATCCAAAATTAAAACTGCTTATCAAAAATTTTAAGATGATATGCCAAAAGACTATGGATATTTTAAAATTGTGTGCAAAGAGAATATTTTATCTGTGACTGGTTACTAGCTGTTTTTGCAAAATTATCTTTTTATAAGGTTCAAAGAGTGCTAATTCAAAGTAGAACTTCAAAAGAAGAGGAGCTGTCAGTCCATCTGTTTATTGGAGCATGCATATTCTATATTTTAGTTTAGCAATGTATCACTGTATTAAATACATGTTAACAGCAGTTTAAAGAAACTTAACTTGGTGATAAATATCATTCCAAAAGTGCATTAAAAATAGTATGTTCTGTATAAAATAATTCTAAGGTTAAACTAAATACACAGTGTGTGTCAGTTTTTACATAATATTTGAAATGTATTACAATGTTTAAAAGTATGAAGCTTTAGAGGTATAAGGTAAGAAGCTACAAATTAACTATAATCTGCTGACTTTTTTCCTGAGTCTTAGAATCCCTTCCCACATACTGGATTACTCTGAGCAAATCATTTTGTCATTTGAAACTATCTAGTCATGCCTACAAAAAGGGATTTTCATCTAGTGGGTCTCACCTTAAAAAGAAAAGGCCATTTAAGATGTTTCTTTTATGCTGATCTTAGTAGCCAGACCTCTTAGTCTAACCAACCACTGTAGACAAAGGACAGCAGTCGCAATGCAACTCCAGTATATCTGCATAACAGACAATGAGTCATGCTGGTCTTAAGACATCGGTATCCAGACTGGTACAACTGACAAGATAATGAGGCTATCATTAATGCTGGTCTGCATGTAGTCCAAAACCCCAGGACACTGAGAGCAACAACAAGTCCAAGGTGGGCTTTTTATTGTACTGATACCTGCTACATAAAGGCCAACTTTGTATAGCCGACCTCACTGCAAGTGGTTCCATGCCCAAGCAAGGTTCTCTCTCTTTATATTTTTTCTTCATGTGAAGAGGTTGGTGATGTCTGCTTGTAGTAGAATGTTCCCAACCTGTAACATATTGGTAATAGAAAGAATCTACAGGCTAACATCAATATGTAGTGGCAGTCCTTGCCTTTTACTAGCCGTATTCTCCCATCCCTCTAGTAAATAATAAATGGTGATGTAAACTAAAATGAGTCTGCATTCTTAAGCTTAGAATATCTGCAATTGAATGTTTTACAATTTAACATCTGCATCCTGTCTGCCATCCTTAAAATGCAACTGTGTTTCTAACAGACCAGGTTCATTGTCTTAATAAAGTAGTTACAGGTTTAGCATAATGTTCAGTGTCCTCATCTTACAGAAACAAGGTATAGAATTTTATTCTGAGCTTGGGCTATCGACTAGGTTTAAAATGGCCCTTCAGGGTAGTGAACATAGTATTTATCTATGAACCTAAATATAGACTATGGCAGATAATCATTATTTGTCTCATGCAGATTGATAGGCAGGATGCAGCTTTCTGAGTTTTGTCTTATTTATTTTTATAGATGCAACATATACTTATGCAATCCCAAAGAACAGCATTCAGCACCAGACTTATTGACTAATACTCTTGAAAATTTCCATATTCTGTTTCTACACAAGCAAGGTGTGCTTAGGAACAGGAACATGCCATATTAGAATAGTTTATCTGACACTGCTGAGTTAATGGAGACATAGTCAAAATGTTGTGCTTACAGATCTATTTGTTTAAATGTGTTATTTTCAGTTACCAGGGAACAATCCCAGCTGTTGCTGTTAGATACCCTCCCATCCAAATAAGGCTGACAGAAATATTGTATTTCAATAGACTTTATGGCTTAGTAGTATGGCATAATTTAGTGTTTTTCTTATTTTGGTGTTCTGTACATTATTTTAACTTGTCAGCATTTTAAAATTTAAGATACATGAACTTATAATTTACACAGCATTTACTGCATCTCCACTGAACAGCCAATGTGGGTTGGATCCTCAAATATTCAGACTGATTGGATCACATTGACATCAAAGGGATCAGTCCAACACTATCAACAAACTTGTTTACTTTACCCTCAAACAGCAAATGCACATTCCTACAAATCTGACAAAATATTTCTATATAAGAAGCAGACAAATGTCATAGGTAGGTACTGCAAAGCAGTTCTGGTGAATTTTGAAAACAAAGACAAATTACCTGAACTCTACCACAAACAGTCATGCCAACCTACAGCCTAACCTACTTGTCAGCATAAAAGCTTTACATCCTCAACTTCAATATTGCAACCATTATGTAAGTATCAGCATATTTAAAATGTGCCTGGCTCGACCAGTACCCTGTGCCAGCACCATAAACCTCCTCAACAACAAGAAAAAAAATTGTAGCAGGTATTTGCTACAGTTTAACCCCATACAGAGTGGTACAGTGCTCAGGTTTCAGTTTAAGAAGGATTTGTTTTTTACTTTAAATTGTAGCAAACTGCTTGCTAGAGTTTAGACAACACACGGAGTGCTACAGTGTTTAGGCATGAATCCAAATGTAATACCGGATTTTAAAAGTCAGTATTGCAGTCGAGAGCTATTGGGGATTGGGATGTAGATCAGATCATACCTCTCAACTGTACAGATTTTCACAGAATTTCCAATTTTTTGCCTCGAATTTTGGTTATACTTCTCATAAAATTGTGGTTTTCTGGAAAATCATTGGCAAATTGTTGAGGATAGAAGTAACAATGTAGTGGCAGATATTTGTGTTTCAGACTTTATACCCTTCAGAAAATGTATGCTAAAGCAAAATCTATTGTCCTGTCAACTTTCTAAGTTTGTAAGAACAATATTTAAAAATTGTCCATATTTTGGGGGCTTTGTCTCAGCATTATGTATGACTTTGTCTAGATTCCTTGCTCTAAGTGGTTAAGAGGTATGGACCAGATTGCTAACTGTGCCCCCTAACACTTTGTGCCAGGGGTAGGTGTCCCTTTGACCTGCCCTAGCTATGCTCCTGTCAATTCTATTTCAAAGTCATCTCTTCAAAGTAGGTATTTCTACAATTAGAGACTATTGAAACAACTGTAGTAGTTAAACACTCAACACTGCACCTAAACTCCATCCAAATGTCCACAAAACATATATCCAAAATACTAAAACACATTATCAGTGCAACATTTACTAGGGGTATAATGCTTTATTGCTGGAACATGCAAACATTATTGTATAACCAATTACTAGAATATTTCTCAAAATGTAACCTGTGTGATAAAATGTAATGTATGTGTGGTTAACATTAGCTTTTTCCAAAAAAAAAAAAAAAAAAAAGCTAACAATCTGACTAGTTAGTTTTCCTCTGCGATTTTATGAGTACAATTTAGGTATAAGGGATTTCTGTGGCTTTATAATTTTGCAAAGAGGGTTTAAAAATCTTAAGTGTTCAATACTCATGTTTGATGAGAAAGTAAAGTATTAGGTGAAAGCTTAGGGAGAAAATGTGAACACAGACTGAAAGAAAGAAGTGTAAATACAGTAGTTGTGTAGAAGAACTGGATTGCTGAGGGGAATGACGGTGGAAGAGAGGAGAACAGAATATAGCTTGAAGGAAGAGAATAATATCAAGAGACAATGACTGGAGAGGTAGCAAGTATTGAATTTTAAGTTATAGCTTCTTGTTTAAAACATAAGCACATGACTGTCTTCTTCATGAAGATTAAAAGTTTTCCATTAAAACTGTTCTATGTGGGAATGGTATGTCATTAGGAAGTAAGTCCCATAGTATAGGTCTAACAAACTAAAACAAAGAGTGAGAAGGTCACACAGAAAACCAAATCAATGACCCCTAAATGAAAACTCCAGCCAAGCTAGAACACTCTCAAACCTACTGTATCAGAGGCACGTAGGATATATATAAATTACTCTTATGAACATCAGGTGTTTTAGCCATATGGCAATTCTGAATACTGGTGACTTATTTCTTTTTAAATCATTTCAATGGACAATTTCAAGACAATAAAACCAAACCTATCTAGCTGCGGATATGCATAGTTTAGCCATAATATAATCTCATCAGCACAGCACAAGCAGAGTATCAGAATAACCATAAGAAACACAGGGCTGTTATACCCAGCTGATGTCCATTATCATTAGAGTGACTGCAAAATATCCCAACTAACAAACTAAAAGAATGAGTGAGGTCACACAGAAAAAACAATCAGTAAACACTAAATGAAAACTCCAGCCAAGCTAGAACTTCCACTGAGTGGCCTCTCAAACCTCTTGTATCAGAGACACATGGGATATATATGCAAATAACCCTTATGAACATCTTGTGCTCTGGAGATCAAAATAAGGCTGATATATGAATATCCACAGCTAGTGGGGGTTGGTTCATAGGTTAGTACTAGGCTAACTGCCCTTGTGAGCCATTTTAAGCCTAGCCAGTTATCCCTTGTGAGACTCAAACACTGCACCTTGTGTTTGTAAGGCAAACACCTTAACCATTAGGCCACCCTCCTAACCCTTTATTGTCTATTGAAACGACTTAAAAAGAAACAAGTCCTGGGCATTCAGAATCATCATATAGCTAAAACACCTGATGTTTATAATGGACATTTGCATATATTCCATATGCTTCTGATACAAGAGGTTTGAGATGTCACTCAGTGGAAGTTCTAGCTTGGCTGGAGTTTTCATTTACTGTTTACCGATTGTTTTTCTGTGTGACCTTCTTTCTCTCTTTGTTTTAGTTTGTTAGTTTAGATATTTTGCAGTCACCCTAATGGTAATGTACATCAGCTGGGTATAACAGCCTTGTGTTTCTTTTGTTTAGTTACTCAGTTTGTGTTGGGCTGAGGATGTCATAATAAGATCAAAATGTGTATATTCACATTTGGTAGGCTTTGGCTTTGTTGGTCTGGTAATGTCCATTGAAATGGTTTAAATAAAAGTAAGTTGAAGGTGTTCAGAATCACTGTATTGCTGAGACACCTGATGTTCATAAGGGTCATTTGTATGTATCCCATGTGCCTTTGATAGTATAGGCCTAAGGAATGAAAATGCATGATTGATGAAGGTTAAAGAAGCTGCAGAGTATATAGAATAGCAAAACTCTTGGTCTAAAAGTGAAGATTATAAGGGGTGCTCTTGGCAGCTAGTTAATGTTTAACATGGAGAGAAGTATCGGTATATAAAGTTTTATGGATGACACAAATCAGCTTGAGATTATCATGCTCTTTTACAATCAGTCAATTTTGTATGTTGATTATGCTGGTACAAAAATGATTGTGACAGAAAGAGGGGAGGCAGAGGGGGACAAAAATAAAAAGTCCAAAGACAGACTTTTACAACTGTGACAGGGCAAGGCATACCAGAATGGCAGCATTAGATAATACTCAGAGAAAACTGGTAACTGTTAGTAATACAGGTTCAGTTGATCGCTTACTATTTGATATGGTGAAGTTGTATTGTGGAAGGCATTACACATACCTAAAAATGCACATGTGTATAGGTGCATCCATGATAGAAATAAAACAGTCATATCCACAAATACACCAAAGCACTATACATGCATATATACACATGCATGGAGTCGGGTATACCCAACAGGACTACATCATCCTCTGCAAGGATAAGTAAACCTGTCTGGTGGACATCTGCAATAAATAGACTCCATAATAGGAGTGAAACATTGCTGTCCATGACTAAGAAGGAGCAGGTGCCCAATTTGAAGCAATGTCTCCTTAGCCTGAACAAGCAAATAAGAGCATTACTGAATTCCTGCAAAGCAAACTCTGAACCCACATTGGTGACAGCCACTACAGACAATAATATCTCCTTCACATATGTCTACAACCTCAAAGGAAACAACCAGATCTGCTCAGAAGTGGTGGACAAGGACACCATATATAAAAGTGCTGTAGATATAGCAAATTTGCTGCCTGACAGAGTCAGTGAAAGCTTCACCCCCTGTCCCCCATCAGTACATCCCCAGGGAACAGGTCATCACTGCTATCTCAAAGTCATGAAATAGAGCCTCCATGGGACCCAGTCACATCACAGAATGCATCCTACATGACCTCAAGCATGAACCTGCAACACTATTAGGCACTGTATTCAACCAAAGCCTGAATACTACCTTTGTCCCAGCAGAGTGGGGGACACCCACTGTCATCCCTTTACACTAAGGTGTAGTGTCCACCAATCCAGCACATTATAGACCCATCAGCCTAACTAGCCTCATTTGCAAGGCCATGGAACAGATTATCATGAACCTCTTTAACAAGGACATTGGTGACCTTCACACACTCGATCATACACAGTTTGGCTTTATGAAGGGGGGGTCATGTCTGTTACATTTGGTTGACTTCTTTGACAGAGCCACCAAAGCCTTGGATGCAGGGGAGACAGTGCACACTGCCTACCTTGACCGGGTCAAAGACTTTGACAGTATTCCCCACTTGGCCATAATAGATATATGCTCTCAACTAGCCATCAATCCATATGTTACCAGATGGTAGCACATTGGTGCACTGACAGAACCCACCTAGTCAATATAGGGGAAGCTACCTCAAGTGGTAGACCTATAACTAGTGGCATAACCCAGTGTTCTGTCTTGAGGCCTCTGTTATGTGTGATTTACTCTTCTAAGGTGCAGAGCACAACCAGTGGGCTATGGCCTACCACGTTTGCAGAACACTGCATGCTGGGTGCTGTCACCAAATCCCCTAGTGATGTGGACATCCACAAAGAGGGTCTTGCGCAGACACATGAGTGGTGCCAGACACATGGCCTCAGGCTGCATACCACAAAATGCAGTGTCATCCCCTTTGGGGAAGAGTGACATCTCCAAAAATTATCACATTACTAACAACCTCCTAAGCACACAATCAGTCATGAGGGATTTGGGCACACAGGTTGATGGCACCATGACATTTGACCACCATGTTGCTTCCGTTGTAAGGAAAGCCTTCTACATGGCCCACCTTATACATAAGGGTATCTCATCCAGGGATATGGGGGTCATAACATCCCTGTGTTCATCCCTAATAAGGCCCATTATTGAGTATAATGCCCCTTTCATCATGTACCTTGCAAAGCACATGCAGCAGCTGTGGAGACCACCGAGGTTCCTCACCAGGGAATACCAGGGCCTCAACCATCTACCATTCACAGATAGGCTAAAAGCCCTATACCTCTACCTAGTTTCATACAGACCTCTGTCTGGCATACAAGGCAATCACAGACTCCACCTTCATGGGACTACTTCAAATCCGCAAGTCAAGCTCCACTCGAGTAACCTGCACACACACCCTCAATCTGGTCTGTGACATCAAAAGGACTTGTTAGTGGGTCAGACACTCACACAGCTGTGGAATGGACACCTTGTCCACATCAGGCAGAGTACCTCCTTTACCCCTATTTAAGCGAAACCCGGATAATTGGATGGTAAACTGGACATACACCCTTAGGATACCACCTGTGTCCCTGTTAGACTAGGGCATTGGGTGCTGACTTGCATAAACATGGGCTAAACTCTGGGCTAGGCTTATGAGGGCCTCAGAGCCAATAGCCTAGTAACCTCCTATGATCCTAGGTATACCAGTTATGACCCTGTGTGCTGTGATGGACTGAGTTGTTATGTGTCCACACCCATGACTGCCATCTACTGTGGTATGACACTTATGGGAAACATCCCATACCATGTCATACAACCACCATCTGACAAATAGGTGAGTGGTACTGCAAGTGTATGGGGACAGTCCAGCAACATCTGTGTGACCCAATGACAGAGGGCAATACAAACATGCTGTAGAGTATCCTCCCTGTAGGTGTCCAACATCCACAATAAACAGATGTTTGCAGAATGTGTACATGTGCCTGATATATGTGAACCCTGTGCCAGACAAATGTGAATGGCAAACAGTTGGACAGTATGTAATGGTTGTTCCCAGACTGTGGGGAATCTGGCTGTCACACACCAAACCCTTCAGAAAACAGTTATGGTACATTAATATCTGGTACTGTATTCATTCCCTTACATTGTATGCTCGATATGTACACTCTGTTGCTGAGGCTGGGCCTGTGTCCACCCACTATTACTGGCTATAACCCACTTTCCTGCTGTAGAGAATCAACAGGTATGCTAGCCATAGCTCTCAAGTGATGAGATACGGGTGTGGAGTACACGGTGACCTAGCCAGGGTACATCAGGAACAGTCAGGGACACCTGGGCAATGTTTAAACTATGCCTGTGAGACATTCACAGACTGGAAGGAGCTGACTGACAGTATTTCATGTGATATGCCAGCTGTATCCACCAGTACTTACTGTCACTATTGTCTAAAACACAATCCAGTAGCATTCGTATACAAGCCGACCCTTGTTGGAGGGACTCAGAGGGCCAGAGCTGTGATGTATGTCACATCTGACAGAGCCAAAAGGGAAGCCTGTAGGTGCTGGAGAGCTGACTAACAGCAACATGTCATTCCAAGATATCGACTACAGACCTAATGTTGTAATTCCTATTTCCCATAACTGCATCTGCCCATCTGTGTCCCATTACATGGGGAGTTCTATTACATACCTGGTATAGTGCTGCACTCCTTTATGTGCAGAAATCCTGTAGTATAATGCTTATATCGCAGTCTGTCTTTATAAAGAAAGTCACAAACCTGTTTATCATAGGCAGTAACTTGCCTTTTGTAGGTAATGCTCATGAACAAGTGATTGCCTGTGCACCAATCTGTGGCTCACACTTGCTAATTACATCCAGAACAGCTGGGTTGCATTTCCATTAGCCAATGTCATGACACCACAGTGCTATATTTAAGGCCTTCATGTAGGTCTTAGACCTTTTACTGGCCAGTGAGATGGACATTATTGAGGTGTGGGGACTACACCATAGTAGAGGGTAGGTAAAAATATTGTCCACTGTCTGGATTTTTGTGGTATGTCCACATTGTTTGGCCATTGTGAAAAGACATTCTGATTATGTGGCAGTTTACTGTTTAACAATGTGGGTTGAGGTCAGTAAGGGGACAGACAGATGTGAGTGTATACTTCATTTTCATCAGAATATGCATGCTGCTGCAGTAGCTGCTGGTCTATCAGCTGTGTATGTTTGTAGTTGAAAACAGTGACACATGTCCCTGTCATTTGACTATCCCCCACCCCTTTATGTATGGGTGTTGTGTGTATCCCCTGTTCTAGGTGGTTGGGAGGTATGGTAGGTCTGTAGCAGGTAGCTGAACATACTGCCACATATGTTGCAGGCTGCTGCTGCTACATTCTGCCCAGCACTCATACTGGGGATTGTGAACACTTT
This sequence comes from Protopterus annectens, assembly GCF_019279795.1. Lineage (NCBI taxonomy): Eukaryota > Metazoa > Chordata > Ceratodontiformes > Protopteridae > Protopterus > Protopterus annectens. Next base: position 68,719,387 of record NC_056742.1, read on the forward strand.
GGGGGACAGCAAGCTGAATATGTCAGTGAGAGAGCACTTTCAGCTCTGTTGTCATAGCAAAGCAAGGGTGAGGGTACCCGTAGCAGTCCAGGTGAGGCATGTGCCTCAGGTACATATGTTATGTAATAGTGCCATCCAGAGAGTGGTAGGTGACTTTTAGGACACCTATACATATTTGTGAAGTGTGTCTCAACCTACAGGCCTTTGACATGCTAATATGGGGTGCAGTGACTGCAGAAGCAGCAACCAGTTCTGCTTATAATTGCATGGCTCAGTCATTTGTTTGTTGTTTTGACAAGCATGTACTTGTCATGCAACAGACTGGAATGGAAACCAGGATTGTTGGTGGCAAAATGTAAAGCATGCTAAGAAGGTAACAGATTGAGCTACTGAGTCAATACTATAGCAGGTGTATTTGCAAGACATATATGCATACATACAATCTGTTACACAGGATTTGCATGAATGTGTGTTTGGATGGGTATGACATGTGACACTGAACTGTGTGTCATGATTTTCTAATCTCAATCAGTACTGACTTGCCAGTACTTCAGCACGTAGAATAGGTTTTGTGACAAACGTGCGAAAAGTAGGTGGCACAACTGTGGACATTCTGCGATAGTCTGTACAGTTGTCAGCTCTACCTGATATCCTAGACCTCATGTACATCCATCAAGATTTATTTGGCTGTGTACTGGTTTGATGTCTGCATCACATTCCCAAGTGTGCTGTCATTTTTCTCATTACTTGAACAAGCCGTGTGTCACTGGCAATCAGGACATGTTTATGGAAACACCTTCTATACTTCAGTGCTGAGTGGCCTAGTGGGCTAATGCACTATTCTGTAGTTGATAGGGTCCTGTGTTAGTGACTTGGCAACAGTGATTATTTTGCTGGTATGCCTAACAATGTCAGAAACACAGAAGGTGATTAAGGCGGTTTTAAGCAGGTTCAAGCAGGTTTACGTGGAGTGCTGCTAAGCTCCACTTAAATCTGTGCTAATTCAAAAAAAAGAAAAGAAAAAAGAAGTGATAGGAAAGTGGTGACATAGGGGTAAGCAAAAGGAAAAACAATGTGAAAGGCAGGTAGGGATATGCAGGACAAGTGCAGGAAAGGACCATAGCTCTCCATTTCTTGTACAGCAACAGTTGTGGACATTGTAGAGAATTTGGAATTTGGAGGCTTACATCAAAGAGGGAGGTGTGTGGGTGACATAACTGTTGATTAATTGCTGTAATGATTGGTTGTGAGTAGTGTACATGGGGGAGGAATGGAGAGCTATGCATGGGGCGATATATATTTTTTGTGTGACAGATGCCCATTTTCTTTAAGGTGAGAGTGGAATGTTGGGGAATGGTTATAGGTGTGTGTGGGGAGATAAGTTGGGTAGGAGAGGTTGCATTTCCAAACAGACAAGACAGACAAGACAGAAGACAGGGGGTGTATGACATATGAGGGGGTAAACACCTTGGATGGGGAGGGTGTTGTGGAATCGGAGAGCCATGTGCCCCCAAGTGGCAGCAGTGAGACTGAGCTCTCCACCCATGGGCAGTCAACACTGCTCCTTCACTGCCCCGCAAGGTGGCTGTGCTGGGGTCTAGGTGCTGGGGCCAGCCTAATCTCAATACAGCACAAGCGATCATCAAACCCACAGTGCATGATCTTGCGCACTATCCCTGGTAGCTGTCACTGGGTGACAACTCCCTCTCCCCATCCAGTCCCAGTGGGGGGATGGGCCCCATCCTCTGAGTCAGTTCCACCTGTAGGTGGTACAGGACTGGTGGAGGGGGCAGCACCAGGTTGGGTCCCAGACATGCTGGGGCGCAGTGCCATGGCCACTTGAGGTAGAGTAGGTGGATCTGCAGGAACCGGCCTACCCAGCTGAGCTATGGTGTTGAGGTTTTTTGAAGTGTATAGGTTAGTAATGAACAGAACATTTAAACATTAGTTATAACAGCATGCTAGGTTCTTGCAAATAACCCAGTAATATAACATTGCATAACATATGGAACACAACAATAAGTTGGATAACAGTCAGTATTGTAGCAGCATGCCAATAACAGTTATGGCAAAAGGCCAACAACATAGGTAATTCAACAAGGTATGTTAGTATGCAATCATTGCAATATATAACAATAATAATACACAAGGCCCAACATATCATTTTGAGAACAACATATGTTAAAAGTAAACCATACCTGATGTATGACAATAATAATTTATGTTGTAGATAAGGGGGGGTGAGAGAAAGACATTCCATTACTACCAGTATAAGCTATATTGTTTGCAACAGTACTCTTATATACTGTACAGGTCTGCCGTTAATTTATATATACAAGTGCCCTATAGTTTCTCTAGCACCTATATACCTCTCAAGCTATCTGCATGGGACAGTATGTGCCAAGCTGTAACACCTACAGATACACAACTACAGGGGACTGTTGCATGTCAGGGGGACATATATGACTACCGAGGTGTACTGTGGACTGATGTAGTGTGACTGTGCTATTGACATAAATCAAGTGGATGTTAAATCCGTGTCCAAGGGATTTGGCAACAGTGATCACAGTCTGTGACAGCGTGACACTTGAGAGACATGTATCATGCACAGTATAGAGTGTTTGAACACAAAAATTAGTAACCCAGTCGAACAGCTACTACAGCCATTTATTTACTTGTAATTCCTGTGGGGAGAATATCTGCTAACAATACATAACTGTTCCTATAAATCTTTAGTAGTACATGTCCCTGTATTCAAACCCTGGTCTTTGTGTGACTAAATGTACATCACATCTAGTATTTATCAAACTGAGCTACTGTGCCACTACTGAATATTGACTGACTGATATGTGCCTTGAGCTTACCTGGTTACAAACTATGACCTGGTAATAGAGGTAGAGTGTTATACAAGACTGCAGTGACACTTGAACATGCATGCCTGAGATTCATGAATGATAGAAATAGTAGGTGAACTGTGCATTAATACATGAAATGCAGGTGTAGACAATTCACCCCTAGTGGGTGGAAGTATGTGTGATGTGTACAGACCATATCAGAGTTCTGGGTTGGCTATCTGACCCATATACAGGTGCAGATGGTATATTTGCAGTCTACAGCTATTACAGTTTCATACTTGCCTGCAGCAGCGTAACTAAATTCAGGAATGCATATAGCTGGAATGCAATGGTTAAGACAAGGCAGTCCTGAGATACACAATATACATTTGGCATTCCTGTTATTGATTCAGATCTTAGCGCAGAACAAATATCATAATGCATTATATCTGGTAGTACATCTCAACATCTACAGTTTAGCAGAACACTTTTTATTAGCTAACCTTCAGTCACTTAGTGGTATTATTCCTGTTTTTTACTTCACATCAGTTGTAATACTCAATTTCATGACTAACAGCCCAAATACACATATATTGCACAACACAGCTTTATTAGGGGTGGCATCATGCAATGATTGGTATATATCCACAATCTTTATTAATGAATGGTTCCTGTAATGCATGTGTTGCAATACAGCTGTAATTACACAATTAATACAGTAGACACTTTTGTATTTCCTTAACATTATTATTGCAGTAGAACTTTATTTCCTTAAAATTATTAATGCAATAGAACTTTATTTCCTTCACATTATTAATGCAGTAGAAACATTTTATTTCCTTGACATTATCAGGTTTCATGCTTTCATCTATATTGAACTGTACCTGGCATTACTCACTTATATCAGTCCAGGTCTATGACCACATTCATTGGAGTACACTCAAAACTGAATATACCTATTGCCAGTTACTACTGTACTCTTTCTTCTTTATATGACTATAGCTTTCAAGATACATTTGTACTCAGCACACTCACAGCGCAACCTGGCCGGGCGCCCTGCATGGGCCTCCAGGTTTCAAGCTCTCTCCTCTGCAGCTGTATGGAAACACGCCATCATACAGACTTGTCTATCACACACATAGATTAGTTATTGGTAAAACAATGCTAAGAATACTTACAAACTTGTGGGGCATTGTCATCCCGGGCATCTTGGATCCAAGTGGCCAAGAGATCCCCCTTCCTATGCTTCAGGTCATCATAATGGTGACACACCTGCTCACCTGTGTGGGGGATACCAGTTGCACTGGTGAAATCGCATGCCAGCTGGCCCCAGGCCTCCAATTTGTATTCCAACCCCTGGTACTGGCCCTACGGCAGCCAGATGTCATGGTCTTTTAGAAGGAGTCCAGCCATGACACTGGACTCCAGAATGCCCCACCACTGCACCTGGAAGCACTCACCCTCTCCAACTCCTGCCATAGTCCCTGCACAGGTCAAACTCCAACAGGTTCTGGCTGTATTCCTACCTGTTCAACTTAAATAAGATAGTTTTCCCACGCTTTGCCATCATTGGGTCATTTTTAAAAATGTGGAGCTTCACGTAGCACCACGCAAACCCACTGAGTTCATCTGAGCAGTGCTTAAATTGGCAATGCTTATCAATGCTAAGTGGTACATAAACCCGCTGAGCTAACCTGAGCACTGCTCAAATGGGGATTGCTTAACAGTGCTTCGCACCGGTTAGCAATGCGCAAACCGACTAAGCACTGCTAAACCATTCCTTGTTTAAGCAGTTCTCGTCTAGGGTTAGCTGTGATTAGCTGGGCACAGCAATGCAGGATTTCATTATTGATTTCATAACTGTGAAATTGCAAAATAAATGCTTCATAAAATGTCTGTGCATGCATACAATATTCAATCAGGGGTTTAAAATAAATCTCTTACATGTATTTGCAACATACATGCTTAACAACCTGTCTGTGTATTCATATAAAATTCAGTCATAGCTTAATAGTTCATCTCATAAATGTGTATTTGCAAAATAATATGAATAACCTGAATGCGTAATCACACAATTATTTCATCAGGATTTAAAATGACTCTCAGAATATGTATTTACAAAATAACCCTACACCTACTGCATGAGACTGTCACTCTAACTATTCAGCTATGTAGCCATGTGAATTGCTGTTGTACTTTTTATATATATATATATATATATATATATATATATATATATATATATATATATATGTATCTATATATATATATATATATATATATATATATATATATATATATATACTATGTTTAAGCACCATTGAGCACCGCGGAACCCCATGCAAACCCTCTCAGCTATGCTTAAACTTGACCTTTCTATTCATAATTTAATCCATCTTTTCTATTTTTAGATGCCCATTGCTAAGCGCCATGCCACACAAACACAAAAAAATTTTTTAACTATTTAAATTTTATATTTCAGTGCCATACACTGAATATATAGCACTTTGACAGTGCAGGGGGTGTGTTACTCATTTCCGGACACTGTAACTGACCCCCTACACTGACTCTGTAACCGTGTTACATGGCTCTCCCTCAGTAGTGCACCTTCATTAATATGCAAGGTGCACTGCTGAGGGGGAGCTGCAGACACGGCCATGGTACCTTCTGTATAGACCTTCCACTATTCCTACACAGATTTTACTCAATCCCCAGGGTAAAATACTTCCTCCAACACCATTTGCATATACTACAGCAAGTTTGAATCATTAGGCGGAAGAACTATTTTGCATCAAAAATATATAAAAAATAATATAGTCATTAAAAAATAAATATGTAAACCAACAATTTCACAGACAGCCCATTCTCTAAGTGTAATAATGCCCAATAGGGTGTGCATCACTGTGTAAATAACACATGTTCAGAAGTGTTCTGAAGCCAGATGCCACAGCCGAATAAGCTACTGCAGCAGTGATCAATATGATTAACTTATAACTGATACCTCATGCAGTGAAATAGCCAGACAAGTAAACACTTTTGACATATCCAGGTAAATCCTTTATTCTGATGTATTCATTTATGCAGAATACCAAAGTAGAAAAGGGAGATGTAATCATCATATTTTGCACATGAACACTGTCTTCTAAACTTAATGACCTTCATATGTAAATCCACTATAAACATGTTTATTGTCAATTATTCACGAAGGTAAGGGGTTATACCTCATATAAAATGGACCATGCAGCACACAAATGTGGTATGTGCAGTTAGAACAAAGGCATATAACGTTCTGCAGTCTGTAACACGGAAAATGGAGCTACAACTGTCAGAATAATAAATAATCTGTTTTAGTATGGAAGACATTTGCATGCAAAATTCAAAAGATGATATTTGTGCTTATTTGTTATATAGCTGAAATGTTTGCTTTCACAGTGCACTATGATTATTGGTCATTTCCCTTGACTCATGAAACTCATGAAAAAGGACACTGTTGTCTTTTTAATCAATTTGATTTTTTTACATCTGCAATCCATTCAACAGAAAATGAAATGGTATTCCATATAATGCATACCCTAATTCTTTCCATACTGAAACCTTTTCTTATGAAAGTATTGTCTATTTCTTTTATCATAGTCTCACATTTGTCTATCATAGTAAAAACAATATTCTTTCACAAGTAAATGTTTCAGGAGAACCTATTATTAAGATACATGCTGATTTGAACAGGATTAGTCTGAGATTTCTTTAATATATATGTTTCAGCCCAAGTATAATACAATAAAAGGAGAATAAAACAAGAAGTAGATGCCATAGTGTAAAAAAAAAAAACTCAAAAACATATAAACAAGCAATGGCACATGAGAAAATGTTTAAAGTTGAATGTTTTAATTTCTTTTATTTCACTTAACATTCATTAACCAGGTAAGTGAGTGGTCTGAAGACCCTTTTCAGCCATGACCAGGGTCATAAGGGCAAAAACAAAGTACATAGATTAAAAACAATGTGTAGATACAGTTTGCAAAGACGCATATAACAGATAGGGACAAGAGACACAGCACATAAAATAAGCAAGAAGGAATAATGCCTACATGCATATTGCATTGCACAGGCATCTCAACAGTGTAATAATGCAAAATGCAAATTATGACCATCACACAGCCAGAGTTGAATAATATAAATATATAAAGAAAAACATTTTTCCCATTAACTCCCCTCCAACAAAGCTTAATAAATCTAAAGCATACTAAACACCTTAAGAGAATCTTTTTATAAACTGAGTGATGAAAGTGCTCAACTTCTCCTACAGCTCACCATTGGATGCTCATAGGATCTGTCCTTGTCTAGTGAACCTAGTTCAGATTCTCACAGCTCAGATTAATAGTGCAGTACATGAAATGCGTAACTGATAAATAGAAATTTAGAAAAAAGGAGAATGTGGAATACATTACAATGATTTCATGTATTAATCTTGATTCTGTTTCAGCAGCTCCCCTGACCATCATAACAGAAGTGTCACAAATAGTAGTTTCATTCTCATCTCACTCAAAGAGCATCCTTATCTTTAAGCTGTGTAAATTACGGCAGTATAGTTTACAGTTGTACAATCGTCATGAATTTTAGACTGATGCAATCACCTAAACTGGTCTTTACTGATGAGTAACTCACACCTTTACACAGAAGAAGTAAGTGGACCCGATGCACTATTAAGAATCAGTTAATAATCAGCTGCCATACTGGATATATCAAAAACGTGGCCACATGAAGAAAATACAAATGCAAAGCAAAATGCACAACAGTACTCATGTAGACTGAAAACCAAATTGGTGAACACAACACACCAAAGCTTGCCTATTTATAAATTGTCACTAAGCACTGTCATTTTATATAAATATGTATTTCTGTTCTCGTTTTAAGTTTGCCAACTGGTTTAACATCAAATGAATATCCCACAACATACAACCCAAATGATCTCCATTAAGCAATCAATTTTCTTCAATAGTTTTGTTGTCTTGTTTTTTAATTCCTCGATTATTAAATTATTTATTTATTTATTTAACATTTGTTTGCCAGGATAGTCTGACTGGACAACATGTGTCCATTTTCAACAGAGTCCTGGGAAGAAAAACTCCATAAGTTTATAAAGAGAAGAAAAATATACAAAAAAAATATTAAAGAGTAGTAGCATACAGATGTTAGACTTTACAGTAGTTAGTATACTATAAGAGGATATTACCCCTTTTGGTTGAAAATACAAGTGTACAAAATATACAGTGAGAGTAGATAAGAACCTGGTAGAGCATTGCAAGATATTCCACAACTGAATAAGAGTATGTAACTGTTTAAGCCTCCATATATACATTCAAGCAAATATACATGAAAGAGCATATATATATATATATATATATATATATATATATATATATATATATACTAACTGCAGGATCACACTACAGTGAGGAAAAGGGCATACACCTATTATTTTAATGTGTCAGTGTTATGAGTTTAATTTAAATGAGTTTTCAGTGTTTTGAACTTTTGATGTTCTGGTCTCAGTCAAATGAATTTCAGTCATATGAAATTTCAATCATGTATAGTAGACCCACACATATATATATATATATATAATATATATACACACACACACATGTACATACACACATATATTGGTTATTGTTACATCTGGTTCAGCTTCACTGAGATTGCATTGGATTATGCTCTTTTAATTTGGGAGTGAGTGCTTAGCAAATGGCATCAGTGTATGTGAAATGTATGGCACATTGGCAGCCTAGAAGGGCATTACTGCCTTATTGCCAATGTCTTTAAAATGTATATGCATGTATGTATACCAGACATGCTTTCATGTCTACAATATGTTAACTGCCATGCTAACTTTTTAATAACATTGTTATAACAACGCAATAACAAGAAAATGATTCACCCAGATGCACATGCAGGGTTATGCAGGCAGTCAAACTGCATACATTGCTGTTTATTCTGTAGATGGTGAAAAGTCAATGTGCTGCCCCTAAATTTAGCTGTAGTCTGCATAACTGAGGTGATGTAAGGAAAGCTAACAGCAAAGGGAAGTGCTAATCAGAATATTCTGGAGATTCTGCACTTGTCAATAATGTGGTAAACAGAAAGTGATGAGACATCAGGAAAGCTAGCGGTATGATCAGACTTAGAAGTTAAGGATTACTACCTGATAAGATAGATGAGGAAGAAGAAAAAATACTAAACATACACACACACACACACGCACACACACACGCATATAAATGTCTTTAAAAAAAGACCTATGTTAGAAGTTAGAGTGGCGATTGTCGGGTCAATTACCTTGCACTTGATGACTCTTTAAACAATGAGCAAACAAGTCTATTACTGAAACGGTAAGTTTGTTACTGAAATGGTTGATGCATTACATATGCTATCATAGCCAGATGAATCCCATGATAAACACTGAACCTGAACAGAGAACAGGGCTACTCATAAGGAAAGTGATAAGCAAAATCAGAAAAGGTATTTCTGTTTGGCAAAGCGGGTGCTATGCTAGCACATTAAGTAGGACTTTAAAATACCGAGTAGCAGGATTGTGAGGCACGTGACCTAGGATGGGATAGTCAGTCTGTACAGTCTGTAGAGTGACTGTTTTTCACCTGTGTCCCTATGTGGATGCCTGCTTCAGCTAACCTTATCCTGCTGTGCTTAACAGGATCTTTATTTACAAAATATGCCATGGAGTCATCAGGAAAAAAATGCTTACCTGGGGAACACTGAGTTGATATATTTTAAGTTTTTTGTCTCTGGATTGCTACATGTTTTTATTTCCGTCATTCTGTTACTACTCAGTGCTTGAATATCTGTGCTACATGAAGAGGCCAACAGTAAGCCTAAGGAAAACATGTACAAGGAAGCCAAGGATTGTGCTTACTTTGTCATTTGTCTTTTTTTTATGGCTACTGAGTACAGTGGATATTTTTTCATTGCACATATACTCCAAAACTTCCCCTCACAAAATTAACTCATTTTCAGATTCCACCAAGCCACCAATGTATTTTATTTTTTTTTCATATTTTGTTTTTTAAATAATGACACTACAACCATAATCTCCACTAAAACTGTTGAGAATCTCTCAGAAAACTTGACAGCCTTGATCAAGCATTTCATTTAACATCTCATTATGAGTGTTTTTTAGCTGTTGTACCTCATTGTACTTCCAAAAACAAGTTGGCCCCTTTGTCCATTAGTATTTATTGGTGACAACCACACCTGATAAAAATTTTTTGCACAGCATCTGACATGTCTTCCTTAACAGAGGAAGAAGCTATTGCATCACAGTACAAATTAGCATGGTCTGCCTCTACCAAAATACACCTCTTGCCTGTGGTACATGGGTTATTAAGAGGCCCCACAATATACATGGCTACCCTCTGAAATGACATTAAGGCAGCTTTAATTTGGTGTCATATCATGCGAATATTTTAACACTGATTGTGTCTTCCAGTAGTATCTCAAAACTTTCATAATGCTTGACCAATTAAATTTTTTTTAATATTCTTTTTTGTTTTCTGTACATTCAAATGGCCTTAACAAAGGGATATCACTGGCTGTAGACAGAAGTGCTGAAAGGTTGACACTTGAGACTACCACTACTGTATCTCTTCTCCTTCAAGCCTTCCTTCAGAAGTCCAGTCATTGTACAGTGACCACTTATACAGACTCACTATGCCCTTGGGAGACAAAGGTCTCCTTGGCTAGCTCCCCCAAGTTCTGTATGGTGTGATCTAAGAGCTGTGCCTGTCTCAATACTCTCTCTCTCTCTGTGATACTTTCATTTTTTTTGCCATTGGCTAGGGTTCTTTTGAATTGGGAAGGGGGTACAGGTAGATAAACTGGTGGTGGTGCTTGATGATATCCCAGCAGATGTTTATATCCAGTTATATGCAGCCAGCTATGGAGATAATAATGAGGGAAATTTAGGAAGGGAGTGACCCCAGATGGTACCCATACCTGCAACAAGCAAAAAATCAATGTAACTACTTAAGCTAGGTGGTAACAAGATGCCTGAACCTGAGGCATGGCTGTCAGACAGCCATGCATTTCATCTGGAAGGGTTTACTTCATGGTAGGAGATTGCTTGCAGCTTTAAGTCTAACTTGAAGTAAGTCTAATTTAATAACCAGTTAACAAAAGTAGTAAATTGCACCTGGACGAAGAACTGGAAAGACATGGCATTATGCATATCAGCCAAATATCCCTGGATAAACTGAGCAGGCAATTCATGACAATTGGTTATGGATGATTATGAATCAAAATCAAAAACAGGAGATAATTCTACATGAAAGGCCTTCAATGCCATGAGTGAGTTTAGGCATTGATCTGTTGCAGAAAAACAATCTCAGTTTATTTCTGTATATAGACTACTTTTCCAAGTAATACTTAAATCCATATTTTCCAGATGTGGAATATCAGAACAAGTAATAAAGTCTATAAGATTCAAGACAGGAGTTTCAGTCCTTTGCCAAGTAATGAGCATTTTCACAGATAACATCAAGTCCATGTTACCTCCAGTCAGAGGTAGAATAATCCGACCTGTGATGAACATCCTGAGAAAGTAGGATTATTCCAATCAGACAGGATATTACTTTATCCATGTTGGAATACAGAAAAACACATTTCGAGTACATGGGACTTTGCCAGCACAATTTTTAATTTCAAAGAAAGTTAAGGTTAAAACTACCTGACTTATTTCCATCATTAGATGAGAGCAGACAACTAGGCTTACAATTGGTGTGGAGTCGAAAATGTTCTACAATAAAACAGCTGAGAATGTATCCATTACGAAGGAAAGTAAGACGAATCAGAAGTTGGGTCACAAAATGCCAAAACAAGTTATTACTATTGCTCATCATATTCAACCAAGATCCTGATCTGTGCACATTGGGGATATGCAGTTGTACAGGAGGAATCTGGGACTAAAAGGTATACAAAAATATTGAATTCCAGTCACACAAATGTAGATAATTTGTGAAGAAGGATTTGATTCATGTTTTATTTCACTGTGAAACCTTTACAAAGAACAAGGACTGTGCTTTCAGGAAAATCTTGGGCCCAGAATAACAGAGACACTGGAGCAAAGATAATGAACATTTAACTGAAATTTTATTTATAAGATTACATCACAACACAATTTCAAAAATGGCAAACTAGATATGTAAAAAATCACAAGAAAATACAGAATGAGGCCTGATAGATCATGAAGCCTAGGTATTTGAAGGATTTATGGTTTTATCTTTGTTTGAATTTTTGTCCGCCTACCCAGCTCCCCTAATGATGAGGTGAGAAGGTTTACGTTTCATCACTCATCTTCTTTCCCACATCAGCTCAAACAGGCATCCACGTTACTAGTCAAACTTATTACACCTGGGCTGTGTTAGAGCTTTACACTCCAGTAAAAAATTAGCTGGCACTAAAACTGTCAATTTGAAATTAGGTTCTTTATCGTACCCTCCGCTAAGGGGTTATTGACTCCATAGATAGCTTATTTTCCATTGTCAAGTATTTGTTCTGATGCGTTTTTCTATATTTTAGGAAAGACTACTCTTAAAGAAATCTATTCACATTTCATTTACAAATTCATAAAGTTTTAAAACACTGCAAAGCAATTGCAAGAGCCTTGTAGAAGATGGCAAGCCCTGTGGGTGATATATTTGAAGGTTGCTGTGATGGTGAAAATGAGGACCACAGTAAGGCAAATTCTTAACATAATCATCATAAACATATCTGTAATTATGCTTGTATGTTTCAAAATGCCATGCAAGGGACTTTGCTGGTACAGTTTTTAATTGTCAAAAAGTGTCAAAATCATCTGACTCATTTTCATTATTAGATGAGGAGAGCAGACAACTAGCCTTACAATTAGCAAAGAGTAGAAAATGTTCTACAATACTGGAAGAAATTGAATGAACTGAGGAACAGAATTGCTGAACTGCTTTCACCAAAAAAAATCCTGCCAAAAACACTTTTTTAAGTGGTTTTGCTGCAGGCAAGGCACCCCCACCCTGAACTTATATATATATATATATATATATATATATATATATATATATATATATATATATATATATATATAAACTCCATAGTCACACCAATTCAAAAAGGGGGACATTTTCCACAAAAGGGAATCACTTTCAGCACAAGTCGCTGACAGTGATACTCTGTGGAGGAACTACAATCATTGGCAAGTTGAACCTAAGTCAACTGAGTTCAAGTGTTCGATCTTTGTCTGTCAGTAGAGTAACATTTCTAATTACTCCTAAAGTTGGATGTCACATATAATAGTTAAGTATGACCTACTTAATTTAACAAAATGATTTACTGTTTTGATAGGTACCAACATTGTCTGTTGATAATAATTTGCAAAAATTGACCTTAAAAATTATCTTTATGTTTCAAAATCCTCCTTCTTTAGGTTGGACAAAACAGAAGCTTCTGTCTTGAAATTTTTCCATGTAGCCAAAAATAAGTATAGAGCAACACCTCCTGCTGTTCTGGTGTGCATCCTAATTTCTTTTATATTTGTTTATATTGCAACTAAGTTAGGATGTGCTTAAGAGGCTGTGATATGTTACTGAATGTTTCATAATACAGACATGAATTGTCAGATTGAGTCTGACTGAAGCTACATGATTCTAAAATGGTAAATCAGAAAGCAAATGTCTAAAGTGAACTTGATTCACTGACATTTAAAATTTTGAATGAGGATTTGAAATCAAATATCTTTCTTTTTTGACAGAATCATAAATAAAACCTTGTTAAGGAGAGAGACATTTCAGTACTAATGCTAGTTAGATGAAAGCTGACACCGCTCTTGCAAAGTAATTGCAGTTTTGTAGTATGATTCCTGTTTCTCACCTTCATTAACACCTGGTATAAAAAGATAGCAGTAGGCGATAAGGTGGTCTGACTTGAAATTACAGCTCAGATGCTGGGTGCTGATCAAATAAGTATGAATGTATGACCTTCACTTTCTGAGAGACTTTACAAGAAAAAGTCTAAAAGAGCAGCAGTATATACCAGGTTGGGAAAATGGGTATTAAATCAGCTTCATACAGATAAATACAGGCACCTGTGACATATACAACCTACTAGATTACATGGAAACCATAATTTGGAATCACAATGGAATCTGGTTTCACCAGTACTCTGTCGATGTCCCCTAATAAATAACAGTTTTGGTGTATGTTTGCTGTATTCAACATATTCTGTTGAGTATCACATTACATTCTGTAGCTCTGAAAACTTGTCTTAAACAAAGAACTATACATAATCAGCTAGCTCAAATTTCACAGACCTCATAGGCATTTCTTGACTTATCAACAGGTCTGTCTCCTCTGATTTTTACATTACCAGATAGCACTATGACTTTTTTCATGTCACTTGCACAGATATTTATACAGTTTAGCAGACAAGAGATAAATGGAAATCAGAAATGGTATAAGACACTACAGAATTAGCAAATGCTTTTGTATAGTTCTAGATATATATTCAGACTCATTAACCTCTTAACTTTATCTGCTATGTTTATGTACATTGTTATACCAAAGTAAAATAAAAGTAATATTGTAGCTATTTCCACTTTTTATGACTAAAACTGAAAATAAGCTCTCAGGATTTAAATGATTTAACAAACTCATTTAAAAATGCAGATGTGAGGGCAAAAAGCTGCATCCAATTTTGTGATAGTCCTATGGGGAAATAACATAAATAATAGCAGGCGACTATAAGGGCATGTAGAATGAACTACAAGACTTTCCTGCCATCACCTTCTGCATAGATATATCATCACTATATTCTACATACTTATATATTACATACATTCAGAGACAGATACATGGTTTACATCACATCATCACACTCAAGCAGGAGCCTGCACATTTACAAATATTTATTTCAAATGTTCTTATCCAGGCTATACATAAGATCTAAATGTCTGCATTCTAATGGGAATTTATTCCAAGCACTAGACCATTCATTTGGCTTAATCATGTTCTGGCAATATTGTTAATCACATACACCAGCTGCATAATGATAAGGCGGTGAGCCCTATGCAATATATCAAACTCTAAACTATTAGATGCTTCCACTGAAGATGTTCTAAATCTTTTTTTTTTCACTTGATTTAAATGGATTCTTTTCCCATCCATTGAATTACAAGTTAAAACAGTGACGTAATGGTTCAAGTCAGACTACAGATTGCACTGTTACACCTTTTTACACTTCTAAGAGCTCTTCATCTGCTGTCTGTTAAAATATGCATGCTGATGTTACTACAGTTGTCATACAATAGCTAGGATACTGATGACTGCCTCACTTTTTAACATAATTCCTGCAGATGGTCATTCCCGCTTCCCACTAATACAGTTTAGTTTATGACAATTATTTAAAAACTAAATATTTCTAACTCATAAAGTAATGGGGTATAGGAAAATAAAAACACTTTATGGAATAAGCACTTCCAGCCTCTAGCTGATGCATATCTTGCATGTTTTTAATAAACACAAACTAGAAAACATTTCCAAGTCCAGTCTGTGGGAATCATCAGGTAAGTCACAGCATATGTAACTTTCAGTTGCTACTAAGAAGCAGTGTTTTCATATTAGTTTGAGTAAAACCATCAGAGACAGATTTCAAATGGCAGTCTTTTTTTCTGCAAGAGGTACAGTACTTCATGTATTAAGTTTTCTTTTTTTGTTTTTTTGTTTTTTTGTTTTTTTCTAAGTTAGCAAGTACCAAAAAACTCCTTCAATGTTCTTCTATAGTAATTTAATAGATGAAGATTATAGAGATGAAAGCCTGTTTTACAGACAGCTACAGAAAATGCAGACTGTAAAAGGAATTTAATGGAGTGTTAAGGAAATGTATCTTTTTATTTGTTGCCTACATAAATAATACATTTACTGAAGGATACACATTAAAGTATTTTTCTTTTGTTTCCATTAACTTGGATGGAGAACAAATGTTTAAGCAGTCATGCCTGAGAATTATATTTGACAACCTTACGTTAAGACCTATTGAAAAAATCATGGGGTGCAGTAAATTTTTTTAGTCAAAGTCTACCAGTATCACAATGCTAAATCAGAGAAAATGTGTTCTTGTTCTTAACCTTTGTTGCGCAACCTTTTACTGGGCATCTGTTTTCATTTTTTATGCTGGTGAAGTGGTTTTATAGAATGATCTAAATATTCCCTCTGACCTGTTTCTTTTGAATCCACTTTGACCAAACTGCAGCACCTGTTTTATTATTATTGTTTCTGTACCAGTCTTTAGTTATTGAAGTCCCATCATTACTGCTTTATATAACAATGCAGGTATTTAGCCTTCCATATCTAATAAGAATTTGTCCTTTGCAAATTAAAATGAACTAAAACATGTTAGCTTTACCACATATAAGGACAACCTTTTCTCTTTTCTGTTTATTTTAATTAGGTACTTTTTCCTTGTTAATTTGAAGTCATCAATGGACTATTATTTGAAACATATGCAACATCGAGGATGGAGGCTTAAAATCGGGGATTTAACTGCACATCCATACTCCAAATAATCTGAAATGTAATGTATAGCATTAACAAACTCAAGACACTTAATTCAAAAGATAGGGCTTAGTTTCTTGCAAGGGATGCACAAGAAAACCTTGTGCGACATTAGTATGTAACATGATTCACAAAGCAGACTAGCTAATGTGTATCTGTTCATAGGCATTGACCCAATGAAGAAGTGCCATGGATAAAGATCATATACTGTCTGTAGCAGCAGCAGGAAACATTGTTATGCTGTATGGTACTGTCCTTGCATGAAGAGCTTCATAAACAGAAACAGCACTAAGAGACATAGACAATCATTATTAAAAGCTGACCCACAATAGCAGGCTTGACAGGGTGCTGTGAAGGTTGGAATAAATTAACTGGTGTCATAACTTGGCTGATAAAGCAGTCAGTGTTAGTGGTACAATTAACTTTACTTATGAATAGTGTGATCATGCGACATAGATCAGACAACATATCTGCAAGATTATGGTGGGGGAAATGTACCCCTCATCTGGCACCTATGTCTCTAGTAGAAAGAGGTGGCCTATAAATTATTGAACATCCATGCCTTAAAATAATCCTAGGTATCACAACTACTTGGCAGATACATTTGGGAAGCATGGCTAGGTTTTAAAAATGCCTCTTGTGGTCATTAGCCAGGTAATCACCTATGACCGTATGACTGCACCTACCTGCCCAAACATTTTTGAGGATGTGAGAGTTTTTGCCACTTCAGACCTTCCTCTACTTAATTATTTTTTTCTAGAATTCCAAAGTGACTGTTAACACTGATTACCATAAACAGCAAACGTCATTAAATGAACATAAAAAAGTGGACGGATGTCTGTCCCACTTCTTGTTGTGCCCCCCCCCCCCCCCCATAAAGCCATGCTCTGTTGTTATTTTGTTTTAAACTTAATAGGCATTTTAACGTATGTTCTCCATGTATACCCAGTTATGGGTGTGGGAAATGTCTTCTTCCTGTAATGGACAGGTATATAGCACTGCACTGCTCAATGTCCAGCTCTGCTCTCCTGACACTGACAGATACACAAAGGTTTCACACTCCTTTAGGGCTGTACAAATAAAGGAGCCAATCTTTATTGGTGAAGCACCTTTAGTGGCAGCTATATCATGTGACTGTGTGATGAGGGTTCACAATGTGTATGGTTGTCATTCAGGGTTAGTGTACATTGGATGCTGCTGTCTGTCTCCATTGCATGAATGGAGGAGAGTGACATTTATACATTACCAAGTATTGGACTTGTTGGTTTTATGATGTTGTCAATCAGTGACATTCTGCTCAGCACAACATTGAACATGGATTGTCAGATTTATGTCTCTGTATTTATATGCTGGTAGCTTTCAATAGGGTTGTCATAAAGTTGGGCTGATTTACATAGTACTGTCTGCAATACATGCATTTATGAATTATGGATGATGCTGCATTGCATAATTTGCGTACCTGTTGCACACCTGTCCTCTACCAGGTACGCCGTAGTAGTGTGTATACTCCCTTTATGCAGTTGGAGCACTGCTTAGGCCTTTGGTATTTTGTTTTTTTTCCATGTACTCTCTCTAAACAAATGTAAAATATGTTTATAGATCCTGACTCTAGTTCCCCCTTAATTGCTGTTTCTGAAACAATCCTATTCCTGAAGGCCCCAGTCACAGACATTTTAGCATCAACTCTGTAGTACAATATAATACAATATGAGATAATAATAATACAATATAATATAATATAATTCCACTCCCCTTCACTCAGACTGCTGTTACTAACATATATTAAAAAGGGAGAGCTATTATAATTATAAAACAAAAAAAGTTCAGATGAAGTCATTTAAAGTTTCTGATGAAAGTGCTAATCCGATAAAGCATTGAAAGAGAATTTATCTGAGTCTATTTTGTGGGTTTACTTTAAATGAAAAGCAAATATCTAGTTTTGAGAATGAAAATGGAAAAAGGTTCAGAAAAGTGCTTGATAAAAATTTGAATTTACTCTATTTCCCGCACCTTGTTAGATTTATTGTTTCATTCCAGCTGTTACAAGGATCCTACGTGATGGCAGGCTTTTGAAGAATGTACTTTTCAGTGGATTCCATGAACAGTTGTACAATATAGGAAGTAATGACAAGCTTGCCTCAATGCTTTTAGCATGAATGGATTATGTGTCAATGTCTATTGGCGGCTGCAAGAAGCCTACTCCAGCCTGTCTTGCTAAGTTGCCATGCATCTATGCCTATTAAAGAGCAAATCAACTTTTATTTTAAAATCACTTAATGAGCCAGAAGCTCTAATTCTGATCACTGGCTTGGTGCATGCCTTTGAGACACTAACTTGAAAACAAAAACTCTTTTGACACTAGTATGATATCTATTGACAACCAAATTCAGGTTGTTTTTCTTTGTCCATTAGTAATGCACAACAAGCCAGACTCCTATCAAGGTCCTTACTGGCTCATTCTTAGATGACCATGAAGATTCTAATACAATCACCTCTGAATAGTCTATAACAGAAGGAGTGAAGACTGAGGCAGCTGAGCCTCTCATTTTAGGGCTGTGATTTGGCAGAGAAAATTTCCCTCATATAATACTTTAGAATACTATCCTGTTTTTTAGATACTTAAGAGAATAATTGCAAAAACTGGAAAACTATCAAAAGTGCGACTTTATCACTGCTTTCAACAAAGATATGGATTCATCTTTCTGTCTGGAACATTCTAAGCATATACCTGATTTTACAAAATATCTTCTAGCTGTTATGTTTACCTGGCTGCTGAAGCCTAAATAACTTTTTACCAGTACTACTAGATCCTTAAGTTGAGTACAGACTGACAGGAGTCCATTTACATATTAGGAGTATTTGTTTTTAGAAATCTTCAATTGAAAGTTATGACACTTATTAATATTGAAGCTGATATTAATGTGTCCACACAAGCAAAATGTCAACATTAAATTGTAAATTCTTGTTGTTCTTTCACCAAGATTACTTTGTCTGCCAGCTATTATCATCACTGAACTTCTGCAACCATAAATTTTCAAAGTTACCTGAAGCAAATCAACTAAACAGGTATTCAAACGCTTCTTGATTTGGAATAGAAAGTAGCCATTGAGCTGATCTGGTCCAGTTCCACAGTCTGATGTGATTTTTATTTAATGATTCTGCCATGTACTTGGTCTTAATTAATTAATAATTAATTCATTTTAATTCTGATTGGTCCCTGAATGCTAAGCAGTGCTACTCGCCATCTCCCTTTAAACATAAACTAGAAGACCAGATGGTTATCAACATATGTACTCCAGGACTGACCAGTGGAAAGGAGCTGCAGCCTGAGGCAGGCTATTGGCAAAGTTAGAATGGTCATGATACTCTGTAGCCTTGAAATATCTACCTTGTATGAAACAGAAACTTTATACCAGTAACTGCATTTTATTCATCTTTGTCTAACATATTTGTTTTTGTTTAACTTGAGAAAAACTTAGCAAACTTTTCAGCTATAATCATAGCATGCATGATAACATCATCACTTTATGTGAGCATCTACTGTTTATACTATAAGGACTGCTACTGCTGACATGTTTATAGAAATATTTATTTTCTTATTGTCCTTGGTATGTTTCACTCAGTTATATTCTTATATTTGTTTGTGTTTTACTCAGTTGTATTCTTATATTTGCTTGTGTTTCACTCAGTTGTATTCTTGTGTTTGCCTAGTTTGATTATATTCTTATGTTTACTTAGCCTTCCTCAGCACAGATCTTTCCTGTAAATTTACAATCAAAATAGCATTTGTTGAAGTTGGCTCAAGACATTTCTTTTACTTAGCAAGCAATTCCAATGTTCTCTTCCATCCAGGTTATGTGGACATCTTCAACTGGTATTCATTAATCACAGGATATTCTTTAAAATGGTGATACCCGGCTTTGATTAAAACTACAGTTACAGACAACAAATCATTCTTCCAGTTTTAACCTAAAAGCTCAGCTCTTATATTCTCATAGTTTACTGCCTTACCATCTTTATTAATGACAAAATTTTACTTATGTGGTCCAAGAATCCCAATGGTTACCAACAGATAATGGCACTTTAAAATTTGGAATACTAAACAATTCATAGAATATTAGCTTCTCTAGTTTCAAAGCTAAAAATCTGGAAATAGCCTGTTTTTGTAAGGGTTCAACCAGTTCCTTTTCTAGGTATTTATGTGGGTGAAAGATTCCTAGCAAACTATGGGAGCACTGACTAAAGTCTGCTTTAAAACTGAGATATTCATTTGGATGTAATGCTAGGCTCTAATAGAAGCCTATCTGCTTATCAAACAATTGCAGTACTAAGTGTGTATTGAAAGCCCTGCTCTACTTAGAGACTTCCCCCAGATTTATTTTCCTAAAATGTTTTACTAACCAAAATAGCTCTGTATAGCTAATGGTAAAAAGTAAATTGTGTCTCAGTAACTATCACCAAACTAACATGCTCTTCACTCAGTATATTTTTTGAGTCAAGAAGTTTCCTACTTAGACTTCCAGCTTTACAGAGCACGTATGTAATCACTTTGCATTTGCTACTACCCCCTATGGACAAATTAAAGGTGTTTTTAAAAAATATCTTCTCTGTTTCGTAATCAAACATGCTGTTTCCAGTATGACTCAGATGTAAGCTGTGATGTACAAGCAGGGGATTTTTTAGAGACAAAGGTCTCCACTGCTAAATGTGTTTGTTTCTACTTTTAAATACCAGTTTCCAAATTGCATTTCTAAAACTACTTAAAATACTTCTAGGAGCAAAATGTAAATTGTAGAATTTGGCTGTGAGTCCCTTACTATTGCTTTAATTAAAGATTTCAGAAACTTCTTTTAGTAATCCATAACTTGATTTGGCAGCATCACTGTTCCCTGCAATTACAATGATATCTTTGAACTTTATTCACTTCATAATAGCTGTCATTATGCTCTTCAATTCACACGGTAGAAGGAAACTAAAAGTGACTCCATAGTGCTCTGCTTGTTTCCAAGCCACTTGAAAAGTGAAGTTCCTCTTCCAACCTTTTTGCTTTATCCTGTATACTGCTTTGGCTGTAGACCTTAGGAGTCCTACTATCTATTATCTGCACTGATAGTTTTATTTGTGTGCTGCAGTTTTCCATGGAAAAGTTGAACTACTTGAAGGATTTGATACTGAGGGTCACTGATACCCCCATAGCGCTCCTCTTCCTCCATTTTTCTTTTGTGCTGGGGTAATAATAAGCCCCACTCAGAACCATGAGGATTATTTGAGTTATCTACCTTTGAAATTGTGTCACTGTGCAACACTTCATGGGTACAGATGTTGTATTTACCTTGCTTTCTAAATCCTGTGATCTTGTGATTCTACTGTCTTGCTAGCTCTACAACATGGCCTCAGTGTTCAGCAGAACCAATCACATTGTTCTGAAATGGCAAAGAAAAAAATCACCATTCCTATATCAGTCCCAGTTGTTGCCATTTTATAGTAATCATGAACATGTCGACGTATGCTTTCTGTACCTTAACATGCTCATACCATTTTATTAGTACTGTATCCTATATATATTTTACAGGTGAAACATTGATGTAAAAAGTCCTTTACCACTAAGTCAGCTATACAGAAATTATCCATAGAATCCACTGGTCAAGCAAAATGGAATACAAAAAATAATATAGTTCTGGGTCTCTTAGATAAAAATACATAAATAAAATAGACAACTTCTCAATACAAAAGGAAAGCAGCAAAACTATACTGATTACTTAATTGGAAAAAATACATGATTCACCTCCACTGAAAACTGAGATGGATAAATTGTGAGATAACAATTGTATATAAAGGAAAACACAGTCATTTAGCTTGAGCACCCAACAGCAAAATGACTGCTAAAAAAATCTAAATTTATTTCATTACTTCATGTTACTGCAACTTTTTAGTTTGTGCTTGCAACTGGAGAGACTTCCAGTCCAGTCATAATAAACTAGTCCCAGTCATATGGCTTCTCAAGGCAAACAGACAAAATGCTAAGTCCTTAAATGTGCCAGATTTTAGACAACACACAGTTCTAACGTGGAAATGTTGCAAGTCTCCTCTAGGTTTAAAAGTATACAATAACCACACTAACATAAGTAAGCAGTAATATTTCATAGTTTACAAACACACACACACACACACACACACACATATATATATATATATATAGAGAGAGAGAGAGAGAGAGAGAGAGAGAGAGATAGTTGGGAAATATACACCCAGAATTTAAATGCAATAAATTGCCACAAACTTATATGGAAAGGCAACAAATTACAACTGAAGTAAAAATCCAGCTTAGAAGTGAAGCCTCAGATATAGGAAATATCCCATCATAATAAATGAATAAATGCAAATAAAATGACAAAAGAGGCAGAGCAAGACACTTTTAGTAAAGATATACACAAAGCAAAATTGTAGAACCTACTGCATGAAACTTAGTTGAAAGTCCAGTAATGATTATTCAGCAGGGTAAAGGTCAGAAAAAAGAGGCAAAGAAGATACTTTCAGCCAATATGAGAATGATCTAAGGAAAGACATGCCTGATCTAATAGAAATGGATAGACATATTAAGATGGATGCTACATGAATAAGATCCACATTGTATATTTTATCCATGCAGAAGGTTATTAAACTGTATAGTTTTATTTTCAAATTGAGTTTTTAAATTGTCCATAACAGTTTTAAAAAATGTACCTGTCATAATGAATCAAGGAAAGCAGTTTTCAATTTTATGAATCAAATAGTGGTGTAAAGGTGCTTACAAGCCCAACAGTTGAAACGAAATTAAGCACCCAGGTTGTCAGACTCAAATCCATTTATTGTAACAAAATCAGTTGAGCGCTTTCATCAAACAAAGTTGACTTCATCAGAACAAAAAACCTTCTTAAAAATGTGTTTAAATAGTCTAAAAACAGTCAAGATTGGTCAGGAACCAACCAACCAAAATACAATAGCCAACATACCTTATGAATATTAATATATTAAAATTAACACGTACTATGTCATAAATATTGTTTCCAAGGTGGTAACACAAAAAAATTGACTTAGACTTGGCCTGCCCTTTCTTTCCAAACTGGCAGGATAGTCATTCAATCATTCAGCCCAGGCTATATATTAGCAGCCACCTTAACTGCTACATTAATTATTTTTTACACAATGCATTTTGCCAATCTCCCCCTCTAGAATCAATTTGCACAACATCCAAAATAGCAAACTTAAAGCCAGTAAAGTTCTCACAATGTAAACTATGTCTGAATAGAGCATTAGTTTCTTTCTTGTGTTTTGCATCATATAAATGCTCATATATTGTGGATGTGAGAGCCCTCTCAGTTTTTCCAACATAAAATGCCATACGTGTATTACACTTCACAAGATATACTATTTTGCTGGTGAAACAATTACCTTTCTTAAAAAACAAAGTATTACCATTTTGGTTAGCTAAAGTAATAAATGTACCCTGTAAAATAAAATGGCAATAGGAACATCAACCACAGAGTCTAGTTCCATTTAAATTCTTGATAGCTTAGAGTTTTCAGTTTTCAGTTTTACTTAAGTGTGTGGTCATTTATTGCACTGTTCTGACTATTGTGCTACTTGTGTATCTCTGCTACCTTTAAACCAAAACAAAAAACAAACAAACAAAAAAAAATCTTGCCTTTTTCCCACTTTCTGAAATTTAAGAAAGTTCAGTTACAGATTTGCTGTTCTGAACTATTTGTAAGTTTCTTGGAGGCCAGTGCTTGCTTGGGCTAAAGGGACGTCTCTGTGTTCACCAGTGGCAGTGGTTAACACTGAGCAGCCTGCCTGTCCCTGTAAGAGTGGTTACTGCCTAGAAGCTGTAGTTTTATTGGCCATTTTGGGTCAATTCCAAACTCCTTGATCTCTCTCTCTCTTAAAACCCTGCAACTCTCTTTTTGCGCAGTCTTGCACACAGAGCAGCGTTGGGCAGCGCCACTTAAACAGGTTTAAACTATTCCCGGCTCCACAAAGTCTGCTCTTCACTTTTTCCCTTAGAACTGCTCTAAATCTCAAAAAAAGCACTCTATTTTTATTCTAAAGCCCTGCACTTGCTCGTGCAAGTAATCTCATAGGTAAACACTAATAAACTTAAGCACTACATCCTCTTATACTCCTTTTAAGCACTTGCTCCCTATTGGTTCTTTCTAATCAGTCAATAAGTAGTTCCCTATATTATTTAGACATGTCCAAAGGTCAGTTTCGGGTTTACTCCCGAGTCCAGCTGGTGAATCTGGGAATCTTGAGCAATGTTACAACTGTCTTATGTATACAGACCACCCTCTCCTCCTCCCAACAAGCTCAAATATATGTGAGAGATGCAACTATATAGCCAAACTGTAGGCTAAGCTCTCTCAACCCAGTACTGACACAGCCTGTCAGGAGGAGAAGGTAACCACACACACCACAAATCCAGTCTCACATAGACCTATCACATCAGCAAACCAAACACATAAACACACAAAAACATAATCAGAGGCTCTAAATAAAAATCTGCCTAAGCAGCAGAGACCTCCAAAGCAGACATCCAAGCAACCCCTACCACGAAACAATACCCACATAGCACATAGCTCACAAAGTCAGTGTGCCACACAGTCACAGCCTTTAAGGCTAAACAACACACCTAATACACTTGTAATAGGTGACTCTATTGTCAGACACACTGACGTCCCATTCACCAGGCTGAACAAGGAGAAGATCACTGTAACCTGCCTGTCAGGTGCCAGGATCCGCCACATAATGCAACCACTCAGATCACTCCAAAGCAAGTACAAATATGACTCCATCATTGTCCATGCTGGTGTGAATGACCTGAGATGTACCTCCCTGGACTACATGAAAAAAGACATAGAGGAGCTCTTTGATCATGCAGCCCAAGCCGGTATGACCCTGATCTTGAGTAGCATCTTACCCTCACCAAGAATGATGCCACAGTATAAAGACAAAATGATCAATTTTAACAATTGGCTAAAGTATTGGTGTCATTCAAAGGGGATCCAGTGTCTGTCAGCCTGGGATGACATGCTCGACAAGCCACGTTGCTTCGCTAGGAACGGCTTGCACCTGTCACCCCTGGGTTTTCGAATACTGGCAAAGGCTCTTGCCTCCCCAATAGTGCCTTTTTTAGGCAAGGCTCAAAAGACAAACCCACCTCCATAGACAACACAAAAAAAAAAAACTAAGGGTAATGCTGCTCAACGCCAGAAGTCTAAACCTCAAGATGCACGCACTTGAGACTCTCCTCAGTATAGAGAATATAGATATCTGTGCAGTAACAGAAACCTGGTTCAAGGCTCCCGAGAGCACCCCAGCACTAACAGGTTATACTTCATACCATGCTTTCCAGCCCCAAAACTCAGACCGAACCACAAAAGGAGGGGGAGTATCCATATTTATCAAAGATACCCACACATCCAGGTTAGTGGCACTGCACAAAGCATTGGAGACCATCCATGTGCAACTAACAGTGGGCAAAACTGCCTTTCAGTTTGTAGCCTGCTACAGACCACCCTCCCAAACACAGGAACCTCACTCGGCTTTCCTGAAAACACTGGAGAATATGAAGGTATCTCCAAACACCATTATATTGGGTGACTTCAACTACCCAAACATTGATTGGGAAAACTACTAAAGCCCAAACATCCTCACCAAATGGTTCCTAGAATTTATAAACTCAAATGCTATGGAACAACTGGTCACCACTCCCACAAGAGAGGAAAACATATTGGATCTGGTCATCACCAACATGGGGTCTCTATGTTCCACACCAGAGGTATACCCCTCATTGGTAAGATCAGACCATAAAATAATCTCACTGGACATCCATATTCCATCCCCACCTCTAGCCAAGGAAACCACGGTGAAGAACTTCTCAAAAGCAAACTTGACACTTCTCAAAACTGAGGTGGAATCCTTCAAAGCCCCCGAGCCAGTGGAAAATACGGCCCAAAATGCAGAATCCTTTACAAAAGCATTCTATGGACACCTACAGGAATGCATGGAGCATGCTATCCCAAATAAAACCAAGACTCACTCCTCCAAAGACAGGAGACCTATCTGGTGGACCCCAGCCATAAATAAGCTATACAACAGAAGGAGAAAGCTACTACATGATAGAGCAAATTCCCAAAAAGGGAAGGCGTCTCTGATCAGTACTAACAAGAAACTATTATCCCTCATAAAATCATCTAAGGCCAGCTTCGAAAGAAAAATTGCACAAGACACTAAAGATAATCACAAGGCCTTCTTTAGTTATGTCAGAAACCTGGGAGGCAACTCCCAGATATGCTCTGAGTTAGTGCAAAATGACAAAAAATACACTGAACCCACAGACATTGCCAACATCCTGGCAGAAAGGTTCAGTGCAAACTTCTCCCCCCCTTCCCCCCAAAAAGAGCAAATGTCTATCCCAACACAGTGTAGCCTTCCTGAGATCACAGATGCACAGGTGAGAGCTGCCCTCTCCAAAGCAAAAAACACAGCATCAATGGGACCAGACGGTGTCCCGGGCTGCGTCTTATATGAGCTCCAAGAAGAGCTAAACCCTCATATAAATTCACTGTTCAATCTCAGCCTTACTACAGGATATGTACCCAAGGAATGGCGTACAGCAACAGTGGTCCCACTCCACAAAGGTGGTGCCACAACAGACCCCAGAAACTATTGCCCTATAAGCCTGACTAGCCTGGTCTGCAAAGCTATGGAGCGTATCATCATGGAAATCATAAACAAAGACATTGGAAACCTCAAGACACTGGATCCTACCCAATTCAACTTTGTTAAGGGCAGATCTTGCCTCTTGAACCTGGTCGACTTCTTTGAAACAGTTACCAAAGCCATAGATGAAGGGAAAGTAGCCCACACAGCCTACCTGGACCTTGCAAAAGCCTTGGACACAATACCCCACTCGGGCATCATAAATAAGCTCACCAGCTTAAATATCAACCCCTATGTCACAAGATGGGTTGCAAACTGGCTCAGGGATAGAACCCACATGGTCAGAATAGCAGGTGCCATGTCAGACTCTAAACCAGTTACAAGTGGTGTCCCATAAGGCTCAGTCCTGGGACCTCTCTTGTTCGGTATATATTTCTCAGAGGTACAGGCTAACACGGGTGGACTATGGCTGACCAAGTTCACAGATGACTGCAAACTGGGTGCCGTAATCAACTCTCTGGCTGACACAAGCATCCTCCAAAAGGGTCTCACAGAGACGGATAACTGGTGCCAGAGCCATGGCCTAAAGCTAAATGCCAAAAAGTGCATAGTCATCCCCTTTGGGAAAAACAAAGTGCCCACAAATTACCACATAGGTGGTAATCCATTAAGTACGGAAGAAGTAATTAGGGACTTCGGGACCCAAGTAGATAGCAATCTCTCCTTTGACAATCACGTTGCCAAAGTGTTTATAAAGATCTTCTATATAGCCCACCTTATCATGAAAGGATTCTCATCTAGATCAAGAGAGGTCATTGTGCCCCTCTACTCATCACTCATCAGGCCCATAATTGAATACAATGCCCCATTTGGGATGTACCTTACCCGACACCTGCAGCAACTGGAAAGACCCCAAAAGTACCTCACCAAGAGGATCAAGGGGCTCAAACAGATGCCCTATGCAGCTCAGCTAAAGAAACTCCAGTTCTACTCAGTTGCGTACCGCCTACTCAGAGGCAATCTGTGTCTGACGTATAAAGCCATGTCCAACCTGGAATTAATGGACATGCTTCACCTCAGGAAATCCAAATCCCTTAGAGCTACATGCTCCAGGGACTTAAATCTCAGCACAGAAATAAATAGGACATGCTAGAGGGACAGATTCATATCCCAGAGGCTCCCCTCACTCTTGAACAAAATCCCAATCCATGTTAGGCAGAGCCCCTCACTGACCCTCTTCAAGAGAAATCTTGACGAGTGGATGGGAGATTGTAAGTTTACCCCTGGGATCTCTTCTGTGTTCCTGCTTGACAGAGGTACTGTAAACTAACTTTAAAAGGGCTACCTTCTGTGACCTACTATACAGAGGCACAGTCAACTAATCTAAAAGGGTGGTGAAAGCCAAACACACTCTGGCTAGGCTTATAAATGCCCTAGGGCAAATAGCCTAGTATCAACCTATGAACCTATGAACTTATAATAGCAGTCTCCATCAAATGATAATATTTAACATTATATCTATTAATGTCAATGGGTTGAAAAAACCCATGGAAAGGAGTAGTGTCAGCAAATATTTAATGCTACATAAAGCAGATTTTGCATTCATTTGTAAATCCTACTTAGTAACAGAAGATCTAAACAAATTAACCTTTAAGGATTATAACATTTTGATAGTTCAAACTACAACCACAAAAGAAGAGGTGCCCTAATTTTACATAGAAAATCAATGACAATTCCAGAAACAGTTGACTGACACTCAAGCAATGATGGTATGCTTGCTTTAGTCATACTAAAACTAGATACAAACACCTACTGAATACTGAGTATTGGGACTAAAACTGTGAAAAAACATGTAGACACCGTAACATTAATGTCATAAGTTCATAGGTTCATAGGTTGGTACTAGGCTATCAGCCCTAGGGCCTATACAAGCCTAGTCATAACAATTCCCTGGATATTTCTTCCCACAATATTTACTTCCCTGGACCCCTGTCTAGAAGGGTGACTGACATGATCCCCGGAGTGAATTTCCTATCTCCCATCCAATTATCAAGGTTCCTTTTAAAGAGGGCCAAAGAGGCGCTCTGCTTCACATGTATGGGCAGTCTATTCCAGAGTATGGGAAGTCTCTGGGTCAGGAACATTTCCCTCCAGCATGTTTTGTTGATTGTGATGACAGGGTTTAGATCCCTGGAGCATGTGGCTCTGAGGGACTGGGATTTCTTTAAGTGGAGCATGTCCAACAGCTCAGGGTTTGACATGGCCTTGTATGTTAGGCAGAGATCGCCTCTGAGTAAACGATATGCCACAGAGTATAGCTGGAGTTTTTTTAGATGGTCAGCATATGGCATCTGCTTTAGGCCTGTGATTCTTTTAGTGAGGTATTTCTGTGGTCTTTCCAGCTGTTGCAGATGTCTTGTGAGGTACATACCAAATGGGGCGTTATACTCTATAATGGGTCTAATGAGGGATGAGTACAGTGGGACAATGACTTCCTTTTTTTCTGGATGAGAAATCCTTAGTGATGAGGTGTGCCACATAGAAGGATTTCCTGACTGTTGTGGTGATGTGGTTATCGAAGGTGAGACCACTGCCCACCTGTGTCCCTAAGTCTCTCATCACACTTTCGATGTTTAGTGTACTGCCACCTATGTGGTAATTTATGGGTACATGTTTTTTTTCAAAGGGGATAACTATACATTTCTTGGCATTAAGCTTGAGCCCATGGCTCTGGCACCAGGCATCTGTTTCTGTAAGGCCCTTTTGTAGAATATCCACATTATTTGGGGATTCAATAATGGCTCCCAGTTTGCAGTCATCTGCAAACTTTGTTAGCCAGAGTCCCTTAGTGTTGGCCTGTACTTCAGAAAAGTAGATGGCAAACAAGAGTTGTCCCAGGACTGAACCCTGAGGTACTGCACTTGTCACTTGTCTGGAGCTGGATTTGGAGTAGGCTACTTTTACAGTCTGGGTTCTGTCAGTAAGCCAGTTGGCAACCCATCGAGTGATGTAGGGATTTATGCCCAGCTTAGTAAGTTTATCTAAGATTCCAGAGTGGGGGATGGTGTCGAAGGCTTTGGTGAGGTCCAGATAGGCTGTGTGGACCACCTTACCCTCGTCCACAGCTCTGGAGACTGATTCGAAGAAGTCAGTCAGGTTCAGAAGCCAAGATCGGCCCTTCATGAACCCAAACTGAGTGGGATCCAGTGTTTAAAGGTTGCCAATGTCTTTGTTTATAAGTTCCATGATAATGTGTTCCATGCCCTTGCAGATCAGGCTCGTCAGACTGATGGGACGTTAGTTCCTGGGATCCAAGGTGGATCCCTCCTTGTGGAGTGGGACAACTGTAGCTGTGCGCCACTCAGTGGGCATGAAGCCTGAGGTGAGGCTATGATTAAACATGACACTTAGGTGAGGTGCCAGTTCATTTTGTAGTTCATGTAGTACACAGCCCAGGATGTCATCTGGTCCCATGGATGCTGTATTCTTAGCTTTGGAGAGTGTGGTTTCTACCTGTGTGGCCATGATTACCGGAATTTGGCAATCTTTTGGTATTGAGATGGGCCCTTTAGGGAGTGAGATGGGGGTAAAGTTGGCACTAAATCGATCTGCCAGGATATTGGCAATATCCTTGGGATCAGTATATTGAATGCCATTCTGTTGTAGCTCAGAGCAGATCTGAGCATTTCCATTTAGATTCTTGACATAACTATAGAGTGCCTTGTTATTGTCTTTGGAATCTTTGGCAATTTTATTTTCGTAACTAGCTTTTGAAGATTTTATGAGGGATCTCAGCTTCTTACTGAGGCTGGTGAGGGAGTTTTTTGCATCCTGGGATTTTCCCCTTTTCTGCAACAGTTTCTTCCTTCTCTTGTATAGTTTGTTTATAGCAGGGGACCACCAGATTGGCTTCCATTTTTTGGAAAAGAGCATCTTGGTTTTATTTGAGATGGCACGATTCATGCACGAGTGGATGTGCTTGTATTAGCGTAGAATTCAGCAGTCAAACTTACAGATCCCGTCTGCATGGGTGTCATGAAGTTTGTCACTTCTGACTTCAGTAGCATGAAGTTGGCTTTGGAGAAGGTTTTTTATGGAGGTTTCCTTACTGAAGGTTGGTGGTGGGATGTGGATGTCAAGTGTGATTTGCTTATGGTCAGACCTGACCAATGAGGGGGTGACCACTGGTGTGGAGCATCTATTTCCCTTGCTGGGAATGACCAGGTCTAGAATATTGGAGCCCCTGGTGAGACAATGGATTGGTTGATCCAGGGTGTTGGAATTTATGAATTCCAACAACCATTGGGAAAATGTGTTGGTATCCGAGTAGTATTCCCAGTTAATGGCAGGGTAGTTGAAATCACCGAGTATTAGAGTGTTTGGTTGTATCTTAATATTTTTCAGTATGTTTAGAAAGGTGCAGTGAGAATCTTGGGGCATGGTGGGGGATCTGTAGCAAGCTACAGTTTGGATTGCAGTCTTACCTAGTGTTAGTTGCACCTGGAGAATTTCAGATGTGTTGTGTTGGGCAACTAGCCTGGAGGTGTGAATATCCTTGGTGAATATGGACACTCCTCCACCTTTAGTGTTCCGGTCTTGGTTTTGTGACCGAAAGGTGTGGTAAGAGTTGTAGCCTGGTATTGCAGGGGTGCTCTCTGGAGCCTTGAACCAGGTCTCAGTTACTGCACAGATATCGATGTTCTCCATTTTTAGGAGTGCCTCGAGAGAGTGCATTTTGAGGTTTAGACTTCTAGCATTGAGTAGCATTACCTTCAGATTTTGCATGCTTGTATGTGTTATGGTGGTGGTTTTGCCCTTTGAACTTTGCCTAAAAAAGGCACTATAGGGGTGGCAAGAGCTTTAGCCTGTAACCTGAGTCCCAGGGGTGATAGGTGCAGACCACCTCTGGCAAAGTATAGTGCTTTGTTGATCATGTCTTCCCAGGCAGACAGATACTGGATCCCCTTTGAATGACACCAGAAGCTTAGTCAATTGTTGAAGTCAATCATTTTATCCTTATACTGTGGTATCATTCTGGGCGAAGGCAGGATGCTACTCAGGGCTAGGGTCATAACTGCCTGGGCCACATGATCCGAGAGCTCTTCCATGTCTCTTTTCCTGTAGTCCAGGGAGGTATGTCTCAAGTCATTCACTCCAACATGGACAATGACAGAGTCATATTTGTACTTGTTGTGGTGTGACTTGAGTACATGCGCTATGTGATGGATCCTGGCACCCGACAAGCAGCTGACTGTAATTTTCTCCTTGTTCAGCCTGGTGAGTGGGACATCAGTGTGTCTGACTATAGAGTCACCTATGACTAAAGTGCTGGGTACATTGCCTTGCCTTAGGGGCTGTTGTTGGGTGGCACACTGGTGTTGTGAGCTATGTGTCACTTTGGTTGTGACTGGTGTTTGTTTGTGTTAAAGCTTTGGAGGTCCTTATTGCTTGGTCAGGTTAATGTTAAGGGCCTCTGCATATGTGGGTTTAGTGTTGCTATGTGTGTTTGTTGATGGTGTGGGTTTTAAAGGGTTTTAAAGGGCTATGAGTTGCTTGAGGTGTAGTGCAGGTGTTAACCTTCTCCTCTTGACTGTCTAGCACAATCTTGGCTGTAGAAAGCTTTGCTTCCAGTTTGGCTATGTAAGTGCATCTCTCGCAAGTTGTAGTGTTGGGTGGTAGGAGGAGAGGGTTGTCTGTGTACATGAGGCAGTTGCCGCATTGCCCCAGTATGCCGAGATTCACCAGCTGGACAGGAGAAATCACAGAATTCTGACCCTGGGATATGCCTGTTTAGGTGCTTTTTTTGTAAAGTACAAGAGCTGTTTTCCCTTACCTTTGCAAGTAACTTTGCAATTATAGTCTGTTTAGTGCCTACAATTAATTTCTCCTTATTGACAAGGAGAGTTGAGTGATTGTATCAGTTTCAGGGTTCCTAGTGCTTTCCAGCAGGTTCTAGAGCAAGTGCTAGTCACAGGGGTTCAGATTTTAGTGCTACTACTGAGAAACCAGCTAATTCTAAGGAGAAATTTACAGAGCAGACTTTCTGGCACCTGGGATAGCTTAACTGTAGCCCCAAGGTGCTGCACGATACAAAAAATGCACAAACACACATGTTTTTAAGCCAGAAAGTTGAAAGGGATAGAAATCAGCCAAAAAAGGCTAATAAAATTACAATTTCAAAGCTGGAAACCCCTCCTTTAGTGTTAGATAGGCAGTACAATGCTCACCACTCCCACTGGAAAGCAGTAGGACTTCCCTCTACCACAACAAGGTCTGAATAGCTCCGAACACAGAAAATAAAGTCCTGAGACAAGCAAAGCCTGGGATCTGGACTAGAAAAGGTGGGAAATGAGCAAACAAGATAGTATTTTTTTTTCTTTTTGGTTAAAACAAGCTAAACAATGCAATAATACAGTAAATAAACACAGAAAAGGCTAACACATTTGAGTGTGTAATCCTAAACAGTAAATGCAATTAAAACTCTACAAAATTAGCAATTTAAAACTTTTTAAATGAAGCATGGCAAGTGCACAACTGAAAAACGATTTAAGAGGCAGTAACACAGTAGAATAAGTAGCTAGTCTACATATACAGAGAAGTCTATATATACAGAAAAGCAGCTAAAACACACAAACAATTCAGATGCAGTGCAACCTAGAGCACTTGAGTTGTAGCAATATTAAGGCAAATACAGTTATAATAAATGCACTAAAATATACTCTATATTTCCAAAATGTTTGAGAAGCACAGTCAGAACACAAGGAGATTCAGGCAATTTTTTTTTTTTTTTTAAGGAAAGGGAGAAAGGAGGAACAGAAGGCCTTCTCAGATGTCCTCTCTGTATTGGGTAGAATGAGCTAATGACATTAGACTGGGAGCAGTGTCCCAGATCAAATTTACAGTAGGGGTGGGCAACTCCAAAGCCACCAAGTATAACAACAAGACACCAACAGGGTGGGAGGGTAAGGACCAATACTAAAGCTTTTAGCCTACACTCTTTAGACAGTAAACACTACAGAAATCTTTATGACAGCAGTGAGCCACAAAATAAAAGTTTTTAAACAGATAAAGGAGCAAAGAGACTCTACAGAATGCTTTTAACTGCAAATAAATCAGTTACCCTTGCATATTAGTTAATAGCAATAAAATACAGCAAAAAGTATGCAGCAGGCAATAACAAGTGCTATATATAAATTGCTAGAAGCAATAATCAGTATAAATAAGCCAAAAAAAAGGATACTTATATATCTCAGATCAGAGTTGTAGTCAACGCCCCTCCTCCACTCTGCTCATTGTGTGAGGTGAGTTACTATTAGTAGGTGATTTTAATTGTATCTTGTCCTCCACTGATGCCACAAGCTCTAAGCCCTTCAAGATGTCCCCTGTTGCCAAGGACTTGAACAACTACCTAAAAGACAGAAACCTAATTCACATTTACGGTATAAAAATATTATCCTCCCTGAAGTATTCTCACTACTCTTATATATTTGGCAAACAGAACAACATAGACAAAGTCTTTGTAACCAGTTCTTTACTGGCCAAAACTGATAATGTACTGCTGACATCATGCCCTATGTCTGGCCACAATGCTGTCACCTTCAGTGTAACACTTAATACTGACCGCTTAAACGTCTGCCAAAGACTACCTGCTTATCTAGTAACAGTACAAGGATTTAAAGAATGGTTTCTAGCTGAAATAAAGCTTTACCTAGATGCCATAATAATGGAGAGGTTTCAGATATTATCCTATGGTACACTTTAAACGAAGTCTTACATGGAAAAGTCAAAAGTTGTTATATAAAAAAAAAGAAAGTGTGGGATAAAAAAACTAGTAGACATGCAAAAAGAAATTGATGAACTAAAACTAAAACTTATATCAAATGACAAATCTGCATTAGCTGACATATGTAAACTGAACAAGGAATATCAGGATATCATGCAGCATAAACTATCAATAAATCTGGAAAAAATCAGATTACAATACTACTCAATCCCAAGAGTATGCACAGGATTGCAATTAGATCTAAATATTACTTAATATTTTTTTATTAAAGTTGCTAAGCAAACATAAACAAAAGGATTCACAGTAACAATTAAAGAATTAGATTAATATCAATCAGAGTAAAATATGAATTAATTATTTTGTGTAAGACATTAATAAACAAACACAATGTTAACTAACAAAGCAACTATTTACAAGGGTGTCTATACATACTTATAATATACACTTATATATTCCTATTAATACAGCAACTCGGTCATTGTTTGTTTAAAAGTTCACTAAGTCCTTTCCGTGAGTTGTATGAGGACGTGATTCTTGTTGTTCTTCTACTTATAGAAATTATGTCCATATGGCTAACTTCCAAAGTGATGTTTCTGAATTCTTTAAAAGAGGGAACAGTGTTACTTTTCTAGTTGCTCATTATTACTTTCCTTGTGAATGCCAAAATACTCCACAAAACAGTCAGGAATAGGAGCATTAAAGAGAATTAGAGATTTGTTCAAAGTAAATTTGTCAGAGAATACAGCTTGTAAAAAATATTAAATTATATCCAAAATGTTTTAACTTGAACACATTCAACAAATATATGTTCCCAATATTCTTTGTTATCTGATTTACATCTCCAACAAGTGGTTCTGGTTTTAGATATAATTTCTGTTTTATGTGGTGTATAAAATGCTCTATGCATATATTTCCAGGTGAACAGTTTCTATTTAAGTTATGATGTTAATTTGGATGATTTTAATATTAATTGTTTATTTTCTTTGCTTGGAAATTCTTTGTTTATAGTATTATAATAGTTCCAATACAATTCTGTAAAAAACTGTATCTCTTTTATTATTATTTTAAATATTTTAGATAATATATTGTTAGTTTCTATTTTTTGCAGTATAGATATTGATAAATATTCAATGTATTTTGGGAAAGATTTTTAACTGTAGGTTGCATAATTCTTTTTTCAACATATTATGCTCAATTTTGAGCATGTAACCAATATTATTTCTCCAAATTATACTTATCAAGTATATATAAGGATGATAAAGTGTTCTCCTTATGTGTCAATTGAGACCAATAAATTAAGTTATTATCTTTAAAACTTTTCATAACTGTCTCATTAGAAGGTGTGATGTTATTTTATGTGTAGGCTATTGGAAAAATAAGAAACAACCATGTCTTGGAAGATGGATTATTGAGTAAAAATGTTCTAAATGATTTTATTGTCATATTAATTATGTCAGAGTTAGTTTTGTGGTTAGAGTTATTTAAAAATTCTTCTTTTAATAACCAATGCATGGACTTATGAGGTGATATAAGTTTATTAGGATGGCTCAAAAACATAGATTGTATTAAAAATGTCCAAAATAGATTTCCATTTAGCACTGTAGTTGGGATTTGACCATAGAATTATTGTTTTGGTGACTGCGGCAATGGAATATAATTCAATAGCTGGTAAACTAATACCTCCGACTGAGCAATCTCTGAGATGATTATGTAGTGCTGTCCTTAGTTTTTGGAAAACCATAAGAATTTTAGAATTATTGAGTTAAATTTCTTTATAATGGATTTTGGTGGAGGTAAAGAAAGGGATTGTACTAAATATAAGACTTTTGAGAGTATAATCATGTTAATAATAGAGAGTCGTTCATGCATAGTAAATAAATACTTATTCCAATTACTTATATGGGTTTCAATATTTTCTAAACTAGACTTGCAATTGATTTCTATTATCTTTTTAATGTTTTCTGCAATAATTATACCTAAATACTTTAACTGTCTTTCTTTTACTATATATTTTTTAAAACCGTCTTGCATATTATTGTTATCATAGTTTATAGGCAGAATTTTTATCTTATTTTCTTTGAAGATGAGATCAGATTTTCTTTGAAAGTCTTCTATTAAATCAAAAAGTGTTGTGAGACATTTATTACAATCTTTCAAAGTCAGAAGAATATCATCAGCAAATAACTGAATTTTAATTATCAACTCTTTATTCAATATACCTTTAATATCAGTATGTGATCTTATGAGGTTGGCAAAGGGTTCAATAACTAAAGTAAGTAGTAATGGTGATAGAGGACATCCATTTTAGTGCCTTTTGTTAACTTTATTGGGTCTGATGTAAATGGGTCTATTTTATATATGTGTTTGTGGATTAATATATAGTAGATTGATGAGTTGTATAAATTTATTTGAAAAATTGTTTACTTCTAATACTAGTGAAAGATAATCCCAGTTTACAGACTCAGAAGAACAATTAATATCAAGACTTACAATTGTTAAATTTTCTTTTGTTTTGTTGGACAAATCAGTTAATGACACTATTCTCTTTATATTATCATATATGTTTCTGTGCAAAATAAAACCTGTTTGATCATTGTCAATTAAAAAGGGAAGACATTGTTTTAATCTATCTGTATGTATGGCCATGAATAACTTATAATCAAAATTCAACAATGAAATTGGTCTATAAGAGGAGCACTTTATTGGGTCTTTATCTGCCTTTAGTATAGTAGAGAGTAATCCCAAGAGGGAAGAGCTGATTCTAAATTCTTAATTATATTGAAAACTTCAAGTAGTAAATTCAGAGTTTCATTAGTCATTACTTTATAGAATTCAGAGGTAATACCATCATTTCTGGGGGCTTTGTTTAATTTTATTTTTTAATATGTGACTTTAATTCAATAATTGGTATAGGTTTGTGTATGATTTTTACCTGATCAGTATTTAATTTTTTCTTAGTATATTTTCTTAGGAAAATTATTTTATGTTTTCATTATAAACTATTAACTTGTTCTCTTCATTTATTTTTGTGAAGTAGTTTTTAAATTCTTTTAATATATCCTCTAAATCAGAGACTTTCCTATTTTTGGAAGGTGAAAATATTTCTTTAATGTTATTAGACTTATATATTTTAGTTCTTGTAGCTAGTTTCTGCATATACTTTGGGTTTACTGAATGATTAATAATTTTTATTCTTTCTAAGTTTATCTTTGTTTTATGATTTAGACTCTCTAGATACTTACCTTTTAGTTCATTTGTTGCAATTAATCTGAATCTGAATTTTGATTCTCTAGTTGTAGTTTATCTATTTTTCTTGTAGTTCTATTAGGTCTTTATCATATTGTTTTTTCTTATAAGTATACTAAGATATACTTCTGCCATATGTCTATATATATATATATATATATATATATATATATATATATATATATATATTTTTTGAATGCGTCCCAGATAAGTATTTTAGAAGTATCCTGTGTGTTAGATTTTTAGATAGAGTCCAGTTTCTTTTTGCAGAAATTCTTTAAATTCTTTCAAAGTTGTTACGTACGCAGGTATTCGTCTTATTAAACTCGTAGAGTCTTGTTTTAAAATAAGTTGACAGGTTATTTCATTGTGGTCAGAAACAAGTTATAGTCTTTACTATCTCTAAATTATTTTTTAAGTTTAAAGATATATATATATATATATATATATATATATATATATATATATATATATATATATATTCTGTCAAGTCTTGCTTGTGTTCCATGTCTGTGGGAATAGTGTGTAAAATAAAGTGAATCAGGGGTAGCATAATCTTGAATATCACTAAGTTGCATTAAGTCTATACATTTTTTAAGTTCTTTGGCTACAGGAGAAAGTTTTCTTTTTGTTATGGAGTTTGAGTCTTCCTCTTTTGTTATACAATTGAAATCTCCTGCAATTATAAGACTTCCTTTTGATTGATTTATAATTTGTTCCATTTGTTCCTTTACATTTTTTACACCTATCCCAGGAAACCAATATAAATTAATGAATGTGTAATATTTTTTGTTAATTTCCAATGATACTGAACACATTAATCCTTTATCATTCTTATAAGTATTGATTATTTTAGGTAAAGGAATGGTACTTTTCCAGAGTATGGTTACAACTCATTTTTGTGAATAATGTGAACTTGCTAATACAGTATACATTTTGGGATTAAGTCTATTGATATCAGATTGCAATAAATGTGCCTCTTGTAAAAAAATGACCTGAGAATTATGCATTCTTAAATGTCTAAATAAGCTCTCTCTTTTACATCCATTATTTAAGTCATTAATATTTAATGATAAGTAGTTTAAAGATGTCATTATGCTATGTCAATGAGATGAAAATTAATCTTGGTAGTATTCTTAGTCAGCATAACTTTTTTATTCACTCCTTTATATGGTGGTATCATGTATACTAGAATTGGTTAGACTCATATGTGCAGAAATTGTATGCGTGATTCTAACAGACACTATGAATATTAAACTAAATCTTGGTAACTGTAAAAACAACATGACTCTAATTTTCCCCTCCCATCTGGAGACTAAAACTCCCTGCTCAGATAAGAATACTATCCAAGCATTCCTATCCATACAGTAGAAAGTAAGGTGGAGCTAACCATCAGTCTGCTACATATTTTATAATCATTCTTATTATTATTCACGTAAATTAATAAATTATATCAACAAATGAAATTTTAGCACATGTAATAACTTATGTCTGAGGATGGATTATTATTTATGTTATCTTCTCAACATATGTTAGTAAAATAAATATAAGAAGAATACATTTATATCATAGTACAAAAACATATGTTTATGCGTTTTCTATTAATTCTAGGTTTCATTTAGCTTGCTGCAGTTAAGGTTTTTATTTTAAAACTTTTTTTTTATTCATCATGTGTTCATAAAGTCCATAGTTTTTCATTATATTTTTTCTTTCTTTCTTTATAAACTTTTTTCTTTCCCTTTTTATAGCTCATTGTGGTAGGATATATCTAATTTCACAACTATTTTGTGACACTTTTAAGAAGTGATGATTCTATTTGCTTAGCTTTTAATGCTTATATTGTATCAGAACATTAATGTATTCATAAACAACAAACTAAAATATTAACAGCAACATTTCAACAAATCATTTTTAAATACACCAAATGTAAGTTTGCTCCATCTATATCAATTTACCAGTTCTTTAGAATATAGTACATGTCTTTTTGTTATATTTAACAATGTATTCATTAAATGTAGTGTTGCGTCCTTCTTAGTCAAAACACCATTCTTGACTTATAACTAAGTCATCATGACACACAAATGAATTACATATCTTCTATTTTAAATATAGTAAACCTTGTCACACATCCTTTTTGGTAAAACATTATGTGACTGGAAATAAAAGTATGAGAATCTAATAGTAGTATTTAAATTATAGCAGCCAGTATTGTCAAGTACATCATTTTACCTTAGTACTTCTGTGAAATTCTTTTACCCTTCAAATAGTTTCACTATAGAATTTTTGAGAATTATTAATGTTTATATATTAATAATCAGATATTTTGGCTTGAATTCAATTCAGTTTGACAAATTAGTCACTTATCGAAGTAGTTTATGAAATTATGTCATTGTTGTATAACAATTAATATCCATGAGATATAACTGCATAAGTAAGGATCTTTAAAGCTGAACTCATAAGTAAATATCCCATTTCCTTCATATTAGAATCATCAAGTATATATAAACATATACTATGTTCCTAGCATGGGAATAGAACCAGTATCCTCCTGTTGCTTTTGACATCCAATACAATTATGTAAACTTCTAGACTATTTGATTCAATACATAAGAAAAACCTTTACTTTATACTGTTTCGAATACTGTGAGTGTGATCAATAATTTTTGATTCTATTATGGAAAAGGATGAGCAAGTCAATCAAGAATAAGCAAACACTATTTCACCATACGTTATGTTCAGAATATACAGCATATGTCTGTGTCCTACTTTTTAAACTTGTGCATGTAAGGCACGTCAGTTATGACATTTATGTTTAAAGAAAAAATACAGGTATCTTTTAGTACTGAAAGTAAAAATATAAATTACAAAACAGCAAGTCCATACTCCTTTACCAATGTTCCCTTTTGACCATGCATTTCTAAGGTGGTTAATTCAAGGATTTTATTCATACTATATTTCTATAAGCCAGCAATAGTGTAAACAAAATAATTATAAAATGTTTTTAGGACACTGTCCTGTATACAGTCACTAGTTTATTAATGTGGTTTCATAAAATGGTTGTACATCCCCTGTGACTTTCTAATAATTCTATTAGTTTATTTGGACTGTAAGAGACTAGCAGTGTTCTGTTAGACAAGAGCAGATTCTATATTTTTTTCCCTTTTACTATTGGTATTGTCTCATTTGAGGGAACAGTTAAACAATATATTATTAACATCATAAAATAGTTGATTTTGCTTTCTAATAAGCTTAAAAGCTTTATCTTCATATTATAATATTTCTTAAGTTCATAAAAGTGTTTAGGACATGAGGACATTGCTGTGGTAACCAGAAGAGTTTCCAGTTTTGAGGGTAAACTGTCATTTGTGTGTCTGAGCATTTAGAGCTCTAGAATTTACTTATTAATCGAGGCTTTCACCTTGCGACTGTGGCAGGAATTAATAGATTATTAAGCTGCTTAAGGTAAGGGCTATATTTAACTAGCTCATGCAGCTTTTCTCTTTCTTATGGCATACAAGCTAAACGCAGATTTAAATGCCTCATTTCAGGATTAGAAGACCTTAAACTAACTAAGCATCACAATATAACATTTGTGAGCATCTGTACAGTCATAAACCATTTAATTCACATACCCAAGCCCAATTTTTAATGTCCACTCAAAAGACTTTACCAGAAATTACATAAACCTATGAGATACACAACAAACTATGTGCTAGCAGCCGTTCCTTGAAGTTTCACTCGAAAATATATTTTCTCTTCATAGCTGTGTCTGTATATTATACAACTTAAACAATAACTATCAGTAGTTCAAGAAGGTTATTGCATTGAAAACCATGCTTTTTTTCTTTTAAAAAAAGTAAATTTTCAAATTTACTTAGTGTTAAAAAAAAAGGAAAGGACACTTTGTTTAACATTTCCCTTTACACATATATGAATCAGAATTTTCCTATTAGATCAAATGACATTTCTAGAACTGAACTTTGATATTAATGATTTTATCATGTGTTAATAAATCAAGATTTATAAGATGTTCTAATAACACGTTTATATGAAAGAATGAAACGAGGAAGCTGTTGTTTTTATATTATCAAATATATATCCCTAATAGCCTTAGACTGAAAAATTGTATACATCATTTGTAACAAATGTATATAAAGTTGTGGAGATACATATTAAATAATTAAGGTTACCTTAATATGAGGTTAATAGATGTTGAATCTGAGGTACTGCATTTCTTTATGAAAATTTTCCTAACAAAGCTTTGATAACTAAGGAACGTTATTAATTATTTGATGTTTAGCTGAAAAAGCAAATAGTAAAATACATAATTTGTCTTTTAACTTCTTTTTTCCACTGGTTTTCCAGTTATTGATTTCTGTTTATCTCTTTAATGTGCTGTTATTCCATTCCATTTCTACTGTTTTGTCTAGACCCTCATTAGTTTTTAAATATGTTATAGCATTTTCCATGTCTTCAAAGATTTTTGTTTCATTTGTGAGAAAGTTTTTCAGTCAAGCTGGGAAGAACAGGTGTACTTTTACCTGACATTTTTTAAGTTCTTTCATTAAGGGTAAAAATTTTTTCCTTCTAGACATTACCGCAGCTGAGAAGTCTATATCAAACCTTATTATTTAATCTTGGATTTTAATAGGAGACTTTGCCTAAGCTGTCTTTAGAATCAAGTCTTTATCCTGCATTGAGAAAAATCTTACAATTGTGCAGCTTGGATTTAATTTCCTTGAGAGAGATGTTATTTTTGATAAAAGATGTATGGGTATGTTCAATTAAAAAAGACAAACCTTCTGGGAGATTAACAGTTTTAGGAATCCAAGTTGTTAGGAAATTTGTCATATTGTCATTTTCTATGTCTTCAGGTAATCCAAAAATTGTAATATTGCTCCTGCGGGATCTATTTTTTAAGTCATCAATCTTTTCCCACAACAAGGTGTTTTGTTTTAGAAAAATTCCAAGTTGTGTTCATCTTCTGTCAATCTTCCTTCAAAATCATTCATGGCATCCTCTATCCCTGATATCTGTGTTTTTTGTTGATTTAATGTTTCTTGTAGTTGTTCTATTTGTCTTGAAGTATTTTCTTTGAAGTTCTCAATTTTATTATCCATTTTATCCATTTTTAGAGAGATCTCCTGTAGACTGGAAAGAACAAACTGTATATCCTTCCTTAATGAAGAGTCCTGAGTAGTTCCTTTTGTGTGGCTCATATTGAATTGAAAGCAGATAATTTCCAAAGGATATCTTGACAGGAAATTGAAAAATTAAACTATTCTTTTTTTAATATTCCTTTACTAAGTATATTTACTTGTTATTTGTACAAAAAAATAAAAGGAATACTTAAAAAATTAAATGTCCTGTCAGGAAAGATGAAACTGTAGCAGAATTGATGAAAATTGCTGTTAGTCAGCATCTTGGCCATGCCCCCAGATCTAAATATTTAAATGAAAAAAGTCATATAAAGAAAAAATAATATACACTAGAAATAATCAGACTATCAAAGTTACAGATGTAAAAATATCTTGGGTTTTATATCCTATTACAAGAATATGAATAACTCATCTACATGTGATAAAAGTATAGACAACTTTCTTGCTAATAATATTCAAAAGAAGCTATCCAAACACAATATTAATAACACAGACAAACATTTTTCCTTTAAAGAATTAAAGGAACAAATAAAAAATCTTAAGACAAAAAAGGCACCAGGACTGGATGGTCTAATTCTGGAATTTTACAAACACTTACCTGATAACATCTTGAAAATCTTACTCAATGCATTTCAAGAAGTTAAAACTATAGTAAACATCCCTCCCTCATGGAAAGATTCTATTGTCTCTCCCATCCTAAAACCGAATAAAGAACACAACATTTGCACATCATACAGGCCAATTTCTTTGCTTAACATTGATTACAAGATATTCATGTCTATCTTAGCAGACAGATTAAATAATATCCTTTCAATATTAATTCATGAAGACCAAACCAAGTTTATCAAAAACAGAAAGGTACAAGACAATGCAATTAGATTACTGTCCTTAACAGACTTAGCAAACAAGAAAAAAATGAGCTTTCTATTTTAAGCCTTGATATAGATAAAGCTTTCGACTCCCCAAGTTGGCCATATCTGTTTAAAGCTCTGCAAAAATACAATTTCTCCCTGAACTTTATAGGATTAATT
Organism: Protopterus annectens; assembly: GCF_019279795.1. NCBI lineage: Eukaryota > Metazoa > Chordata > Ceratodontiformes > Protopteridae > Protopterus > Protopterus annectens. The sequence continues at coordinate 68,763,733 of NC_056742.1, forward strand.
AAAAAAAATATGAAAAGTCCATAGCCTATGTAAAGATTGGATCTTATCTAGCTAGCTCATTCAAAATATTAAGCGGTACTAAACAGCGGTGGCCCCTCTCCCCATTACTCTTTGCCCTGGCTATTAAGCCTCTTGAAAATTATGCCAGAAATAATGACAGCATTAAAGGATATAATGTGTCAGACAAATTATCCCTCAAGATACAACTGTTTGCTGATGACCTACTAATAACTTCTAATGATATTGAAAATTCAGCAGATCACCTGTTACATACCATCGACTTCTTTGCATACATCTCTGGTCTAAAATTCAATCACAACAAAACTCAGGCACGTCTAGTGAATAAAAATGTTACTATGAAACTTAGATCAAAAAAAGGCATAAACTGGGAGGGCATGCATATTAAATATCTAGGTATCATTATTGAATCTAATTATAAAAAATCACTCACATCTAATTACCAACAACTTATAACCTCAATCACTAGTCTAACTGACAGTTGGAACAGACCCTTCTTCACATTTGAAGACAGACTAACTTTAATCAAAGCGATACTGTTATCTAAAATCTTATTCATTGGTGAAGCTCTAATAATTGCCCCACCTGTCAAAATTAAACAGAAAATTAATAACTTATTAGCAACTTCCTTTGGTATCCCAAAAAAAACAAGGATTTCTTTTCTCTGGCACACCACAAGCTGGGATGAATGAGGTATAACATTTCCAAATACTGATTTTTATTTAAACTTTGCATTCATTAACATAGTATTGCTTTGGAATAATACTTCTTATACATCATATTGGAAAACAATACACAAAACCACACTGCTTAATAGTAATAGGACATGATAGAACCATATACTCAAATACATACAAACATCTTTATATGGATTTTAAAAATACACATTCAAAGTGAAAGGCCAAAACTTTTTCTCACACCTCTTATAAACCAAATATTGCTTTTGTTTAAAAAGATTAAGTTTTCTAATCAATTAATTGAGAATTTATTAATAATTATGTTCCCTATTTCTTACACAAATGAATGCTTGATATCTTTTGATACTCAGAAAATGTTAGAATTTAAGAAGGGTGACCTATTATATTGGAATCAATTTCTCTCAGTTAATAAAATAAGTTCTGCAGACTATTTGATTAGCAGATATAGTCTGCAAAATTGCACTTGGCTGGACATCCAAACTTGTAACGATTTTATACATACTAAGCTTGTACCCTCATTAGAGGCATAAAATAAGAGTAACTTAAAAATCTTGGATTTTATCTCAACAATTATTAATAGCTCAAGAACACTTCATACATATTTGTTATTTATAAAATTCTCAGAAATGATTTTAGCAAAACAGATGTTTCTTTTTGGAATTATTCAACTGAAGTTAATAGACAAGTATTCTTAGAAAAAGAAAAAAAAACTTTGTTTACAGTCAGTGAAGAAATCCACATCTTCCCTGTTCTGGCATGTATACACATGGAAATTTTTACACAGATGTTTTTTCACCTCACATAGATGCGCAATAATGTACAAGAAAGATGAAATGAAATGAAATGCTGGAGATGTGTATACCCTGATGCTGATTTGATACATATAGTTGTTAATTGCAAAATAATTTCCCCATTTTAGTTATACATAAAATATCTTGGTAAAGCTCTATAGAATGACAACTGTATAATTTCTGACTCTCTTATCCTTTTCAATGTTCCTGTTCCTGAAGTCATTCCTAAAAAAACATTTTTACTACGGTCTATCCTCAATATAGCAAGGAAAATTGTTACTAAAAATTGGAAATCCCAATCTACTCCTGTCTTTAAAGTTGAGTTTATTCATCTTGTGAAATACATTTGTAAGAATGAGCTTGCTACTATAAAAGCAAGGACTACAACTTATCACTTAATTGCTTGGACAAAATTGTTTAATCTGTTAGAAAAATATTAAGTGTTCTCCTATGTATATTGCTTTTTTAGTTGTTATGGACATTGTATATAGTTTATTTGTTTTTTCTTGTTACTATACTGTTAAATTATCATGTTATAAAATAAATAAAAACATTTTAAAAAATCCTTTGAAAGATAGATGTGATAAAAGCAGCACAGAACATTAAAATAAATCATGATTTATCTTACACCATCCCTGATAACTATAATTGTGAGCACAACCAAAAAAATAATATTTAAGGCATAGAGCAGGTAACATGGAAATGTAAAAATGAAGCAATTCAGTAATGACCCAAACATACTTAAAGAGAATTGGGAAACAAAACAACAACAATAGCACTACCAACAAAAAAGAAGACACCAATACATTTTAGAGAAGTGCTTATGAAGGTCCTCCTGACTATAACAAAGATGTTGAATAGATAGAACAGGCAAAAGAAACAGAAGAAAAGTATTAAAACTAGTGGGTATGAAACAGAATGAAAGAAAAGCAAGAGAAATGAAGACAAAAATTAAGAAATGCACCTAAACAGAAAAGCCCGGGTCCAGATGCAGCTGTCCATGATTTATCCTTAAGTAAAAGGTTCTTACATGTACATACTGAATGGACATCAAGCTGGCTGACAACAGGAAAGATGATATTTCTCCTTAAATGCAAACCTGAAAACCTTCCTAAGAGGTATGAGCCAATAACTTGCCTTCCAGCCAAATATAAATTATATACCAGAATGGATGCACACAGACTTTGCAATTGTTTAGATAAAATGCAACTATGGCAATAAAACATAAAGCTAAAAAAAAGAAAATGGTATGAAAAAATATCATCTATGTAGAGTCAGTGGCAAAAGGGGATGAACCTAAGTATGGAATAGATAGACTATAAAAAGCATTTGACAGCATTTCACATTCTTGGATTATGGAATGCTTTCAGATGTATTAAAATACACAATACATAGATAAATTACACAGCAGTCAGTATGAAACAGTAGCACATCACTCTACAACTGAATCATGATAAGTGAAGTTTGGCAACAAACTAAGTTGTCCCGGGACATCTTCATGGGAGGGTTAGGTTAATATTAGGTTAATATTAAGGGGAGTTAAGTGGGTTGGGGAGGTGAAAGGGTTAAGTGGAGGCAGAAATGGTTGGGAGGAAGTGAGATAATGAGGGGGGGGGCTTAAGAGGTTTAGGCTAGTGTAGTTGGGTTAAGCAGTCACATTTTGGCATAAACTTGCTACAGCAATTGTTACATCCATAACGACCTGTGGGTTGCAGGTGGGCCTTGTCTGTGTTGTTTCGGTGGGTGTGGTGGTGCAGGTAGGCTTTGGTCTGGAGTGGCTTTGTGCAGGTGAGATCAGTGATGGATGGAGATAGTGCCAGGGTGTTTGTCAGAGCTGCTGTTTTGTATTTAGATTGTCTTTATTGATAGGATCATTAAAAAAAAAGGGGGAAAACAGGTAGAGGGTTTGCGGCTTTGCCGCTCTTGCCAAGGGTGCCCTGTGTGATTAGAGTGTCCGGTTTTACTTGTTAGTGCAGTTTTTGATTGATTAGTGTTTGGTTAAGATTTTGTATGGTATCAGGCTCAGGTTTTCACTTACATTAGCAGTTTGGGGATAGTAACTTTAATTTGTAGCCTATGCTAAAAGTTTGCAAGTATGTTGTGATGCTCTAAATGACATATATGGAAGCATTAGATGTTGCTAGATTATCCACAACCTCGTTCAAGTGATATACTTTCAGTTTATACAAAACTTGAAAAAGGCTTGCAATTTTAGGATTTGCTATGTTTTTGCTGATAATGATATCGTACTTTGCAGAGATTAGAGGAAAATGATCATATGTTTGTCCAGACACGTGCCATTTCTCCTGTCTTCAGGCTGGATACAACTGTCTAACTGTAGTTTTTAAAAAACGTGAGTTGGCAAAGCTGGATGACAACAGAGAGAGTGGAGGATCAAGTAGTGGTGAGGCGTCCGGGCCTGTTGCTCCTGGAAACGTGGTAGTTCCAATCACATTTCATATGCCAAAACTGGAAATTCCTTTATGAAAAACGTGCATTTTTTTTTTACAAGAAATTGTGCCTGCACCCAGTGTAAAGGATTGCATTTCACTTTGTTGTTAGCAAAGTTGGAGGTAGGATTGACTTTTGAGAACAAGTGTCCGTGGTGAGTTGGAATGGTGCAGTCGGGTGGGTTTGTCAATCGGGATATTTTCTGTCATCTTTCTTGAATGGCCGTTTGCTGATTTAGTACTTCCTCGGTTGCCACATAGAAAGGATCAGTTTATTAGCAGAGGTATTGATATATTGGCAGAGGCATACTGGTTTATTGTGTTTGGTTTGGCAGAGTTCGAGTGGTGTGGGTCTGCCCATCCGGGAATCAGTGTTGTATGGCTTGGTTGTTGTTTGTGGTTGTTGTGGGTATGGCTGGAAGCATTGTGTTGCTTTGTGGTGGGTGTCGGCTGATCGTGTCATTGGTGGCGCTTGTAGTGGGGTACAGTGAGGGCTGCTGTCATGGTGTCAGCATTCCCGGCTTGGACACAGGTCAATGTGTTCCTTTTCGATTGCTAGTGGTGGTTTTGTGGGGCTGCCTTGTCTTGGCTGGTTCAATGAGTTTTGGTGGCCGGATGGTACTATACAAGTGCATGTGCAGAATCCAAATAACACATCAGAACTGAGTATGAAGCAGAGTTCTTCATAATAGTAGTACTAGTAAATCAGGCAAGTTAAAAATGAGCTCTAGTCATATATGTGACCAGACAACAGATATATATAGACAGGGAAATTGAAGCATAGCATAATAAAGTAATAATGGACACAGCCAACAGTCATAATGTAGTAAGCATTTTAATGTGCATAACACAGGAGGTAAAAGGTATAAATAAGTATGTAAATACACTAGTGGAACAGTAAGATAGCAGCCAAGATGGTGCGCCGGCCATTAAGTGGGCTGTTGGTTCCGTGGGGAAAGAGGTTGCTGCTGCGCATGCGCAGAGTGGCATCGAAGGTTCTTAGTAAAAAAAATGGTTCCACTGGCTAGTGGGGTTTGCATGGACTGTGGTTGCATTTGTTTGCTGGATTTGGCCTTTTGGTTGTGTCAGTTTGGCACTCATTGTGGAGGGCTGGGCAGCAAAAATAAAATAATAATAAACATAAATAAATGGGTGGGCATTGGGGATGTGGGAGGGGGGGGGTCAGGGAAGTGGGAGGACTGACCTGCTTGTGTGCAGATGCTTGGACCCCTGTCCGGATGCCTTGGGGTTTGCTTGATGTGCAATTTATTTCAATGCTTTTACACTCAAAATTATATTTGACTAGAATTTGATGGGTCACAGTTTGTGGATATCCTGGCATCGACACAAATTACCAAAGTAATTTTGAAGATTTAAAATTCCCATTCAAGACATTTTTGTAAATTTTCTGTAAGGGCACCATTAGCTTCTATGAACATATGCTGTTTTACAAATTAATCAGTGATTTACTTCCTTTTTAGTTTGACACGGATGTTGTTTTGCTTATAGAATCAATTTGACTTCAAAATAACAACAGATTTAAATAAATATGCAGCATATGTCACAGAAAGTAAAGTGCACAAAGGCTAGTGGAAGACAACTAGGTTAAAGAACAATGATTTACAGATTCCTGACTTCCATGATGTATTGTCTAAAGGACACATAAGATTGATGTATCTGTGCCTACATTTTAACATCAGGTCTTTGCGGGATTGTACTCAACAGCAATAATCATATATCACTGCTATCTAGGCACTCAGCGGGGCTATCAACAGTGTCCTTTTGGAAAGATCATAACGGGCTGGAGACTGTGTTGTGTATATGGCAGACATGAGGTATCAGGATGAACACGTACTCGAGGAGGTTGGTCTTTGTGGCAGCATTGAACGGCTGCAAAGTGGCAGCTTCTGAGTGTGCTTTCAGTTTAGTATATGTGGTTACAAATGTAAAAGTTTCTACTGTTGTATTTACTGGATGTGACTGTTCTTTTACATAGCAGAAAGAGTAAGTTCACCATGTTACAACACATCTCAAGATCGACAAACCATCCAGGCGATTCAGTGCACATAAATATTACAACCTTTAAGTCAGAAATGTCAAGATTCACCAATAGTTTCAAAAGTAATTTTATTAGTAGCAGCAACCAAATGACTACAGCAGAGAATTCACAATATATTATGAGCAAGGTTGAGTCTTAAGTGGGCTATTTTATGCAAGACACATATACAACTTCACCCCCTAGGTCCCTTCATGTATGGGGTTTACTTTTAACATACTCGACTGGTAGTTAAATTTATCTTGGGTATTTGATAGGGTCATGGGACGCAGAGTTTCAGTTAGGGCTACTTTGTCATAGATGGGAGGGCCGGTGGTACATTTCTTCCCGGGTTGGCCGGATAGGTTGTCCTTGAAGATGCCTTGGAATGTGTGTTATGTATTTTGGATGTTTTACATGTCTTTTCTTTCTTGCAGATGGGGTTGTGGAACACTGCGGCTGTAATTTGGAATAGGTGGGTATAAGGTGGAGCCTGCTCATTACTATTAGAGTTTAATTTTGTCCTTTTCTTTGTAGATGGTGGTGTGCAGAGTACCAGTTGTGGTGATACAGTGAATTTGCAGATGATGGAAGAGTGGAGAGTGAGAAGGTTACAAGGGGAACACAAGTGGACAAAAGTTACTGATGGAAATTGCTGGAGTGCAGAAGGCATCATGCAGTGCCCTGGAAAGGGGATTTGAAAGGTGATTTGATATGATGGACATTTTTTCCACATGAATGGGGCACAAGGAGGGTCTGAGTAATCATCTTAGTCAGGCATGTTTGAGCTCTGTGTTTAATTAGTGGGAGATGATTATTGCATTGGTATAGGGGGCAAGTAAGGAAAAGTTAGGTGAAGGGGGCCAAAGGGAAAAACTGTCGGATGGTTTATGGGGAGTGTGGGGGTCCCATGGGATGAGTAGTGTCACGATGTTCATAGGAGCACAGGAACTTATGGGGCTACAGCCCTATGGCTTCTGCAAGCCAGTGAAGTTCAATCCTTGCTTGTTTGGAACCTTGGGGGGGTCGTATTCACTCAGCCAGTTGTTTGAACCATAGGTGGGGAAAGGGCAAGGACGGTTTGACAGGATGCTGGATTTTGTTCATAACGGGTGGCAATTTGGGGTTGACAGGTTTGTCTCTTGAGTAGGTAGTGTTGATGTTACATACCAGGTTAAGGTTTTACAGGATAGCACAAGGATCATTTCACTTGGAGTTTGGGTGAATTTTGTAGATAGGGGGCTGTGTTGGGGTAGTTTAGAATCTGGGTGCATTATCATGGGGGAGTTAGAAGGTTTAAGGAAGCCTGCTTGCTGGATAAGGCAGCTGTAGGATACTAGTGGTATAGGTAACATAAGGAAAGAGAGTTTTCAGGGGAAAGGTTAGGGCCAAACAGGGGTTAAGATTGGTATGGTAATGAATGAATTGGGGGTGTTTATGACTTGGCTTGTAGAGTATTTCATTGTTGAGCATAGGTGAGTTTTCAGGAACTAGGTCAAGGGGTGCCGGATTCTGCCATCTAAGGTTAGGACATTAAAGTTTTGGAAATAGACTATTCTCTATGGTAATGGAGCTGTTGCACAAATAGAACTGGGTGGGTGGGCTAAGGTGATATGCTACGGTTCACAGGGTCTTGGGTGTGAGATTTGCTACTAGTTATTTGACTGGGTGCCGTCTGGATTTCAAGGGGTTATAGTTTGTGGTTTTGTTGTGGTTATAGTCTGGCAATACATTCAGGTTGAGCCATGATTGCAGCTTTGAAGGGAGCGGGCTAAAAGGGTATGTGCTCTCTTGGTGTGGATGTTCCGGTGTTACAACAGGGTCACGGTAATCCTACTTTATTTAGTTTCATTGGGTGTGTTTCAGTGATGGCATGGCAAAGGGGTTTATGATGGAATTCTAAGGTGCTTTACAAATGATGGGTACATCAAATGATGTTTGGCTTGACCCTTCCCTTTATGGGAAGTGGTCTGAACAATTTTGGATAGAAGGGAGGGGGAACAGCCTGGTCAGGCTGGTTGGTGGAGAACAGGGATAGGCTTGCCCTCTTCTGTTCCCCCTCTGATGTCTGGATGTTCATTTCAAGGATATGGGTAAAGGAAATGAGTAGTTGGAGGAAGCTTGCTGAATAGATAAGCAAGCTGAGGTAAGGATGGTTCTTATTTGGTGGAACGTAATTCAATGGATGGTGTATGAAGTGAGTTGGGATGCTGCTTCATAAGTAAAATAAGTGAGCAGAGGTATGGACCCTGCTTGTTGGGCAGGGTGAGTAGGTACACTGTCCTGATTAACATTATAATGAATGGTGTATGAAGTGAGATGGGACACTGTTTCATAAGTAAAGTAAGTGAATAGATGTATGGATGCTGCTTACTGGGGCAGGGTGAGTAGGTACACTGCCCTGATTAACATTACAAGGGTGTTATGCTGAATTTAGAATCAATTATTTCATGAATAGTTGTAATTAATAAAGCTGGTGATCAAATCTATGTTATGAAATATAATAAAGGTCATCAAATGTCATTTGGTGTGATGTGTGTTATTGAAGGGAACCGGGACAAATGAAGTTTGGTACCAAATTAAGTTGTCCCGGGACATCTTCATGGGGGGGGGGGTTATGTTAATATTAAGGGGAGTTAAGTGGGTTGGGGAGGTGAAAGGGTTAAGTGGAGGCAGGGATGGTTGGGAGGAAGTGAGATAATGAGGGTGAGGGGCTTAAGAGGTTTAGTCTAGTGTAGTTGGGTTAAGCAGTCACATTTTGGCATGAACCTGCTACCCACCCACCCTCCCTCTTTCGTTGGTGGGGTGTAGGGTAATTTTATCAGTGGGGGGTAGTCAGAGAAGAGGGATAGGCTTGCCCTCTTCTGTTCCCCCTCTGATGTCTGGATGTTCATTTCAAGGATCTGGGGAAAGGAAATGAGTAGTTGGAGGAAGCTTGCTAAATAGATAAGCAAGCTGAGGTAAGGATGGTGCTTATTTGGTGGAAGGTAATTCACTGGATGGTGTATGAAGTGAGTTGGGATGCTGCTTCATAAGTAAAGTAAGCGAGCAGAGGTATGGACCCTGATTGTTGGGTAGGGTGAATAGGTACACTGCCCTGATTAACATTACAATGAATGGTGTATGAATTGAGAAGGGACGCTGCTTCATAACTAAATTAAGCGAGCAGAGCTATGGACCCTAATTGTTGGGCAGGGTGAGTAGGTACACTGACCTGATTAACATTACAATGAATGGTGTATGAAGTGAGATGGGACGCTGCTTCATAAGTAAAGTAAGTGAGTAGAGGTATGGACGCTGCTTACTGGGTCAGGGAGAGTAGGTACGCTGCCCTAATTAACATTACAAGGGTGTTATGCTGTATTTAGAATCAATTATATCATGAATAGTTGTAATTAATAAAGCTGGTGATCAAAGCTATGTTATGAAATCTAATAAAGGTCGTCAAATGTCATTTGGTGTGATGTGTGTTATTGAAGGGGGACTGGGACAAATGGTAAATTACTGTCTCAGGGTTAAAGGTCCAAAGAGGGATATTCAAGTGTGATTCACTATAATTCAGCTTGATCACAATCCATTAATCCTAATAGGGAATGCTTGATTTCCATAAATCAGCTTCATCAAATAACATCTCACCTTCTTTTTGTGGATGACTTAAAACTGTATAGCTTGAAGGGGGGGGGGGGACAAGTAAATAAGTAAAATGCAACTATGAAAGCACTGAATAGTGAGAACTGTAAAGCAACTAAAGCAACTAGTTAGAAGTATCATAAGCAACTGTGAAGGCAATTCCAACTGGTTAAAATTCTGTCATGATTCAAAAATGATGTTGTATCTTGCTAGATGTGTGAAAGCATTTATAACAGGAAAAATTTATCATCAAGAAAATATGAATGTAATATAAAAACTTGAACAAGAGAGAGTACATATATAAATGGAAATAGATGAAGGGTTAATAATACAGCATAAGCAATTGAAAACAAATAATGAATTAGAAAATAAAAACTAATACTAAACACTGCCTTGATATCCCAGGATAAAGATAGAGATATAAGTCAGCCTCCTCTTCTTGTTCTTACCTAAAACTTTGGCATAACTAACTGGTTCCAAAAGGTATTGGATTGGCTGGACACACACACACACACACACACACACACACACACACACACACACACACACACACACACAGAGCAATTCCTAAAATCACACAAAACAATATGGGAAGGCAACCCTTTTTAGTGCAAGCGGGCATTTACTGCTCGCTACATTTGTAAATGACATATTTTAAGCAGAGAACGAGTGGGGAAACTGCTGAAAATGCGTAATTCACAAATATAATTTCAGGGCTTGCTGCATTATCCAAGCTTTAACAGCAGAAGAGAACACAGAAGTTAAAAATAGACCAAAACACAACCGACGTTCAATAATTACTAATGTAAATGCAATGCCAATGTTGTTGTGCATCCAGAATCAGTGAAAAGAGCAAAACAGAACTTGCAGACAATAAAAATGTTATGAAGCCACACAGTCATCCCCTGCATCAGTAAAACATCAAATGTACCAGATTTATTTGTGTGTGTGGGATCGCTCACTCGCTCTCACTCTTCCCACTCATTGTGTGTGTGTGTGTGTGTGTGTGTGTGTGTGTGTGTGTGTGTGTGTGTGTGTGTGTGCGTGTGTGTCTGTCTGTCTGTCTGTGTATGTGTGTGTGTTTGAAAAGCTAAAGTAGAAGTACGGAAGTCAAACTACTCCCTTAAGGGCAGAATTTGACTTTTGTACTACTATTTCACTTTTCTGTTAGACTCTAAGCTTCACACTGTCCCATAACAGGTTTCACTTCAAAAAGTGATATCTGCTAGACTGCCTTCTTTCTCTGCTGTGTGAAATTTTTGATCCTTTTCAGCTTCTCTTCCCTTTTTTTTTTTTTTTTTTTGGACCTAAACCCACCTGTCTCTTTTTCAGTTTCTTTTCCCAAATTTCCTTTTATTACTCTTAGGTTCATAGGTGATTACTAGGCTGAAGACTCGTGGGGGGGGGCTATTTCACCCTATGAATGCTTCACAAATGTATTTGACAAGTTTTGATTCCCTGGTGTTATTTTAAGGGGTATATGGAGTATTGAGCATAGGTATTCAATAATTTACAGGATACCGCTGTCTACTAGAAAAACAGGCGAAAGATCAGGGGGTAAATTTCCAGTTCTTCATCCAGTGGTCCAAGTTGCACATGAACTAGGTTAGGGAAGAATTCTGTTTCACATGGATGGGAAGCCTATTCCAGAGAAGGGATAGTCACTGAGACACATAACTGTGCCTCAAACATGTGCTATGTATGTTGCAGGTGAGGTATAGGTCCCTAGACAGGGTAATTCTGATGTTATTTGTTTTCTGGATAAGCAACAGGTCCATTAAAGCAGAATCAGAGGATGCTTTGAAGGCCAAGCATAAATCGCCTATTGACAGTTTGGAGGAGGCTGAGTACAGCAGGGATAGGGCTTTGAGGTGGTCTGCAAAGGACATGTTGTTGTATATGTTGGTCAGATACATACCAAAAGAGGAGGGGTTATACTCAGTGATCAGTTTGAACAGTGACATCCTTGGACCTAGATGCCATACCTTTTCCTATACATTGTCTAGTATATAACGATTAAGTTACTGACATAGATACATGATGGTCAAAGACCAGGTGACTGTCTAAATGTGTTCCCAAACCTCTGACCACTGAGCCTATTCTTTGGGGTGTATTATCAATGTGGTGGTTTCCAGGAATAACCATATTCACAAAAGATTATGATTACACATTCCTTGGCTATATGTTATGGACTGTGGTTCTGACATCATTACGTGGACTGTCAAGCCTTCCAGGAGGATATTTTTGTCTTTGGGAAATTCCATTGCTGTGCCTAGTTTGCAGTCATCTGCAGACTTGGGCAGCTAGAGGCACTTGACATTGGCTATGACATCAGAGAAGTAGATGCCAAAAAAGCCTAAAGGGGCTCTGCTAGTGACTGACCTCTTTACAGAAGAAGAGACATTATCCTAAATTCGGTATACATGCATTTGAGTGAATGGCCGATGTCTGAGCTTGAGCATGTTGAAAGCAGAATCCGAAGATCGCAAAATGTCAAATCTGCAGATGCCGAACCCGTAATTACTGAACGCTGGCCAGGCTACTATTCCCCCCTCTCGATCCATGGTAGCGCTTGTTGCAGCGGTTGTGCGATCAGGAATTTTGAATTTGAAGTTGCGCACGACATTACGAGTCTTCGCTCCTACGTGTTTTGACATTACAGTTCAGAATTATGATGGTTCGACATTTGGTCGCGCGACCAAATGCATGCATTCCCCTAAATTCTGTGGTCCTATCTGTGAGCCAGCTGGCCATCCAGCTAATACCAAATTTCTTAAGTTTGTCTACAATGCCTGCATGATTTATTGTGTTGAATTCTATGGCTAGAACAAGGTAGACAGTATGCACCATTTTGCCCTTGTCCATTGCGTTTGTGACCTTTACAAAGAGGTCCAACAGGTTAGGTAGGTATGAATTACCCTTAGTGAAACCAAAATGGGTTAGATCTGGTGTCTAAAGATTTCCTCTGTCATTGTTTACCATGATAATTCTATCCATGGTTTTACATATGAGACCGGTCAGATGTATGTGTCTTTAGTTACTCAGGTCCACAAATAGCACACCCTTGTGCAGGGGATAACAGTTGCAATCCTCCATTTGCTTGGCATGAAGTCTGTCTGAACACTATGGTAAAATTTGGGGTCTATATCAGAACATTGAAATTTTAAAACTGCAAATGTTCTATTACTGATCCGTTTTAATCGAACGCTAAAAATAGCGAAGCTGCAGAACACTGAATTCTTTCCTAGGGGAAGAATTTGGTTGGACAGTTCTGTGGCTTCGGTATTTTCAGAGCTGTGGTGGTTTTAGGTAAGTGCGCGATTGTGTGGTTGTTAGGATTAGGGCATGGGTTAGGTGAGTTAGGGTTAGGGCACGGGTTAGGTGAGTTAGGGTTAGGGCGCGAGTTAGGTGAATTAGGTTTAGGGGTGGGTTAAGTGAGTTAGGGTTAGGGCACGGGTTAGGTGAGTATGCGATAGTGACGGACCTTAGGGTTACAGTTTGGGCTAAGGTAAGTGGATAGATAGTAGTGTATGTATAATTTAGTGTAGGGTTAGTTGTAGGATTATAAGTGTATGTGTGTGTGTATTGATGTTTTTTAGGTGTGCTTGTGTTGTGTGTATGTGTTTCGGAATAGCAAATTTTTTCCCAAAGAAAAAATTAGCTGTTCTGAATGATCATTATTATGTGGTTTAGATATTTTAGGTTCGATGAAATAGCGTTCGCTATTTTCATCTTTCGATAACGTGATATAAATGCTTAAATTTTAGTAGTCCTTATAGGTCATGTTTCATACAATTAAGTAGACATTGTGGGATATTATCTTGGCCCATTGATGCAGTGTTCCTGGCAATGGGGAGTGCATTCAGGACCTGTTACCTAGTGATGGGTGGGGGTAATAGTTGTGGGTATTTCCTGAGGGGTGTCTGGGAGGGGAGATAGAGGGTAAAATTGAAGCTAAATTTGTCGGTCAGTAGAGTTGCATTATGTTCCGCCTCAGTATGTGTGGCTTCATTTACAATTAGGTCGGCATATTATTGTACATTGTGTTTGAGATTTTGGACATAGCTGATGAATACCTTATGAATGCCCTTGGCCTAGAGGCTTTTACCTCAAATTTGGCTTTGGCAGGCTTGATTAGCCCCTGAGTTGCTTGTTTAGATTGATTAGGGAGTTTCTATTCTGCTAGACATTGCATTTCCTAATTTTTGCCATGATTTTCTTCCTTTTTGTGCAACCTATTGATATTGGGATTCCACTAGGGTGGACTGTTTGTTTTTTTAATCTTGTCTTGTGCTTATTCCATGTATATACAGCTGTTTCTATGCAGTTAACATGATTGTATAGTGTTTCTGTGAACAATTCTGCATAGGGAGCAGTGTTCTTATGGGTGGGGTGGGGGCTTGAAATTTTGGTAGGGTGTCACTTAATAGTAGAAAGTCGCCTTAGAATAATTCCTAAAAGTTCTAGGGTTAGTTGAGGTCCTAGTTTTATTTTTATTTAAAAAAAATAGCTTTATTCTCCAACCTGACCAGTGAGGACAGTGCATGGGGGTGGGTTTGAAATGCTCTTCCATGTTTATGAGGAACAAGTCTAAGATGCTCATGTCCCTAGTGGGCATACAGATTAGCTGGTTCATGGTGTTTGTGTTTACAAAGTCCAAAATCTCTGCGCCTGCAAGTTTGAGATCATGTATAATTCCCAGTTTATAGTGGTGTAGTTAAAGTCACCCATGAATATGGTGTTGGGTTGGGATGAATTAGGGGTTTCTCCAGTAATTTTAAGTATGTCTTATGGGTTTTCTAGGTCACAGAGGGGGGGGCCCACAGCTTGCAAGGATGTGATATGGGACTTTGCCTTATACATATTGACTGGGGTTTGTATGGATATTTACCTAATTGCTTTAGAGAGGTATGTAGCTGATGAATGTTAGCCCCAGACAAAACATGCCAGAATTCTGATTGGAGCTGCCCTGAAAGCCTTCCTGGATTTAGAAGACCTGATACACCTGATTACCAGAAACTAAAGAAAGATTTTAGCAAGGACTGGGTTTTAAACTAAGTATGTGACAGATGCAGTTATACAATGTCACTGAAGACAAGGCTCTCACATACAAGCACATCTGATACCAAATAGATTGTCAGAAACAAACACACACATACACTTCATCTATCACACAAACTATGGATCAGACACATAAACCTACTTCAGCTGAGGCTCTTAAATGTAATCTTCCAAAACCCCAAATGCCTCCCAGATGTTGCACTTTCAATAAATAGCCTCAGCAACCTCTAAAGTACTCTACAAAAACAACCCCACCACAACATGTACAACCGCATTTCGACTCCAAAGCCCATTTGGCAGACCATCACACTACCCAATATTCTGGTCATAGTGGATTCCTTTTTGAGACACGCATGTCCGCCAGGGTGCAAAAGGAGAGAGTCATGATCAGTTGCCTATCAGGGACCAGATACACTAGATCACACATGCACTCGCATCATTGAACCACAGGAACCAGTATGACTCCATTATAATCCATGTGCTTGTAAACAACCTGAGACATACCTCCCTGGACTATATAAAGAGAGACTGTGTATCTATATCTGTATATCAAGTAATTAGAGGTAGGCTAAGCGGGTGTTATGGTTCATGGAGGAGGTCCTATAGCTGGCAATAATTTGAAGAAGAGTCTTACCATCAGTTAATTGCACCTGGAGTAATTCATGGGAATGGCTCTGTTTAACCAGTCTAGAGGTGTGTTTGTCTTTTTACAACTATTGATACACCACCTCCCTTAGGTCTCACACCTTCAGTTTGAGGTCTGAACGTGTGGAAGAAATTGTAACCCAGTAAGGCCGGGGTGCTTTCTGCAACCTTAATCCAGGTCTCCATTACTGCACAGGTGTCAGCATATTCTAAAATAAGGACTGCTTCCAGTAAGTGCAGTTTCAGATTTAGACTCCTAGCATTAAACTGCATAACCCTGAGTTTGTTTTTTGATGGTCTTATTACATTGGGAGTTTTGGCCTTGTGATACTACCTAAAAAAGGCACTATGGAAGTGGCAAGAGCCTTAGCCAGTAACCAAAATCCCAGGAGTGACAGAAGAAGACCATCTCTCGCAAAACATGAGGTCTGTCAGTCATGTCACCCCAGGCTGACATACTGGATCCCCTTAGAATGACACCATAAACTAAGCTGATTATTGAAGTCAGTCATTTTTTGTTTTTATTGAGGCATTATCCTGGGTGAAGGTAAAATGCTGCTTAAGGCTAGTCACTTATCTGCCTGGGACATATAATCAGAGTGATCAATCACGTGTCTCTTCATAAAGTTCATTAAGGTACACTTCAAGTCATTCACATCAACATGGGCTATGACAGAGTCATAACAGTACCTATTGTTGACAGACATGAGTACATGTGTGATATGTTGTATCCTGGCACCTGACAGACAGCTGGCCGTGACCTTTTCCTTATCCAACCTGGTGAGTGGGACATCTGTGTGTCTCACAATGGGAGTTGCCTATGACTAAGATTTTTGGTGTTTTGCCTTAGGAGATTGTCTGGTGAGGAACTGGTGCATGAGCTATTATGTGTGCTGGGTTTAGCAGAGGATGTATTATGTGAAACATGCTTGTGTATGGGTGGTTTGTGATGTATAGGTAGATTTCTGATGAGAACCCCTGCATATGTAGGTATATGTGTTGTTGGTTTGGATGGTGAAGGAGATGAGGTATGTGTGTTGACAATCTGCTCCTTGTCAGATGTACTGACAGGTGTACAAGAGAGCATGAATTCTAGGTTCTTAATATAGATGCAGCTCTCACATGTTGAATTTGTGAAACTAGAAAAAGAGAGTGGCCAATGTACATGAGGCAATTGCTGCACTGCCTCAGGATGCCCATGTCGACAAATCTGGCTGAAGAAACTGTGGGAAATCTTCCATCCATAGTGCAAGGTAAATCAATGTGGTCAGATCAGGAAGAGGACAGGAAGGACCAGATAAGGTAGATGGACAGGAGAAAAGATCTGAATAAGGAAGGGCTACTGGGTGAGTCTTTGTAATGGTACCACAGAGGCTATGCTCAGTGTTCCACCTGACAGTGGAGCAGGACCACGAGAAACTTCAGAAGGAGCGCTAACACTGTACTAAGGAAAATTTGACAAGCAAGAAGTTTGTATCTATAACTGCCAACAGTGTCCACCCCCGTGCATCTATGAACAAACAACAGCAAAGCAGCTAATACAAGGAAACCAATGAAAAAGCTCAAACTGAGCCCTGAACCAGTAACCTTTAATTAGTTTGTCCTACCATACTTATTCTGCCATGAGGGTACAGGGGGGGTTCTCCAAAACAAGATGTCCCAATTTTCAGTGTTCAGTCCACAATCAGAACTGGATTCAGCTTGCCTGCATCCAAGCTATACTATGGCCAGCAGAAGTGCAATGGAACACAGAGCAAAAAGTAGAAACAGTTTATTTCTTAAATTAAATAAGTAACAAGGTAAAAAGGAGCACGGCAGAACAGATCTTTTCTTAAATTAGACAAAAGCAGTGGTTGGTGTGAAATACAAAATTGATTGGGACAGAGAAAATGATAAAGGCGCTGAACCTACTGACTTCTCTCAGGGTGGAAGGGGAGGATAGCATGGCATGGAATAGTTGTTCCATTCAAGATCTTCAGTGGAGATCTGGCACCCAGCAAAGGCATATGCCTCAAAAAGGGAAGTGTATGTAGGCCTATATCATTTGCAGAAGTAGATGACAGCTCTACAAGGCTCACTCCATGATCAGTCCTTGAGGCATCAATGGTCTTGCACAGAAAGTCAAGACCAACCCTTGACCCCACAGATGATGGTCCCAGTTGCAGTGGTCAACAAAAATCGAAAGAAAGATGTATGTCTCAGCACAGCAACTAAGAATGAAGCTTGCTTGTAGAATGTTACAAAAGGAGTGAAATAAAAATAAAATACATACACACACATAGACATTATTTATATGAATACAATTAAATGTTATATATATAAAATCTATCTATATATATATATATATATATATATATATATATATATATATATATAATCTATATATATATATATATATATATATATATCTATATATATATATATATATATATATATATATATATATATATATATATATATATATATATATATATGGGTTTCATTCAAGTGATCGAAGTTTCAGAACTTCGAATTTCAAATTGTCAAAACCATATGATCGAAGTTTTAAAACTCCGAACACTTAAGCTGATATCTCCATACAGCACAAAATGGGAATATTCCCTTTTCCTTGCTGTAGTGTGATCTCAGAGTTGGTATATATTAATAGCGGGGGGGGGGGCTGCATAAATGTGCTTTACTTTGTTTTTGTTTTTTGCTTTTTTTTTGGATGTTCAAAGTAACTTCAATTATATGTTCCCGGCCATATGAGATTCGAAGTTTTGTAATTTTAATCATATATATATATATATATATATATATATATATATATATGGGTTCCTATTAGATGACCGAAGATGCATCGAATACGTCTTGGTCGAACTTGAAAAGATGAAAAAGCAAAATGACGAAGCGGCATATAAGCAAATTCTTTCCCTGAAAAGAAATCACTTGGCCACATCCGTTACTTTGCTATTTTCATCACTGTAATTCAATCTCAGAGTTGGTATATTTAAGTAGGGTGGGTGTGGGGGGGCAAAGCCCCCCACTTTATGTTATGTTTTAAGTGTTTTTTTTTTTTTGGAACAGCGATTTCTTTTCCCTTGGAAAAAAATTGCTGTTCTAAGCTTTCGCTTACATGGGGTCGATAAATCATTGTTCGTTTTTCTTTATATTATATATATATATATATATATATATATATATATATATATACATTATATATTTGAATACAATTACATTTGTATGTGCTGAAAGACTGATGCCTGTTTCTTTGATCACTGCAAATCAATAAAAATACTTAGCAAAAAATCATCTTGCTGATCAAAATAGAGGAACAAATGCTAATCTTTTCCAAATGATCAATCACCCCACTGCATCATCTTACTCGTGTGTAAAACCTCACCCTAGGCCTAACCACAACTCTGCACATTACTTTAGAAAAACTCTTCCCATAAAGTCAAGAGAAAATGGAAAGAAGGGTTGACAACTAAAACAGGTGGCACTCTAAAGAGGAATGTCAAAAAATGAATATTCATAGATGGTGTGCAATATCAGTGGCCAATATGAAATGTCAGGTGATGGAGTGACAGTGAACATTAGCAATTAAGAAATGGGCAAAATGTTTTCAACTGGAGGAAGGAAAATCATGGATGTTTTGTATATGTGAATGGAAGGAGGAACAAGGGTATACAAAATAAGAGGCAAAAATATGACTGATGTTCTCCAAAATTCTGAAGGCTAGTACTGCGGAAGGCTATGCATGCAAGGGAGCATTCTGTGATAAAGTAGGAAGCATTAATTTGGATTAAGAAGATAGAGAGAAGTTATAAACTATACTGGAGAATTTGGGCAGATAAGAGAGATGTGGGGAAATGTGCCAGCATGACATGATCCCATTGCAAAGTGAGATCAGATTGTGAAGTGGTACTAAAGCCAACAGGGAGAATAGAGTGAGAAGGGAGTATTTTCTGGGGTGGAGGGGGACATGGTGGGGCTGCCTCAGTTTGAAATTAAAAACAAAAGGAAAAGGAAATGGTAGGGGATTATATGGCTAAATTATTAAAAATAGTTACGGATGAAGTATAGTTGTGTTGTGCTGGAAATGTTCATATTTACATGAAGTACAGGATGTCTTCAGATATGTACGCACCAAAGAAACTTAAAAATATTAAACCTAAGATTGAGGAAGGGACAATGTTCAAGGGAAGAGCAATGAAAAATATCTTTTTTTCTAGTAAATGATATTTACAATGTAATACAGTATTACATAAATGGAGTTTAGCATACTACTGCTAGTACGATTGAGACCAATTGCATATGTGTACTTGTTCAATAAAGATGCTAAAATAATAAAAATGCTAAGTGTAAAAATGGTGTAAGTAACAGATACTCAAGCAAGTGACAATAAATATGCCTAAAGTACTCAGAATGATATAAAAAATTGACACATATGAAAACAAATAATGCTAAATATTAAACAATAAGTATTACAGAGAACACTGCAGATAAATAGTCAATAGTATTAAAAACATAAAACACTTCAAATAACACAATATGCATATAATATTAAATACATACTACATACTTAAAATGTCCTTTAGTGAAAGTCTAAAGTGAATATATACCAAGTTACTGAGCATGTTCACTACATTCAGATCCACAACCCTGCCTTACTTAGTTGATTCCAGGTAATGTTTATACCACAGCAGACTTCATTACTACAGTTGTTCCCTCTATATCCACTGTCTTCATCTCCATTTTCTTTCAATTACTCCCGTTTACCTCCTCATTATTAAACTGCTGCTTTCAATTTAGTAAAGATGTAAAATTCAAGTGCCTTGACCTTTTTACATTGAAACATTTTGTATGTTTGTTTCTGTTAACTCTGTAAACATGATTGTGATTTCTGTATTTATGCATTTGTTATAATATTAAGATACATTTACAAGAAGGGGGGGGGGGCTAAGAAACATCTTGAACTTAAAGAATTAGAATGGCAGTTTAAGTTAAATGCAGGAAGAGTTCCTGGCTTGAATGTTAACTGATTGTTTAGTAATTTAGTATGTTTGAACAGATCACTTGACATGTTTTTTTACACGTTTAAAGGTGTGCTGTATTGTGTTTTTAAAAGGTTTTGAGAAAGTCTGTGTATCTGGTGGACGAAAGCACTCGATTAAATTACATTTCATTCTTTGAGTTTGGCATTTTTTCTTGTTTGTTTGGTTTTGCTCTTTGTCATCTAGGTACTGCACATTTGTGCAATTTTTTTTGTTTTGGAATGTGCTGTCATTACACTAAGTAGGCATACTTAGGGCACCCTGGGCTTGCCTTCTGATTTCTACCAGACAGTACTCTTGCTACAGTGGAAAAGCCATCACCCATTTAGTGTGTCCTCCCAAACTAGTTCCCTAGGTGCTAAGTCTGCTACTCAAACCCAGTCATTTGTGTCACAGTCATGACCATGACCTTTGTGCCAGCTGATTAGCTATGTCCATGTACTTTGTACATTTCTACATATTGAAAAATGTACTTATCAAAGATAGTTTTGTCTTATGGTTTCTGTATGATGGTAACTCCTTATGCTCTTGAATTTTCTCACCAATTCCAAAAGCCTTTTTTGTCACAGTAAGACCATTACAGTGTCCACAATCCTCACTGAGAAGAACACATTTCTCTTACATTGCTCCTTAGAAATTCACTCCATACTTAAATTGTAAATGCTTGCTGAAGAAATTGTAAACTCAATTGGCATGGGCAAGATGCCAGTCTGACAGCAGCAGAAATGCATAGCTGTGCTTAAATTTTAATATCCTGACAGGAAATATACTTTAATTTTTAGAAAAATCTAACTAAAAGTGTACTAAAAGTTAGATTAACATTTTTTAATTATTCCTGTCAAAAGTTTTCTCCTGGAGATCTCAAGATGAGCAACTCGAAGAACCTACACAAGCAGAGTGCAGTGAAGAAAGAATTACATCTTATAATAACAAATATCCAAAAACTGTCACTAAAAATGGACAAATTCGAAAACAAAATGGATATTATCAAACAAGAATGCAGTAAATGACTGGAATTTCTAAATGGAATAGTAAAAAAACTATCTGAACAGATTCTTGACTTAGAGGAAACAGTAACTGACCTAGATACTAGAGTGACAGAAAATGAATATCACAATGAATTTCTTCTGAAACAAAATACCTGGCTGATTGAGAAACTGGAAGACCATGAAAGTAGATCAAGGAGGAATAACATAAGAATATATGGAATTCTTGAGAAAGAAGAGGGTGTTAACATGATTCACTTCCTCAATAAGTGGTTTTCATCAGCACTAAACATGCCTGAATCTTTCTCATTTGGAATTGAGAGGGCTCATCGGTCCCTGGCAAATCCAGATTCATAGGTGTGTACTAGGCTAATGGCCCTGGAGCCTATATAAGCCTAGCCCAAGAAGGTTCCCTGGCATCATGCCACCCAAAGTTAGTTCCCAGTGCCCCTGTCAAGCAAGGCCACTGAAGTGATCCCCACAGTGAACTTCCTATTGCCACCCACTCATCATGATTTCTCTAAAAGCGGGCCAGTGAAGTGCTCTGCTTGAAGTGAATGTGAAGTTTGTTCCAGAGTATGGGAAGTCTCTGGGTTAGGAACCTGTCCCTCCAGCATGTTCTGTTTATTGTGGTAATGAGGTTAAGGTCTCTGGAGTGTGTGGCACGGAAGGATTGGGATTTCTTTAAGTGTAGCATATCTAGCAACTCTGGGTCAGACATGGATTTGTAGGTCAAGCAGAAATCACCTCTAAGTAGGTGATAAGAGACAGACTATTGCTGGAGTTTTTTGCATCTATCCATATAGGGCATGTGTCTAAGGCCTATGATCCTCTTAGTGAGGTATTTTTGTGGCCTTTCCAATTGTTGTAGGTGTCTAGTGAGGTACATACCAAATGGGGCATTGTATTCTATAACAGGTCTAATGAAGGATGAGTAGAGAGGGATTATGACCTCTTTCTTCCTAGATGAGAAACCATTTGTAATGAGATGTGCCACATAGAAGGACTTTACAGTGGCAATGTGGTTATCAAAGGAGAGGTTGCTGTCAACCTGTGTCCCCAGGTCTCTTATCACACCTTCAGTGTTTAGTGGACTACTGCCTATGTGGTAGTTCATGGGCAATCATCTGTGAACTTGGTCAGCCAGGGTCCCTTTGTGTTGGCTTGAACGTCAGAGAAGTAGATGCCAAACAGGAGAGTACCTGGGGCCGGTCCCTATGGGACACCACTTGTAACTGGTCAGTAGTCAGATTTGGAGTCTGCTACTTTCACAATGTGGGTTCTATCAGTGAGCCAGTTGGCAATCCATCTTATTACATAGGGGTTTATGTCTAGTTTAGTGAGTCTATCTATGAATCCTGAGTGAGGGATGGTGTCGAAGGCCTTGGCAAGATCTAGGTAGGCTGTTTGATCTACCTTGCCCTCATCCACAGCTCTGGTGACAGACTCAAATAAGTCTATCAGGTTGATCAGGCATGATCTACCTAGCACAAACCCATACTGTGTGGGGTCCAAAGTTTGGAGATTCCCTATGTCCTTATTCATAAGGTTCATAATGATGAGCTCCATAGCCTTACATATCAGACTCATCAGGCTAATAGCAAGGTAGTTCCCAGGGTCTGTAGTCACTTCTCCTTTGTGGAGTGGGATGACCGTAGCAGTGCACCATTCAGTAGGAACAAAGCCTGAAATGAGGCTGTGAGTGAACAGGATACTCAGCTGTGGTGCCAGTTCACTTTGTAATTCATATAGAACACAGCCAAGGATAATATCAGAACCCATGGAAGCTGTATTCTTGGCTTTGGACAGTGCAGTTTTTACCTGTGTAGCCGTGAGTTCATCTAACCCCAGGTCTATAATATCTAGATTTCTTTCCTCGAAGACAAGGACTTAGTGCTGAAATCAGCTTGTACTAATTCCCCTATCAAGAAGGGTGAAAAAGTTATTTTTTTTACAATGACTACACCTCTACATTTATATCTAGAAGAAAGGAGTGTGTTCCGTTAATTAAGTCCTTGAAAAAAGCTAATATTACAGCTTAAATTATTTTTCCTGCAAGAATAAAAATCACCTTGCCAGAAGGAGTGAAGATCTTTGATTCCCTACAAGAAGCAGTAGAATTTATCCAAAAGAAGAAAATACTGTCTGGCATAGAATAAATGGAATGGTCATCCCAGAGTTTGAAGAGACAGGCAACAAAAAATGGATGGTCTGTGAAGGAAGGAGCAAACAAAACTAAGAAACTAAAGGACAAATGAATACCTTCCTTCTAATTTTAAATGCTTTGTTTTATGAATCATAATATATTTGATTCTGGAAAGTCTCTATGCTGTAAGGTAACATGAATCATTTTTATTATTGACTTTCTGTTTTCCTTTCTATATCTACTTCTTCTAATTATATATAACATTAAGTATTTAAATAACATTCTCTCTCACTCCTTTCTTCCTATTCATTTTTGTTCAGTGTTCCTTTTCTCTCTTTTCCCCATTATAAGTACTTTACATACTTTTCCCTTTTAAATAACTACAAATGATGTATGTTTTCTAATTCTTCAGTAATAGTATAATTTGACTTAATACTAAAGTGCATTTTTTCTAGTGGGTCAGTGGTGGGGTAACAAGGTGTTTCTGATTAGTGTTTCTAACTAGATGTTTTAGACTCTTTGTTTAGTTACATTTAAACATTAATATGGTACATTAATGTTGTTTTATAGATAGCTAAATATAAGTTTATATATATATATATATATATATATATATATATATATATATATATATATATACTAGCCCCCCCCCCTTTCTTTTCTCTCTGGCCTGTTTAACTGGTGGGTAAATGATTGAAATGTTATAATATGATTTCTGATTTGAGGGAGCTGTTGTTACTTCTAAATAGCAGTTTTTATATGAAAGGGTTCATTTTTTCATGATGATGATGTTCTGTGAGGAAATTGGTTGTCTGTGTGACTGTTCTCATTGCGCAGATTCATGACATGCACTGACAAGGCAGCTTAAGTGTTTTTTTTTTTTTCTTTCTGTAAACTCTGAAAGCTTCACGATCTGAATTTCCTGCCAAAAAATACTTTTTTCTTCACTAGAGACAACTTCTGTTGTGCATGAGCCTATTTAGATAAGTTTTAACAAGTTTATGAAGCTGCAGCTTAATGAAACAACAGTGATGACATCATTTGACCTTTTGAACTTGTTAAATGGTTGTATTTAGAATGATTTTCTCTTGAAATTCTGTTATCCTTCACTAGATATTTTAAATAGTAAATAATTAGTTCTGATAAAAGTGTTTAACTCATTGAAAATCCCTATGTTCTCCTATAGATGCATACATTCTGCAGATTCAATGACACTATTAGTAACTAAATGGCATCAAGTGAACTAGGAGCATATTAACATCAGACTTATGTTGTATAACTAGACCTTTAGTAACTAAACAGAGGATTGTGAGGCCCGCCTTTTTTCTCTCTCTCTCCCCTCTTCCTGATGAAAGATGTCAACATAGACAGTGTTAATACATATGAGTAATATGTGTATAATTGCAAAATATAATTGTTATGCTGTAATAAGTGTTTATACATATATATATATATATATATATATATATATATATATATATATATATATATATATATATATATATATATATATATTCAACAGATCCTTACACGAAAAATGTTAGCTAGGTGACTGACAATTATCTGATGTTTCTTGAAAAGTCTTGGAAATAATGGCAATCTTCTTAACATTCAGCTTCTAATGTTTATAATACTTTGATCTGATGTGTATTTCTGACATATCTATGTATTAGAGGTGCTATTATCATATGTGACATATTCATATAGCTTCAGATATATTGGATACTCATTCTAATGTATATTTCATGGATGCAGATTTCTTTAGTTGCTTTCATGATGCTTTTCATTTTTGTTTTTATATTATATTCTAAGCAGAAGTGGATAATTTGTGTTGTTTGGTATTGGACAGGTGGTGGATGGATGGTTTATTTAAGTTTATGACTAAACCAGAAACTTTATGTTTCATATATGTGTTTGTGAATAGTTTGGGATTATGAAAGTAGTGCTTAATACATGCTATGCATCCATAAGTAAGTTTTCAGTAGATTTCAAGTCAACACGGAGGAAAGGTCTTTCAGTTAGTAATAACATAACACATTATAGTCAATGGCTTATAAATATTTAAATATTAATGGTTTGAACAATAATGTCAAAAGAGCTGGTTTGCTTAAATATATCAAAATGCATAAAGCCCAGATCATCTTTTTTACAGGAAACCCATCTATTAAAAAAAATCTACAAAAATACTCATTCAATGGCTATACCATTCTGGCTGATTCATGTTTTAAGACTAAGAGAAGGGGCACTCTTATTCTATGGAAAAATACTTATACTATGCCAAGAATTATAGATACAATTTCAGATAAAGATGGGATGCTAAACATGATTATTTTGCAAATCAGTAGGAAGTATTATACTTTGATTAATACATACTGGATACCAGGACTGAGTACTAAATATGTTGAGAAATATCTGGACCTGATTACTTTAAATGCAACAGGGGAAATTATAGCAACAGGTGATTTTAACTCCCTATTATCAGGCAATGATACTTCTAAAAATGGTAAAATAAAACTTACCACCTCAAGCCAAGAAGTTAAATGACTTTACAAACCAGATAAACTTTAAAGATATACATGGTCTAAGAGAACATTATTCCTTATTCTATACTCACTATTCATATCGGTTTGGTACACAAATATTGATAAGGTCTTTGTATCAAATAATATATACTCTAAAATAAGTGACATATCTATAATGACTTTTCTACTTTCAGACTATAATGCTATAAACTTTACATTAACTACACATACAGATGATTTAAGATTTCTACAGAGAATTCCTGCTTACATAACTAAGTTAAATGACTTTAAGGAATGGATAATGAAAGAAATAGACATGTTTATGGAAACAAATGATAATGGTGAAGTGACAGATACTATACTATGGGAAACCATTAAAGTTTATATATATATGGTAGAATAAAATATTGGTACCTTAAAGAAAGGAGAGAGTGGGACAAATAACTTTTAGAATGACAAAAAATAGACAAGGTAAAAACGGACACAAAACCAAATAATAAAGTAGCACATAACAAAATTACTATGTTAAATCAAAAATACTTAGAAGTTCTGAATCATATGGTAGCCATAAACCTGGAAAATTTTGAATTACAATCTTATGCTGTAAATCCCAAATATCTACATAAAATAGTGGTATGATCCAAAAAAATAAACAATCAAAATTTTTTAATGAGATTAAATATAGAATTGATGGTTAAGAGTACATCTAACTTAATGGGCATATTAGAAGTGTTCAAAAACTACAAATATATAAATAATAACAAACCACTTTTGGAGACAGATAATGTAATAAATACTTTTATTCAAGAAACTATAACTACTAAGGTGTCAATGCAACAAAATAACATATTAAATAAACAAATAACACTAACAGAAGTGAAAGAGCAAATAAAAATTTAAAAGATAATAAAGCTCCAGGACTGGATGGAATAATTTCTGAACTATATAAGATTTTTCCTGAATATATAATAAAGAAAATGATGAGCGTCTTTACTATGGTTAAGCAAAAATGTATAACACCCCAATTGTGGAAATACTCAATTTTCTCCCCCATATTAAAACAAGGTAAGGACCCAAAATTTTGTGATTCATATAGGCCAATTTCATTACTAAACACTGATTATAAAATTTACATACAATATTAGCTAATACGATAAAGAAAATATTACCCAATCTAATACACAATGATCTGACAGGTTCATTCTTCATAGAAAAGTGCAAGATATTAGTATTACTTTACTATCATTAATAGACATAGCATGCAAATACAAAAAACAGCTAGCTATTATCAGCCTAGACATAGAAAAGGCGTTTGATTCTATTAGTTGGCCTTATCTACAAAGAATTCTGATTGGTATTGAATTCTCCTCAGATTTTGTCAACTTATTAATGAAAATTTATAGTGGGGCACAAGCTTATGTGAAAATCGGACCATGTCTATCCTCACCACTATAAATCCTCAAGGGAACTAGACAAGGTTGTCCTTTGTCACCTTTATTGTTTGTTCTTTCAATGGAACCTTTTGCTACATATATCAGAAACAAGCAAAATATAAAAAGATTTCAAATTAATAGGAACTATTGTCCTAAGATACAATTATTTGCTGATGATATGTTGTTAATGTTTGGTGGTATTGATGTTTTTTTTCATAATGTTATAAATAACTTAAACAAGCTTGAAATAATTTAATCATAATAAATCCAAAACATTAATAATTAACAAAAAGATCAACAAAAACCTAAGAGAGAATACAGTGTTTAATTGGGAGAATGAGGTATTATAATATTTGGGTGTCAGTGTAAACAGTACATGGAAAGAATCTGTTTAACTAAGCTACAATCATTTAATAACCACCATTAGTAAACTAATCAAAAGATGGAATAAAATGTTCTTCACAATGGAGGATAGGCTCTCTTTAATTAAAATGATAATTTTACCTAAAATGTTGTTTTATATACAGTCATTGATACTACCCCCTCGCAAAAACGTATTTAAAAAATTAGATTCCATGCTACTTAAATTTTTATGGTTCCCCTTAAAACCTTGGATTGCATATAAATGGCACATTATAGCTTGGAACAGTAATGGCATAGCATTCCCTAGCTTAGATCTTTATTCCAAATCAGTTATAATTAATGTAATATTACATTGGATCACACCTACCTATATATCTGGCTAGAAAACTATACATGAGATTCATATAACTGATGTCAGAACTATAGAAAATCAATTTAAGGAACAGTATGGAATAAGTAGACTTCATTGGCTTTTACATGAATGTTATTTATTTAATAAGAAGTTTGATAATTTTTCTTATGGCATTAATCAAATATTTAATAACTTTAAAAAATATAATTCATTGCAATTGCAACATTAAACAATTTCTCTTTCTTATATTCCCATTAGCATACTCCCCTTATTGCCTAGATTCTTTCAACATCAATGTGATGCAAAAAATAAAGGAAAATAACTTGATATTCTGGCATCAGTTTATTGAAAATAAGAGTATTAAACCACTAAACTCTTTTATGTAGTTTTGATAATAGTCAAGACAGTTGGTTGCTTATACACTCATTACAGCAGTTTATAGAAAACAAAATGGGAGTATCAATCAACCTAGAGACTGAATCTATACCTAATTTGATTCAGCTTTTTATTAGGTGTTTTGGAAAGACAGATAATCAAAAATTAAGTATCTCACCTATCTATAAGATACTAAGAGAAGACACTATAAAGTTTGACTCAGATTTTTGTAATTACTATGTAAAGATTAATGGAGAACAAACATCTGATGAATCCAAAAAATTGTTATTGAATTCTATGTATGGTACCTCTTCTTCATTATATTGGAGATTGTATACATGGAAATTTATGAATAGGAGTTTCTATACTCCACAGAAAATAAATCTTATACTCAAAAACAGTGAAAGTAAATATTGGAAATGTGATGAATTACTAGAGGTCAACTGGGTTCACATGTTCATTGAATGTAGAAATGTTGTTCAATATTCAAAAGACTTCAGATATTTTGTAAATGCTTTATGGTCTGATAACTGTCATATTTCTAACTCACAAATCCTATTCAATGTTCCTATACCTAATGTAATACATAAATCTCAGATTCAGTTACTCTGGTCAATTCTTGCAATTGCCAGAAACGTCATTACTTTGAACTAGACAAGTAAACAAGATTTGATGTTTAAAGATTTTATTAATTTAGCTAAAGTTGTTTATAAAAAAGAACTGCAAACCATTTGTTATATAACTCATAACATTACTCATAAAAAATAGCATCTCATAAACTGGAAAACTTTTTGAACAAACACTGATAACTTCTCATGGATAAAATGATTGTTTATCATGGATGAATGTAAATATTGTAAATAGTTTTGTTATTGTTTTATTGTATTTGTTATATGCACACTTGCATATGTTTATAATGAAAACAAAATAAAAATGTTTTTGAAAAAAAATAAAATTGTAAACTCTTATTTTACATATTTCAGGTTTCAATGTCAAGTATACACAAATGACTATCATTTTGACATTTATCTGTTGGTTTTCAATATTGCTTACGTGACTGTGCACAAAAGCATTCCTCAAGCAGATTCCTGTTTGTTTTTCAGTCCTTTTCACTATCCTCTCTTTCCAGTAACTTGATTTTATCCTTGTGTTTACTGTAGACTTCAGCGTGTGGTGACAATTTGTTCTAAATGGCTTCCTTTTCCAGATGAAAGTTCCTCTCCAGTCCAGTTTCAAAATGTGATTTTTAAAACTAATACATCCTGTCTGATTTCCATGACTTGCTATTTATAGTGTATTTTTCATAGGCCACTGATAGTGACCAGCCTCAGTTTATATGGGTTACGTGCTGCAGTTATTGTTGGGCATAATTTTATAACTCATTATCAGTCATTACCTTTCCATCCTCCATGGTACTTATTACATTTCCAAGGCCATTACTTTGCTTATGAAAGGCAGACTGGGTACAGTCCTGATGGGACTGTGATATCAGTTCTAGTCTCCAAAGTGACAAACAATTCCAACTCTATCCCTAATATTATTTTTAATACTGGTACTTTAAAATCGTCCTCCATAAATGCAGCAATACTTCTCATCTACATGCACTGTCCCTCTTGTATCTTGTGAAAATTAAAAAAATATAAAGAAAGCTATGATGAAAACAATTTTTTTGCAGCACTCACATTCCCCTTACTTGGACAGACTCCATGGTCACACAATGTCTAAAAGAGCAAAGACAACCTATATAGAAAGTTCATCCCATTCATTCTCTGCAGTATTGTGAAGTATAGCATATAGACATTGAAAGCAACTACCAGGTCACATAAATCAGGAAACATGATACCTGCTGCAGTCATAGTATCCAAACTATCAAAAGTAACCTTTACATTACACAAACATATATATATATATATATATAAAATGATATCTCTAAATAAAATCATTGAGATCAGCTACAATTGCTAAAATCTAAGATCTGTTACATTTACCTGAACAGTAACTTTAATTTATTGTGTGGGCATCCTAGCCTCTTAAATTGCAGTCTTTTTGTACTGCTGTGATACATTTCATTGTCATATTACTTCTATCTAAACATATGATAATTTCCCTCCCTTAAATATAAATACTGGTATGTACTCTTCCCTTAGAAATGGAACTCATTCATTGCCAACTCTAAGGACCTACTCATGCATACAGTATTAGGGTCACAAAAATGCAGCAATAGGACTTTTGAAATGAGTTGCATACTTCTGTAATACTGCTAAGGCAGAGTCCTCCAGAATTAAACTGCATGTACGTGATTCAGATAAATTTGCTCCATTCATCTCTTTAACAAAACAAACTGGACTGCTAGGAATCTCACAATGTAAGTCCAAAGATAGAAGTACCTACAATCCAGACAGATTGTATTAGAGAGCTGTAGTGCAGGAGGAATGGGTACTTTATTGCATATATGTGTATGCACGCATGGCTAGATGGTCAGACGATGTCATGTGGATATGATGAGGTGTGTAAAGAGCACACGGTCATCATTGTACATATACTCCTCAGGTAAGAAAAGAAGTTATCTGCTGCTGCCTGAATGTTACTGGCTTTTTGCTTGCTTCTCACATCACTTAGCAGTGAATCATACCTCCTGACTTAGACAAAGATTTCCGAATGTTGTTGTAGTAGGTCTAAACTGTCCAGTGGAAATGGGCAAACAAGGAAAGTGAAATAGAATTATTAATAGTAATGAACAAAGTTGCCTGTTTCATGAACCAGTGAGTTCCGAACTGGATACAAATTCATAAGTCAGTTGACATAAGTTCAGCTGTTTCCTCAAAATGAAAATTCAGTTCATAAGATGAATAACACTGCAAATATCAAAGAAGAAACTATATGGTGCCTGCATGTATAGTCTTCCTTAAGTGATTATAGCATAATTGCTTGTGACATGTTATTTGCAGTTAGATTTTAATCTATTGTGCTTAATTAAAGTCCTTTTATCTTTATTATGTAAGCAGCATGCTAAATATCTGTGAAATAAGGAGCTCAATAAAATGTGAAATCCTCACCCATAATTGTTGTAAGTGTACATACCAGCTGAATTTGCAAACCATGTTCATATCTCCTTCCTCTAGCATGTAGCCTGCACTGAAAACCCAGAATGTGAACTCACTTATGACAGTTTTGACTGTTAAGATAAATTAACTTAATTTTAATTTATAAACTATTCATGATGTTCATTAATCATTAATAAACAGGAATGCACCCTGAAAGGAGCAAATGACAGGACCAAAGGTCTGATCAGTTTGTCATGAGCAGTTTCTTTAAAAACTTTTTGCTAAATCCAGCTAAAATGCCCTCTTTCCTGATTGTTATACTTTTGTACAGCCTGACTGCAAAAACTTAAAAATATTAACTAAAACATCTCTCTGAAGTATATAGTATGATATCT
Source organism: Protopterus annectens (assembly GCF_019279795.1). Taxonomy (NCBI): domain Eukaryota; kingdom Metazoa; phylum Chordata; order Ceratodontiformes; family Protopteridae; genus Protopterus; species Protopterus annectens. The sequence continues at coordinate 68,795,713 of NC_056742.1, forward strand.
TGACCTACTATTACCTTGATTTGCATGCATCATACCACTCAACAGTCCAGATTTTCAGAGAATGTCCAGATTTTTGGCTCTTAGCGTTGTTGCCTCACAACAAGAGGTTCTCCTGTTCGATTCATGGCTGGAGTGCCTTCTATATGGAGTCTGCATGTCCTCCCTGCAGTCGAGTGACCTCCAAAAGACATGCATAAATGGGTGTGCCTTCGGTGAAGGTCGGGCATTGGGCTGGCAACTTGGCACCATAAAAAAAATCTACTGCCAATCATTAGCGGACCGGAGTTCCGCTGTGGTGACCCCTAACCGGGAAAAAGCCAAAAAAACAAACATTTTTGGTCTGTTCCTCATAAAATTTGTGGTTTTCTGGAAAATCAGTGGGAAAATCTGAGGATTGAAGTCACTAAATAATGGCATATATTTGAGTTTCAGACTTCAAATCCTTCAGAAAATGTATGTTAAAACAAATCTTGTTAGTCTAGCAACTTTCTAAGTTTATAAGAGCAATATTTAAAATATGTCCCTATTTTGGGGCCTTTGTCCCCCATTTTGTTGCGCTTTTCCAGATTTTTTGCACTAAGAGGTTGACAGGTATGGCATGTATGTATATAGTATATTATAAAATGTAGTTATGTAATTTTCTTGCATACCAAGGGGATGGTGTGATACCTAGAATATCTTGTAAACCTCGTGGGGTTATTACCTGTGTGATTAGGGATTATTCTGTAATTCGATGACACAGTTAATGATGGTCAGGAAGTATTTCAACAGAGAAGAAGACCAGCATAACAGGAGCTGAATATATTAATCTTCTGTGTGTTATTTAATTTTACAGGTAGAAAATTAAATCACTATACTGCAAATGTTTTACTTTTTCTATTCCAAGTCTCTGTTCTATGAAATGGATAGAAAAACTAGGGCTATTCAACCTGGAAGAATGGAAAAATTCAGGTAAAAGGAGAGAAGTGTGGGCTCACTAGTGAGGGGTCAGACTGAGAAGGCATGACTCAGAACCAATGGTAAGAGAAGGGAATGTTTTGGCAGGCTGACAATCTAGTTTTAGCACAGATACAGAAATGTGACTGATTGATGAAATAAACAACCAAAGAATAAGGTAGGGAACAAATAAGAAAGGGATCCAAAAGGGCATGAGGAGCTGGTGATAAGAAAGCCAGTGACTGAGGCTGTAGCTCATAGGCACTGGATGTACCTCAAGGAACGATGTCCAGAGTTTGAACTTCATTTATTTGCACCTTAATAGGTCTGTGTTTTTACTAGTTAGTAAATAATTTATCCACAGGGTAATACGCTATCTTAAATATGAAAAACCAAAGAAACTAAATGTTTGTTATTATACAAACCATGAAGCTTACTTTTAAAAATCACAAATTAGCAAGAACTAGCCAATAAACTTGACTACCAGCAATAAAACATTATTATATGGGAGAAGGAGCAATTCATACATTGCAGACATTTTTGGAGTAAAAAACATAGAGTAAGAGTCACACAAATGCATGTTGTAGCAAAATATGTTGTCCTATTAACTTTTTAAGTAAATTTAACCAGTGTTTAAAAACTGTCTCTGATTTTGATCCTTTGTCCCCCGTTATGTTTTGATTTGTCCAGAATTCATAAGTAAAGAAGTTGAGGAGTATGTTGCTGCTTGTTTGACACTGCTTGTTGAGTGCTTTACCAGCTTTCAAAGCCAATAGAAAACATTTATTTTCTTGCCCTGTCCTGTAACTGGTAATCTTCTTCTTCTTTCAGCTGCTCCCATTAGGGGTCACCCCAGCAGATCATCTGTTTCCATTTCTTCCTGTCCTCTGCATCTTGCTCTGTCACACAACCACTTGCATGTCTTCTCTCACCACATCCATAAACCTTATCTTAGGCCTTCCTCTTTTCCTGTTACCTGGCAGCTTCATCCTTAGCATCTTTTTCCCAATATACTGTGCATCCCTCCTCAGCACATGTCCAAACCAATGTAATCTTGCCTCTCTGGCTTTGTCTCCAAACCTTCCAACCTAGGCTGACCCTCTAATATACTTATTCCTAATCCTGTTCACCCTCATCACACCCAGTGCAAATCTTAACATCTTTAACTCTGCCACGTCCAGCTCTGACTCCTGCCTTTTTGTCAGTGCCACTGTCTCCAACCCATATAACATAGCTGGTCTCACTACGCTCTTGTAGACCTTCCCTTTCACTCTTACTGGTACTCGTCTATCACAAATCACTCCTGACACTCTTCTCCATCCACTCCATCTTGCCTGTACTCTCTTCTTCACCTCTCTTCCACACTCACCATTACTCTGAACTGTTGATCCCAAGTATTTAAACTCATCCACCTTCACCACCTCTACTCCCTGAATCCTCACCATTCCTCTATACCCCCTCTCATTCACACACATATATTCTGTCTTAGTCCTGCTGACCTTCATTCCTCTTCTCTCTAGAGCATATCTCCACCTCTCCAGGGTCTTCTCCACCTGTTCCCTACTCACGCTACAGATCACAATGTCATCTGTAAACATCATAGTCCACGGGGACTCCTATCTGATCTCGTCTGTCAACCTGTCCATCACCATTGCAAATAATAAAGGGCTCAGAGCTGATCCTTGATGTAATCTCACCTCCACCTTAAACACATCCGTCACTCCCACCGCAGACCTCACCGCTGTCACACTACCCTTGTAAATATCCTATATTACTCTTACATACTTCTCTGCCACTCCCGACTTCCTCATACAATACCACAACTCCTCTCTAAGCACCCTGTCATATGCTTTTTCTAATTCCACAAAGACACAATGCAACTCCTTCTGACCTTCTCTGTACTTCTCCATCAACACTCTCAGAGCAAACATCGCATCTGTAGTGCTCTTTGCTGGCATGAAACCATACTGCTGATCATTAATCATCACCTCCCTTCTTAACCTAGCTTCCACTACTCTTTCCCATAACTTCATGCTGTGACTGATCAATTTAATCCCTCTGTAGTTGCTACAACTCTGCAAATACATTCAACAAATAAAGCTTCATGTACTACAAATAATTATGACTGAGTCATTGATCATGAACTTTTATTAAGTGTTCTTGAGATGAATGTCAAGATTCAGCTCTCAAGCTCTCAAGCTTCTCTTTTGAGGTAATTTTCTGAGCATCCATCTCTTGAACACGTAAGATGGTTATGATTATGGAGACCGGATCATATTTATCTATATTGAGTATATCATATACTGTAAAGTATTGACCATCAATGCATTTATAGCTTTCAGCTATGGTAAAACAAGTGTTAATTTAATCCTGCTACCCTACAAATATGGTATGAATACTGATAACACCTTACTCTTTCATATTGACAGTACTATGAACAGACTGAAATATAGGGCTCTTTCTGTCAAAACATTTAAAATGTGGAATAAATGTCCCTTATCAGTTTAATCAGCAAACATAACTGAAATATTAAAAAAAGAAAACAGGTGAAGAGCACTTTGCTTTATTAAAATTCAGACTTCTCATTAGTTAGCCTCTATAATGACAATTATGGTCCATTTGTCTGAAAAGATTATTGAACATCGGACACACTTCTGCAGATGACACACTCATTTATGTATTAACTGGTTACAGTAATAATAAATTGTTCATTTAGTACTGTACATGCTTCATTTTCCTGACCTCTGTAGTAACATTCAGGTCTTACCAGACAATGTGGGACTTTGCCTTGTATGCATATACATTTGTCAGTTAACTAAGACTAACTAGTTGCTGTTAGGGAGTGGGAGAGTACAATGTAAGAGCTGCAAGTTTCACTCAGAATGTCAATTGTGGACAACAGACAGAAGAGGTGACTTGTGGTCTTTTAATATTTTGCATCCACAGGAACTCTTGCAGGCTGTATTTTAAGTTTCTGCTAATAGAGATATAAGTAACCTCTGGCTTTTGAAAGAATCAAGTTATAATTTTATTCTACAAGTAAATATTCATGTCCCTTGAAAGGTTAAGCTTGCTAAAGAAGTATAAACAAAAACATTGTTCAACAGAAGTTCTTTTTATGTCAGCATTCAGTAGACTCTCTCTCTATATATATATATATTTATATATATATATATATATATATATATATATATATATATATATATATATATATAGGTCTACTTCACATAATCGAATGCTCAAATGTTCAAAATTCATATGGCCGAGACCATATGATCGAACATTTGAATGTTCGAAAATGTGAACTAGACCCAAAAATTAAAAAAAACACATTAAACTGTGTACAGCAAGGGGGCTTTGCCCCCTGCACCCCCCCACCCCCCCTACTTAAATATACCAACTCTGAGATCGCACTACAGCAAAAACAAGGGAAATCTCCTGGTCCGCACTGTATGTGATTTCCAGTTCGAACATATGGTTTGCAATCATATGGGTTTCAAAGTTTTGAATGTCGGCATTCTGAAGGGGACCCATATATATATATATATATATATATATATATATATATATATATATATATATATATAGGTCCATTTTCCAGATTTGTGGCATGATGTTTGTTTGAGAGACACAGAGTACAGATGTCAGTGGAAGGATGGAAAATTAATTTCTGCAGTGATATATGAAACATGAGTTTAGCTTGTTAGACCCAGAAGCACACCAGTAGGGATACTGTTAAGCAGGTCTGCTAATTATTTGGATTTTATGTGTTTTGAAGTTGAAGCAGATTGTAGGAGGAAGCAAAGATGGGAGACCATGGGTTGTATTAAAGGGAAAGCTGGTGTTAGTTTTCTTTTGCCAAAATGTATGAAACTTGAGGAGTTAATGCCTTCTGCAGTTTTTCACCCCCTGCAAAGGTTAAGTTATCTGCAGAACTGTTTTGGTGATCTTAAGAGGTGGTCTACTTTGGCTTTATGGAGGTTGATTTTATATTTGTGAATTGATTGCTAGAATTCTTAGGGTAAGAAAGGAGTCACTGATTATCAGTGGTGGGATTTTGTTTCCATTTCTGCCAGGCTTTGGAAGATGCTTGAGTTCCTTATTTTTTCTTTTTTATAACTTTACGTAATCTTTTTATTTGATGAAAGAATTGGTCTTGGAGATGAAGAATTTCAATAAAGGTTGAGGCTGCTATGTTTGAGTCATCTTCTGAAAAAAATGACACCCAAGAAAAGGAGACTATATATTATTTTAGTTTGATAATGTTTATGATTTATTAAGATGTAAAGCTCTTTAGAATAAGTAGAAATTTTATTATCTGATATTTGCTGAAGATGATGGGGCACTGGTTTCTCAAGTAAAGTTGGAGAACTGAAATATGATATGAGATTAGATCTGTTGGGTTCATAGACAAGTTGCAGTAGAACATGGGTGGGTTGTATTTGTTAGATCAAATGTCCAAATATTGAACACTCATGTGTGTGTGTGTGTGTGTGTGTGTGTGTGTGTGTGTGTGTGTGTGTGTGTGTGTGTGTGTTTGTGAATTTTGGAAAACTAAACCAGTTTTATGCCAGTTTTTGGGGTATTTTTGGGGATCAGGGTTTTGCCCTTTCTACTATGAAGTGCAATCTTAAAGGTAGTATATATAACTGGTAGGGTAGCTCTCCCCTGCATAAAACATGCTTAAAGTTTTATTTATTTATTTATTTATTTTGTAGTTTTGCTGTTTATTTTGTTTTGATACTTTAGGATCATTGTTTTCTGGCTTGATCATCTGTTCCATCATATGACAGCAATCTGACCATTGAGTGCAATGAAATGAAAACTGTCAGCTGAGGAGGGCACAAGGAAGATTAGATTAAAGTCAACTAGAATACTGATGTCTTTATTTAAGGTGTGGCTGCAAGGATGTCTATAAAGAGGGTTATGGGTTAATTTAGCAGGGAAGATAAGGAAGAAGGTGATAGCTAGTAGCAGTGATTTGTTGTTGATTTATGGGATTTTTAGGATAATCCAGTTCAGACTGGAGTCTGTTTCTGCACTGGCTTCAGCAATGATGGAAAAGGTGTGATATATTTTGTGAAAGAGTAAAGCTTCTCCTCCTTTTGGCATTTTTATAGGGGCTGAAGGAATGGAGGCATGGTAGAGTTTGCATGAGGGAAGGAGTTGCTGGAAGTTTATGGCTTCATATTCTACCAAGGATTCTGTCGTTGCTAGAATATCATTTTATGTTGTCAGATGAGGGCAATTATCTGATCTATTTGTTTTTGATACTAAGAGATATATATGGAGCAGGTGAGGGATGATTGTAAAATGGTGTGCGGTGACAAGAGGTTCAATATTTCCTTTTAAGAAGAATACAAAAATGATAAAATTAAATGGAAAGATGATTTGGGACTTTTGCATAGATACTGGATTGCTTTTTCGATGCTAGTTATTTAAAAAAGAGGAAATCTTTGAACTGGAATCATTGGTAACTGGAGATGTGTGCAGGGAAGTGGTGGGGACTGCTTGTGTAGGCAGTGGTAATGGCTGAGCAGAATGGAGGTGGAATGGATTGCATGATGGTGTGGTGTTGAGATGTGTTTTATGTTTGTTTGGAAAGGGTAAGGTGTGAAATCTAAGATGAGATATGAAAAGTAAGACAGTGAACTGCAAAAGCTGGGCATCAGTTGTTAAAAATGGCAATTAATGCAGATGTGATACGTGTTTAATGAGACAGGTGACATAGGTGAAGACTGCATAGAGCTATTATATTACAAACTGCAGAATTCATGGGGTGACTAATTATTTAGGGGTTGGATGACAGTGAAGCAAGCTAGACCTCCCAGATTAGTTGTAGCCAATCAGTCAATACATGCCCAGAGCAAGTTACAATAAAATTCTACACAGAGTGAAAAGATAAGCTGAACTGACTAAATATAGAAACAAATTGTTTCAAAATGAATATGGTGTAAAATATATTAAACAATGTAGTGCGCTACCATCTTAGAAGGAGCTCTAATACTTGAAATCACAGGGGTGAGTTTATAAAATAAAGGTATTCTCAAATACCCCCAGAGCTAAAGACAGGAGAATTAAGAATGAAATCAGTAAGCAGCAAGCACAGACCTTCCCTGTATATTAAAATAGTGAGTCAGAGAGATAAGATCTTAATTAGGTGGAGAACAATTATTCACTGATAGTAATATTGTGAGCCTTTAATTCAATGTGGTTGGTACATTCCTACCTACATGCCTATATAATGGTATATTAAAGACTCAGTCAGTGGTGAAAAAGGTACATACGTTGAAGAGTTATATTGGGGAGTCAGTAAAACTTGTACATTAAGAATGGATAAAAGCTACATATAAAGGATGATAATGGTGAAAGATGGGAGAAAAAGAGAGAAACGGAAGAAAAGGAAAAGGAAAACTGGTAAAGGAATGAATAAGTTCATAAGTTGTGTACAGTTGTTGTTCTTCTTTCATCTTTTCCTGGTTAGGCATTGCCACAGCGGAGCTCCGGTCCGCTAATGATTGGCAATAGATTTTTACAGTGCCAAGGTGCCAGCTCAACGCCCAACCTTCAACAACCTTCAATGAAGGCACACCCATTCACGCATGTCTTTTGAAGGCCACTTGACCATGGGGAGGACATGCAGACTCTACACAGAAGGCGCTCCAGCCAAGAATTGAACAGGAGAACCTTTTGCTGTGAGGCGACAATGCTACCACTGCACCACCGCAGCTTTGTGTACAGTGTTCTGGCTAAATAACCATCAGAGAACATTAGTCCAGTTAAAACTAGGTCAAATGTTGTATCTCCCATCCATTGGTCCAAGGACTTTTTATACAGTTCAACATTTATTGATCTACTAATATTTTAAGGTCATTTATTCTATAACGCTATAATTTTTACCATAGCTTTTTGTGAAGTTCCTTTGGATTCTTTCAAGATAATGCAAATTTCCAATTGTATATGTAAACAACTATTGTTATACTCAATTTATCAGCCTAATATATGATTTATAAAAAGGAATTAAACATTTGTTCATCTCTAACAGACAAATTCCTCAACATATATCTCATTGGTTACATTGCACTGTCACTAACCATTATCGCATGTATAGTGAAGGAAATGAAGAGGTAATCATGATTCCAAATATCTGTATTCATTTACTTCTTTTAATGTTAAGTAGCTACACATGTTCACTTATAATATGGTTTCTAAAATATGTTACATTTTTCCAAACTGAAATGAATCCCATTACTTTGAGCCCATACCCCAGTCTGATTCATGTAATCAATACCCATCTCTTTCTGCATCACAAATCCAGTTTTGTAATCATAAGCATATTTTGAAACTCAAATGTTATTGTTTTGCATCATTACAAATACTAAGTTAAACAGTATCGGTCCTATTCCACAACCCCATGGTATGCCTTGTTTAATCAATATGTAATCTGATTTTCTTCCTTGAATATTAACAGTCTGAGTTCTCTCAGGACATGATCCATTTTACCAAGAAGTAGTTGATCCTAAATTTTGTTAAATATCTATAAATAGTTTCATGAGACAATGTATTGAAAATGTTAGCCAAATGTTAATATATAACTCCTGGTGTTAAACCAGACTTTAATGATAATGTGATTTGGTCATAAATATTTATTAGATCAGTCAATGTATATCAACCCTACACAAATCCATGATGTTCCATGTCTAAGTGTCTAATGTTATGTTTTGTATTCTCTAATAGTTTAATAATGTATCTTTCATAGGATTTTCCCAAAAATAGAACTGAGACTCGTAGGCCTATAATTTTTATGTCATATTTGCTATCCATTTTGTATATCAGGGTAACATGTAATTGCTTCCATGAAGATAGCATTCTTCCTGTTATTAGTAGCTTATTAAATAGTGCTAGTAATACAGGGACAATTATGTCTTTTATGTTCAATAGTAATACCATGGGTATTCTATCTGGACCTGTAGAAACATTCTTATTTATCTTACCTGTGGCTTTTTGTATCATCTCTTGAGTAACAGTTGGGCATACTCCTGTAGTTTTTTTTTTTTATTGGTGTTAACCGAGTACTGATGTTATTACAATATTTACTGAATTCATTAACAATTAGTGGGTGTATCTTATTAACATGTTGTTTGTGGTCCTATTCCACAACCCCATGGTATGCCTTGTTTAATCAATATGTAATCTGATTTTCTTCCTTGAATATTAACAGTCTGAGTTCTCTCAGGACATGGTCCATTTTACCAAGAAGTAGTTGATCCTAAATTTTGTTAAATATCTATAAATAGTTTCATGAGACAATGTATTGAAAATGTTAGCCAAATGTTAATATATAACTCCTGGTGTTAAACCAGACTTTAATGATAATGTGATTTGGTCATAAATATTTATTAGATCAGTCAATGTATATCAACCCTACATAAATCCATGATGTTCCATGTCTAAGTGTCTAATGTTATGTTTTGTATTCTCTAATAGTTTAATAATGTATCTTTCATAGGATTTTCCCAAAAATAGAACTGAGACTCGTAGGCCTATAATTTTTATGTCATATTTGCTATCCATTTTGTATATCAGGGTAACATGTAATTGCTTCCATGAAGATAGCATTCTTCCTGTTATTAGTAGCTTATTAAATAGTGCTAGTAATACAGGGACAATTATGTCTTTTATGTTCAATAGTAATACCATGGGTATTCTATCTGGACCTGTAGAAACATTCTTATTTATCTTACCTGTGGCTTTTTGTATCATCTCTTGAGTATTAGTTGGGCATACTCCTGTAGTTTTTTTTTTTTATTGGTGTTAACCGAGTACTGATGTTATTACAATATTTACTGAATTCATTAACAATTAGTGGGTGTATCTTATTAACATGTTGTATTGACTTTACTTAAAATGGTTGATTATTAATCACATTCATATACCTGTAATAATATTATTTGTAATTCGGATTACTATTTTTATTAATACTAATATATTTTCAATATTTATTTTTACACAATTTAGTTCTTTGTTTTAGTTACCTTGCAACCTTAATTTATTTTTGTTTACTATGGTTGGTAACTGCTTACAATTTCTGTAAAATTTCTACTTTTCATTATACATTTTTTAGTTTTAGTGTTCCACCATAATGGTATACTAAAATTGTTCTTACTTTATTTAGCAATAGCAAACATAGCTTTATCCAACAAATTAAAATGATATTATAGTATAAAATAAGTAAGTTTCTAATATTAATTGTTCATTCCAGTCAATAACTTTAATATTGGATGTCAAATTAGTATAACTGGCATGCTTATGGTTACATTTCTTGATTGTTTTGATTTAATAGCTAGTCATTTCAGTTTGCATGCCAATTAATTATGCTTAGTTGTTTCTTAATGGGGTTCCAATTATTACATCTTTAATTAAAAATGGTTAATGTTTACATTGGAATAGATAGATAATCAGGCAGAGTGGATGCATTAGCCTAAAATAATTTCTCAGTGAAAGAATAGAGGTTGACACAAATCAAGAAAAGGCTTAGATGGTTAGAAGAGTAGTGGATACAAGGGATCTATATGCCAAATTATTAGTGACAAAAGTGAAAGAGCAGAAGGAAATGGTTAAGGCTCTTCAAATCAATGAATGGAGAAATGGTGAAAAGTAGAACTGATGTGTTGGGTACTTTTACAAATTTTTGTCAAGATATTTACTCTAATGATAAGTGTAAAGGTGTGGCCTATAGGTAAAGGATATATTTTTTGAACCGAAAGTAATGTTAACATTAGCAGAGATAGGGACAACATGGTTAACCCTCTGGGGGTCATACTTTGATAAATCCAATTTGAATGAAAACACTACCACTGAAAGAAACACTGAAATCTGCTTTCATTAAAACCCACACAGAAAATGAACCCTTTAATAACCATGAATCCACAAATTTGTTTTCTGATTTCCATAGTTTTGTTGAAATGCATTAGATATGTATGTCTCAATTCTTAGCTCACTGTAAAATGAATTTTTGTAGTTGTAGTAAGGAGCTGCTAATCTAGTGTAAAAACACTTATTTACTTCTAAGGTATTCATCCCTTACCCTTTTCCATGCTGTTGTGACCTTGGAATCAATATATTTAAAGAGAAGAATTTGAGAAATGAAGACCCATAAGGCACAGGGTGTTGGTCACTATAAAGACAGTGTTAATGAGTGGTATACATTCAGTGCTATATTATGCATTTATTTATTTGTTTGGTTTAGTTGACTGGGAAAGTCTGACTGGGCAAAGTCCATTTTAAGAGTAAACAATGGGGAAAAAGCTTCATCAAAAGGGCATTTATAATTAATAATAAACATTTACAGCTTCAAGATATACATTTGTTACATAACAAAAATATTCTTGAACAAAGGTAAACCACAGCGTTAGCAGGAACCAATCACCAAATGAAAAAATCCAAAGGGATATGATGTAAAAACTCCAGCTTTAATCCAAAATAGACAGGAAAACAGACAGGATGAGCGCTTTCGCTATGTAGCTTCTTCAGATCCAACACATACTCAATAAAAGTCTCTGTAATATATACTTCTCTGAGTGCACTAATTAGGTACTTAAGCAATCTATTAATTATAGCTTTTAAAGAGACATTGCATAAAAACATCAAATATATATATATATATATATATATATATATATATATATATATATATATATATACTAATTCAAGCACTTGTAAACACATAAAAACATTGCTTAAAGCATGCTTAATAAAATGTGCTAAATAAAAATACACACATATAAAAACTCATATTATTTAATATTTCTCCTTTGTCTCAATTTTGGTTTAATTGAAGCTCTTTCATTCAGCCCATGGTGTTTATCAGCTTTCAATAGAATAATCCATTCTGTTTCTTTTGCTTCAGTATAGGTTTTTATATCACCTCCCCTTGGATTAGGGACTATTACTTCCAATACTTTGAATAAAAATGTGTGCTCAGAATCATGAGTTATAAAGTGCTTAGCCAGTGCATTATGTAGAGTGCCCTTTTTCATATGATACACATGCTCCCTCATTCGATCTCTCAGTAGGCGATTAGTTTTGCCTACGTAGAATGAGGAACATGACTGACAGATAGCTAAATATACGACGTGTGATGTCATACAGTCAGCTGGGACATATATATTAAATGTTGTTTGCAAATCAGGATGAAAGAAATGCATTGTACTGTCAATAAGTGAACAAAAATTACAGTTGCCACATGGCTTAGTGTAACCTTCATGTTTATCTTTACAGCTAGACGTAGGATAGCAAAGCCTTCTTTTTAAATTATTCTTATTTCTATATAGAAATTTGGGTTCATCCCCAACAATCTGCTTGAGATCATTATCTACATGTAGAATGTCCCAGTATTTACCAATCACTTCCCTAAGCTCTGAATAATCAGAAGAATAATATGTAGAAAATTTAACATGTTCTTTATGCTTCATACTTCTATCAAAATTATCATTAAAATTTCTAGGCCCAAAATAAGGTTCTGCCTTTGAGGAACGTAATTGGTATACATCATTTAGTTCTAGATTAATTTCAGTAGTATTATATCCTCTGTCAGTTAATCTACCTTTATGACCCATTAATTCACTTTCAAAGCCTTCATCTAATGGGTTCAGCCTAGAGGCTCTAATAGCTTGGCCTCTCATAATATTTTTAAAAACATAATGCGGATGCATACTAGATCTATAAAGAAGGGTATTTGTATAGCATGACTTCCGATGTACCCCAGTATTAATGAGACTGTTATCTAGCCTCTCAATGTATAAATCTAAAAATTCAATTTTATACAATGAATAGTGCATAGTAAATTCAAGATATGATGTAAGATCATTCATAATAGTATACATAGATTGAAGTTCATCCAAAGAGCCTTTCCAAAGTAAAAACAAATCGTCGACAAAACGTCGATAGAATATCACATGTTGTTTAAACATATCATTACAGAATAGGACATGTTCTTCCCAATATGCAAGAAACATGTTTGCGTAGCTATTGGCACAAGGTGTGCCCATAGCTACGCCCTCTCTTTGCTTGTAGATGTTATTCATAAACATAAAGAAGTTATTCTCCAGTACTAGCTCTAAAAAATGCACTATCAAGTCAATGGATACAGCAGAATAGTCACTATGTTGCTTCAAATATTCTGTAATATAACCTAATCCCAGTTCATTGGGAATTACAGTAAAAAGAGATTTTACATCAAAAGTGACGAAAATGTACTCCATTGTAATTGTAATGTCCTTTATACATTCATAAAAATCAATTAAAAATTGTTTAGAGTCTCTCAATACCATCATATTAGTATTCAATACAGACCTAAGATGTTTTTCAACATAAACAGAAAGATGTTCTGTTACCCAATTCTGACCTGAGACTATGGGTCTCATAGGAGGGTTGAGTGGGTCTTTATGTATTTTGGGTTGTCCATATATGACTGGTATGACTGGAGATGAAATAATAAGATAACCAGATAGGTCTTTATTTATTAAATTACTCTTAAAGATATCATTAATTGTCTCATGCACATATTTAATAGTATGTTGTACATTCTGCATAGAAGCGGATATGTAAAAATCATCATTTAACATATTTTCCATTTTCTCTATGTAATCAGACATGTTCATAACAACAATTTTACCCCCTTTATCCGCAGGTCTTACTATAATATCAGGATTATTCTGTAGTTTCCTGAGACTTAATCTTTCTTTAAATGTTAAATTGTCTCTTTTTCTAGCTGTTTTTTTACTACTGTGATAAATGTGTAACTCTTCTTCAGTAAGTTTCATATAGGCCTCCACTAAAGGATGATTTGATGGTATGAATTCACTTAAATTCTTGAATTTATGCATTTCCTTATTATTTAAGTTACTATTACAGTCTTTATATATTAATTTAAGCATAATATTTCTACAGAATAATTTAAGATCTAAAATAGTGTCAACTAATTGACTTTGACATCTAGGAATGAAGTTCAGTCCTTTACTAAGTAATGTCATGTCATCATGTGTCAGTATAATATTAGACAAATTGTGGATTAGCGTTTGTTTGTCCACATCTTTTTGAGTGTCTTCTGAGGTACATATTCCTCTGATAACTTCCTCTTCTGTCTCCCCCTGCTCATGGAACGTGATCTGTATGGGCCCCTCTCTGTTCTCACTGGCAGGGGAAAAGACAACTGGAGTGGTTCGTCAGGGACTAGCCCTTTAGAGTTTATAGTTGTTTTAGGTCTAACTACGACATCACTATTATGCTTAGATTGAACTGATTTATTCTTAACAATCTGCACATCTGGGTATAGGTTAGTATCCACAGTTTCACCAGAATGTACAAGATGTATAACATCAACTGAATCTTTACTATGATCAGTATTAACAGCATTCACAACATTCTTAGATATATTGCTATGTATCAAATTATTATCAGTATGAATTACATTAGGATCCATACTAGCTGTGTCTAAATCATGCTCACAAATTTCATCAGCTCTATTAATATTAACCACACAATTTTTACTTGCAGTGTTAGTAAGCAAGTTAACTCTATTTTGTAAGTTCTTTTGAGCAGGTGCATCCTGTTTCTGAGCATTTAAATGCAAGGGATTATTATTATGTTCCATTAATGTATCTATTGCAGACCCTTGGTTGTACCTAGGCCACATAAAGACATGGCCTTTTTTGAAATCATTAATGTCCCTGGTGGTCTTGTGGCATTTCTGCTGCAAGAATTTCCTTTCAAAGGCTAAGACACTGTCCAGTAAATTTTCAAATAATGGCTGCACAATTTCAGCAGGAAAGTCTGTGAACAGCAGTCGCTGTTTGGTATTAATGTCTTCTGTTAGTTTTGCCTCTATTGGGCGAAAAAAGTCTATCAGAAGGTTTAAATACTTGCGACTTACCTCTATGTTAAGTCGCTGCCATTCTGCTAAAAGATCCGGATATTCCCTTCCTTGGCTAGGCATCGTGAAAACGCGTAAGCCTCTAGGAATTATATTACGATCTAAGCAGAACTGAAAGTGCATTCTTTGTGTTTGTAGGCGCTTTAATTTCATAAAGCTTCTTTCAATCTCTTCCATAAGAGTATGCAGTTTATCAGAGTCAACGGAGGCATGTGTGGCGTCATCATTAGCAGCCTCACTATCGAAAAACCAGGAAGTGTTAGTGTTATCTTTCAAATATAGCTGAAATCTTGCTTCTAAGGCTTCGTTTTTTTGGTATTCACCTCTTTGATCATCAGTTCCACGGTGTTCACCTCTTGGAACATATTCTAGTGCTATATCAGCCATATGTATAAAAAGAATAAACAAATGTCCTGCTCCTGCACACAGAAGTAAATAAAATAGAAATAATCAGAATAACAAAATATAGTAAATACTGTTTATGTTAATAAACTGTGTGGTGTCTATTAACTTAAAATTTAGATATTGTAGGTGTGTTTCGTTAAACACTAAACCCTGGCAGTGTATCAAAAACATTGTCATGCAGATTCCTGTGTGATTAGCATAAAGAAGTTAGAATGGTGTACTGGATATATCAACAAGAGTGAGTGATATGTGGAAAAGGCTGTTAGATATTGTGATAGAAATATGAGTTTTACCTTAAGAGGACAGAAGTCCCTGGATAACAAGCATGAAACCACATTAAGATTAGTCCTAGACTAAAAAGAAATGTGGTACATGAGAAAGGGGTAATATATTTGATAAGTTTGAGAGAGTATTACGAAATTGCAGCTAATGAGAAAGGATGATAAAAAATTAGTTATGAGATAGATGTATATAAGAAGAAAAATTCAACCTGGCAAGGAGTATGAACTTGACCAGGAATGATTATGGTATTGTTTGAGCAGTATTTTAAAGCTAGGGAGTTCTCCAGTCATTTTTATCTGTGAGGGATGGCATTCCAGAGCTTGAAGACATAGTAGGAGGACAGTGAATCCCCTCCTGAGTTGTTTGATTTACTTGCAATTAATAAGAATTTTTCGCCAGACTAGGGCTCCCTTTTAGGGCATTAGGTTATTTTGTAGTATTGGGCATTTAACCAGCTGTAAATAATAAATAATAAATAAAATAAACCAGGTGCTCCAAGGGACCAGAACTCATATCCACAAAGCATTTATTATTTTACAGCTTAAAAAAGTTTAAAAACAAACTGCTGTTGTAAAAAAATCAAACAGGTTTAGCGCTTTCATTTTTCAAGTGAATGACATCATCAGAATCATTGTATTTAGAGCAGCTAGGCTTTTATATCCTAAACCACACCCTTAATTGAAAACAAATCATGAAGCCAAGTCCTGCATTTAAAGCTACATTCTCAGCTAACATTCACACATCATGAATAAAATAAGTAAAAATAATATACATATATACAAACTGTGCTTGTAGAAGCCATACTACAAAAACAACAAGCAATCACACGTTCTTACGTACATTGTATCAGCTTGTATTTTGCCAACTTACATTTGGACAACCTATATTTGTATTGATCTTTCTTTTAACTCACTGGCAATAGAAACTGTTTCTTTTAAGCCTGGTGGCACAGTGGCATTAAATCTCAACTACCAAAGCATTTCTTTACGTAACAACTTATTTTTCCAGTCCCCACAGTACGCTGCCAAATCAATTTGTTCTACAGCAAAAAACATGAATTTATCAAACCCCACACAGGTGACTGAGTGCCTAGCTAAAGCACTCTTGTTGTAATTTCACTGGATGCTATAAACATGCTGGTAAATACGTTTATTAAAAGCATTATTAGTTTTCCCAATGTAAAAAGCTTGGCATTGTGTGCACACAACAAAATAAACCACTCTCTCCGTAAAACAATTAAATCTGCCTCCCTTGGCATAGCCCCTGATTTTATCATATAGCCACCCTTCATAGTGCCATTCAACGTAGCCACATTGATTGCATCTTCCACATCTACAATTTTTAGGAAAGTTATCTATCCTGCATGTAGGTTTATTTTCCAAAATACTTTTGAAATTACTCCGTCTTTTGAAAGTGGGTACAACAATAATCCAGATGTTGTTGCCACAACAACCAGTCGCTTGATTTAAGTACTAACATGGGTTTTCATTACTCATTTGATGCCAGGGAAACACAAAAGATCATTTTAAAAAATTGGTTTATTATATGCAGTAATGAGGCCACACAGAGATTTGATGAGGTTAAGCCTACTTTCACTTTTAAAACATAGAGCAATTTCAAACCTATTTTGGAGAATAAACCTACAATGCCAAGCTTTTTATATGGGGTTTGATAAATTGGGTTTATATCATAACATCAAAGTCGCAAGGCATCGAATGTTATAATTTGGAACCCAAAACCTCAAAGACTGGGAATAGCAAAGCAGCGGAACATTGAATTCTTTCCCAGGGAAAGAATTTGGTGGGCCGTTTCCACCACTTCGCTATTTCCTCCACTGTGGTGCGATCTCAGAGTTGGTATATTTAAGTAGGGAGGTGTGGGAGGCACAGCCCCCCACATTAGCAATAGTTTTTAGTGTTTTTGTGTTTTGTGTTTTGTGCTGGAACATCAATTTTTTTCCCAGGGAAAAAAATCGCTGTTCTCAGCTTTCAGTGTTTTCAGCGCTGGAGGTTACCAGTTTGATGTTATTTCATTCGATGATATCACATTTCAATTATGTGATATAAACCCGATAAATTAATGTTTTTTGCTGTAGAACAAATTGATTTGGCAACATAATGTGAGGACTGGAAGAATAGGTTGTTATATAAAGAAATGCTTTGGCAGTTGAGATTTAATGCCACTGTGCCACCAGGCTTAAAAGAAACAGTTTCTATTGCCAGTGAGTTAAAAGAAAGATCAATAAAAATCTAGGTTGTCCAAATGTAAGTTGACAAAACACAAGTTGATGCAATGTATGTAAGAACATGTGATTGTTTGTCATTTTTGTAGTATGGCTTCTGCAAGCACAGTTTGTATATACATATATTATTTTTACTTATTTTATTCATGATGTATTATTTTGTAACCATTTCTGACATACAGTTATTAAGGTGAATGCTAGGTGCGTATGTAGCTTTAAATGCAGGACTTGGCTTCATGATTTATTTTCAATTAAGGGTGTGGTCTAGGATATAAAAGCCTAGCTGCTCTAAATGCAATGGTTCTGATGATGTCATTCACTTGAAAGATGAAAGCGCTAAACCTGTTTGAGTTTTTTTACAACAGCAGTTTGTTTTTAAACTTTTTTAAGCTGTAAAATAATAAATGCTTTGTGGATATGAGTTCTGGTCCCTTGGATCACCTGGTTTATTTTATTTCTGGAATACTTACTGGGTTTATTACCTTCTTGTCTTTTACCAACTGTAAGTAAGTTAGATAGTTGTTCAGTTCGAGCCATTTAAGCTGTTTTAATGCTTGCCATTGGTAGGTTTTATATGTGGCATTGGTAGAAAATTTAGCAGTCTTGTTATATCAAGACCCTAGCTTTGATTTAAGTGTGGTGTATATGTTTGTTAAAATGGGTGAGGTGTATAAAAGCTTTGGAAGTAGGTAGGTTGAAATTAGAGTTTTTCTTGCTGTGTCAGTCATGTACTGTTTGGGAGCCTAGTTTCTGATGAGTCTTTGTAATGGTTTGTAGTATATGTTGCTCAAATTTAAGATTGTCGTATATTCAGTGCCCAGTACTTTAGTATATTTTACTTTTTTGATTTTAGCATTATTTGTTGATGTAATCATGAAAGATTGTTTGTGGTTATGAAGCTGTTTAGGTGTAAGTGAGTAAGTTAAGTGATCATTAGTTTATTTTTGGTGGGGGTTGATTAAGGGTCATATTTGGATTTTTCAACCAAGTTTTGACAGAAGAAAAAGAGGTTTTATTTCCTGAGTTTAGATATCATTAGGGCTGATCTGCAGTTTTACAGTGCTAGCATGGTATATGGCAGTATGGAGATTATTTATGAAGATGCTGAACAGGAGAGGGTCCTACAGTGGAACATTGTAGGACTCCTATGGTACCTGGTAGAAAAGGTGAGTAATCCTATTGTCATGTAGCTGCTTGTTACCATCCAAACAGGTCACTAAGGAGCCATGAGACCAAAAGAAGAGAGTTCAGTAAGTAAATATTGGTGTGATACAGCATCAAGTTATTTAGATAAAGCTAAGAGCATGGTAGATACTAGTTTACCACTATTCCTATGCTGGTTTGTAGTACTGGTGAAATTTAGGAGAGGAGTGGTTGTACTTTGATGGGGTATAAAACTGCATTATGTTTTGGAGAGAAGGTTATTTAGGTTTAGATGATATATAAGCTGCATATGGATACACTTTCTGAGGATTGCTGACAAAGCAGAGATAATTGCAACAGGTATATAGTTACTAAAGTCTTTAAATGTGCATCTTTTGTGTAGAAGTATGATGTAGGACTTTTTTCCAAATGGATGGGATGCATTTTCTAGATATAGACCTGTTTATCAAAAGGAAACAAGGAAAGATATGGCATTTTTAAGTATTCAAAGGTGAGCTGATCAGCTGCTAAAGGGGCTGGTTTTAGCTCAGTTAGGAACTTTCTGATCATGGAGGTAGATACAGGGCTGAAGTCAAAGGGATGCAGATGGTTATCACAGGATAAAGATACTGAGAAGGGGTGGAGCTATTGATGTTTAAGAGAGAGAGAGATTGTATTGCCATTATGAAATAGGAATTAAATTGTATGAGGACTGGATCAGTACTGTAAGTTGTTCAAGGGGATGTGGCGGAACTTTGGCATGGACATCATTTGTTTAAGGATGATGAGAAAAGTCATTGGTTAGTTTTGATTTTTGTATTGTTGGTTGCAATAATAAGTTTGTTTATTGTTTTTGATCAACATTAATGAATAATGCCACAAGCAGAAAGGGAGATTACAATACCTATATGAAATGTTAGAGGAAAAACATGATAAAGCAGGTGTAGCTGAACTGCAGAATAAATAAATCATATGTCTCTGCAGCTGAATGTCACTTCAGCCATGTATCCCCAAACAAATGTACTGCAGGGATATGTCTTGTTGCCTAGGAGCCTGAACCCCAATATAGAGCATATGTGTAATAGGAAAACAGGGTTTACATCTGTTTTATCTTGAATGATCTATATTGGTGTTACACATTTCTGTCATTTAATAGGTGCCGATAAAACTAATCTGAGTATAAACTTCTAGTCAGATAGCAAGCATTTTAAGTAATTGGTGTATGTGAATCTTGCGGTCATAATAAGGTTGTGAGTGCACATGCATGTTTTCTGTTAACAGAAGTTTCTGGAAACTAAAAACTGGCTGTAAGTTGGCTGCACAGTCTTGTGACTAGCAGATTAACATTACCCAATCACTTGTACAGTGAAGCCATTAGATACTGGAATGTGTACAATCATTCCTGACTTGACTCCTTTGAAAATAGAATATTTTTGAGACTAGAAAGAATGACAAAAAAATTCCTTCAGATTTTTGATGTTAATCATGAAATTGCTGCTGCATAACCAAGAATATACAGTGAACATGTTATGGTGTTTAGACAGAATGATGCGACATAGGCCACTTCTTGATTTTCTCACATAGCAAAATGGTACAGTCAAGATAAAGGAAAAACAGCAGTAGACACATGAAATTATATTAAATTATGTCCTAATGTTCTTGAGTAGATCACACAATCTGACTGTTACCTCAGTGGCTTGAGTGTCTCACATTAAATCCTCAATACTGGTGTAAAGACATCAAGCCATCTCTGATGAAACACCCTTTACTGCTACTCTAAAGCTTTATACTTGTGGTAACTGTAAAGCCTTCTGTTGGTATTCCTTTGAGATTCAGCAACTCAAGAATCAGAAGAGGAGTGACCACACAGCTTTCTGAGACATAGCCTGGGTGGACAGATTAAATAAAAGTCTTGACTTTCCTTTTCCTCACACATTATGAATGTGAAGGCTTCAGCCCATGTTCAAGCACTACATCAGATTGCATTACTCCTGTGTTCTACTGATATTCTAAAAGTATGATAACAGAAATTTGAGTTTCAGAAATAATATGCATTGTGTTTGAGGTTAAATATTACTAGCACATAGAATATTTTAATTTACCAAAATGCATAGCTTTTAAAACATGAACTCATTTATTTTATTTACATGTATTTTAGTTGTATATGTTACATGCAGATCTTTTGTCATCCCTCCTATGGAATGAATGATAGAATCACAAAAGACAATGCAACTTATTTGAATTAAAGATATCAAGACTGTATAGATAACACATCTAAGAGTGATAAATATAGTTTATATTTAACATGCATATTAACTACCGCAGCAACAATTTAAAGGACATTTGGCATCACACATGTGACTACTCAAAATACAGAATTATGAAAAACAGAATAAAGTATGCAGCATTCATGCTATGCTATGAATAACACTGCCAGGTAGGTATCTAGGAGAAAGAGCAATTATGTTATAATTGTCACAATCTTAAAATGCTTGCACTATCAAATAAACATCTAGAAGAAAGTCAGTTATGATATTTTGTTAATGCTGCTACACAATGTGGAGTTTATTCTGCAACCAAGAATCTGCAACCCCTCAGTATGCTGCATTTATTTAATGGGAAAGCAAAACATGTTCTTAAGCAAATAGTCGAGCTAAGTGCACAGCTGAGCTTTTTGGGGATCAAACAACCAGATACACAACTCCTTGAGCCATCAGAATAAAAGACCTGACAAGTCTAGTCGCACAACACAAAGTAACAGTTAAAAGGATAACATTTGTACAACCACTTTTTGTACTATATTGACACTGAAAGTAATACAATATTTCTAATGTATATGTTCTGGTTGTCATAAGCTGGTTTTGTGCAGGAAGTTATGTATTCCATCACTTTGTCGCATCATCTAATGATTAGCACAACTTCTGGCTTGTGGCTTTAAACACAGCTCACCACCTTTTAATACAACATATAAAGCAGACTGTTTGACAGCAAGAAATGTAAGCAATCAAACATCCTGTTGGTAGGAAAGGGTATAATAATATCAAATCACAGCTAAAAAACTTTAAAAGTAACTGAGCTCTGCCTAACATACAAACTATTAAACGTGCTGTTCTATTTTTTTCTTACAAGTAATCACTAAAACTGTCTGCCATGGCTGCAGGAACCTGTAAATTTTTATATTTTAATTGTGTAACATTTATGCAGAAGTGGTATTGCTGAGAAGAAACCCTTTTTATCTTCTGAAAATTAACCACCCCCTGCTGCAAAAGCTCTGGGTTTTTTCTTCAATAGAGAATTACATTCATTTTTATAATTGTTCTTTCCCTTCAAATCACCTAATATGACAAATGCTGGGAGACACTATAGTTCATCTGCTAAAGAGTCTCTTTATGAGTTGAGGCTTCAATGCTTTAATGGGGAAATTGCCAGATTTAAGTAAATCATGTCACCTCCACCCCAGTAATCATATTTGCAGCAGACTACCGCTGGCCTAGGCTCTGTAGTTAAAAAAACAGAAAACACACGAAAATTTTTCACTGTATGTAACTGGAACAGCGGCTCTTTGAAAAGGTCATATTAATGTACTTCTGTGATGGCAAAGGATAACAAAATTGCAGATGCCAACATTTTTTTAATGAAAGTCATTTTACATATTCTAACAAATTCTAGGATTAGTTCTTACACACAAAATAGATCATTAGCAGACAGAATAATATATTTTAAAGTCAAAAAGCATAATGACTGTATTGTTTACTTCTAAAATAATACAAATGGAGGGCAACTTGTATACAGTGACCTAGTATTGTGCAACACTTGATAGTTCAAAAGACCTTCAAACTCAGAGTATAAACAGTGTTTGTGTCTTATGCATCTCATCATCTTTTGTTTCCTTCTGAATTTCTAAACCATTGTGTTGTCTCTATTAGTTATGAAAATAAATAGAACTGCAAAGATGGAATAGTGTGTATAAAGCCCTTATTCTAAATATGGTTCATAAAGTGAAGAATTATTTTTAAGTATAAGGCTCAAAGTGGAAATTCAATAAACTAAATTATAACACAAAGATGTTAATAATCTGCTCAAAGTCTGTAACTACTGTTAGAATTATTGTCTTTTAAACTCTTTCACAGCAAACTTTAATCACATCCATGAACAAAATGTGAAATTAAGAAACATGACTGTTTCAGCTTCAAATAACCCTTAATATATTTACACTTTCTGTCTATCCAGTAACAAGATAACCACATATACTTTTATTATTATATTGCTAAGGGTGATCTAAACTGAAAATAGTCAAGACAAACAGACTTTATTTGCCAATAAAAGTTGAAAAAAAAAATTTGAAAAAAAATAAAATTTTAAGTATTTTATTGCATCAAATATAAAATAAAATAATTAAGTCTATTTTTAATTTCAGTGAAAGCTTTATGATGGATGCTCAGTCAGTACTGTAATAGCCTGTATAAAGTTAATTTCTTCCTTTTAGAAGTAAAGGTAAGTATTTTCTGCACTTCAAATCCATTTTGTCAATATTTCCTGCATATTTGTTATCACACAGCCTGCATTCATCTGCACAGAAGTCAGTCCCATGAGCATCTTCAGGCATCATCTATTTACAATACTATAAATAAAACAGCATATTTTAATTAATACAGACAGCTAAAATGTCATCT
Organism: Protopterus annectens; assembly: GCF_019279795.1. Taxonomy (NCBI): domain Eukaryota; kingdom Metazoa; phylum Chordata; order Ceratodontiformes; family Protopteridae; genus Protopterus; species Protopterus annectens. The sequence goes on from NC_056742.1 coordinate 68,819,327, forward strand.
GTAAAAAGCTATGTATCACAGGAGAGAGTTCTGGATCTCTCCTAAAGTAAAGACTGCTTTATTCATGATGTGTCATCACAACTTTTTCATTTAGAACTAAGACTCTTGCTGCTTTGTCTATTGCCACAATTTATAAAGTAGCCCAAATCTGTCATAGTTCCATTTTTTTTTTTGTTAACTGCAACTAGCTGCCTAGTGTCATCAACAATGACTAGAGCAAACCTGTATACCAGCAGAATAAAATAAAAATGTTCAAATTAATTTGATCTAATATTAAAATATTTTATCTGACACATCTTCAAACTTCTTCATCACTTCTATGTGGTATACACCTCAAAAGGAAGTAAACATTTTTTATTACCAGCATATATTATTATAAAGAACCCATTTCCTAATAATATGCCGAATTAATAGCCAAGTCTCCAGTAATTACTTGACTGTTATTGTGCTTGAGCAATGAATGTCAGCAAATTCACCTCAAAAGTAAAACTTAAATTATGAATTTGACATCCATTTTCAGAACATATAACAAACAAGTAATTCTGATGTGAAACCCATGCAATACATGCAGAATTATAGCTGCCTGTTTGTGATAGTAACCATAAGAATTAGGTTGTGTCTATGTGAGAGCAAGAGATGGGCAACAGCTTTTAAAGCTGCATTTTTTAGCTGTGTCCTTTACTTTTGACTGTAGTGTGTCTTTAGTGCAAAATGTGCTACAGCACTTAAAGCTGATATTGTGCAGTCCTGTGGTGGCTATCATTTCACTGGCAGTGTAAGCTTTGCTTAGTTTTATAGACAGAATTCATAAGAAAGGACTAGTTTTAACAAGCTTATTAACATCTTGATATAAAAAGTTTATTGTAAGGATGTTATTACTTAGGAACCTTGCTATGTTATTATTTTATTTTTTCCTTAATATAGTATAATTATCTGAGATTGCTGACAAAAAAATGTTAGCCTTAGTCACATACAGAAATGTGAAACCATAGTAAGGAATATAACTTTTGCCAATAGTTCTGACACCATAAAATCATTTGGAAAAGGAACTCTGACACATTTGTATTAGGATTTGAAATATTATAGAAAAAAAGTTCAAATAAAAAATTATATTTTTTACAGAAATGATAGAAAATATTCATTATGTTTAAGATTTTCTTTATAAGCAGTGCAGTAGAGGACATAAATTTGGCCTGGCCACTGATTGGCAGATTTTCTTTCTATGAATCTGGTAGTCCTATTTGATAAAACTATCTTTCTGCAGAGTGTTTGGAACAATGTAGTTGGGTAAGTGTCCCATGGGTGGCCGCAGTGGTGCAGTGGTTAGCGTTGCCGCCTCAGAGCAAGAGGTTCTCTGGTTCAATCCTCTGCTGGGGTGCCTTCTGTGCAGATTTGGCATGTCCTCCCTGTAGTTGCATGGGTTTCCTCCCAAAGACATGCTGTAGGCGGAATGGATACTCTAAATTGGCCCTAGGCATGAGTGTGTGCATGTGTGGTGCCTTCTGTGGAAGGTTGGGTGCTGGACTGGCAACTTGACACTGTAAAACTCTACTGCCAATCATGACTGGACAGGTGATCTGCTGTGGTGACCCCTAACCGGGAAAAAGCCGGAAGAAGAAGTTGGGTAAGTGTCCCCACAAATACACACATAAACACACAGCCTCACAATATGCTGTTGCCAAAGAATGCAGTGGGTATACAGGATAAAATACTACATTTAGTCATCATTGCTCTGCTCCAAAATTGCACATTAGAGTTTGTATTTAAATCACTCTGCCCCCTATTTCAGGCTTAGTTTAACACTTCAGGGCAGAGCATATACTTAGTTTGTACTGGCCGCATCTGATGGAATGACGCATTTGTATATGGCAATATCCTGCACAGTGATGTAGTACTACTTATGGGAGGCTCTATACCACTGCAAAGTACCATCGACTTTCGATCACCGCTTCATAATTCAAAGAGAAAACCTGCAAGAAACAAAACTGGGCAATGCATTCCCTGCCTGTATCTAAATACCTCACCCCCAATTGTGTTTGCATAGTAGGTCTGTCTGTTAATGTAGTGCTGTAAAAATTTATGTCCAAATTTTTTTTCTCAGAGACAGTTATCATTGCATCACTGTGCTTCTTCAGTCTTTCTCAGGTAGCTTGATGGCTGTTTCATTTAGTGTTGAATTGTCATTATTATGCTATTCTTATTTACTGACAACATGGCACATAGAGGCTTGATGATTAATTAAGTATACCATGCAGCCTACTCAGTGCTTAAAGTATCAACGATACATCTGTAGAAGGTTATCATACAATAACGTACATAATGCTCAGACTTTAAATGATCACTGTTTTTGAGGAATAAATATCCATCAAGGATTACTTTCACTGATAGTAAAGCATGGGCACAAATAAAATATCCTTTCATATATTTCTAGTCACATGCTTAGGACTGTGATGATGATGATGATGTACATACATAGCAACATTTATCACTGTGATACCTCCTGTTCTTCAGACCAGCAGGAATGGTGTAAAATCCTGTGATATTCTGGACATATATGAGGAGGCTGGCTATTCAGCATAGTGTGCCCGAGGCATGACATTTTGTCAAAGCCTCTTTCTTTACCACATTAAGATGCATGGAATTGTTTTTATTTGTTTTTAGGTGACTTCAGTTAGAAATGCTTCCCCACAATTCATTACTTGTAATGAAGGAAAGAAAGACTGACTGTGAATTCATCAGATGAGGTTCATATTACGTAATCGATCTTTCACAAGTTCGAACGCCATATGCTCAAACCCATATGTTCGAACTTGTAAAATACGTAAAAAAAAAGAAAAAAAAGAAAAAACTTACCTGATGGTTGTAAGCAGGAGGGCAACCCACCCTACACCCCCCACACCCCCCGCTCTTTAAATAAACCAACTCCGAGATCGCACTACAGTGTAGCAAAGGGAAATCTTCCCTTTCTGCACTGTACTGCATTGTAGTGTGGTCTCCTAGTTGGTATATTTAAAGAGCGGGGGGTGCAGGGGGGCTTGCCCCCTGCTTACAATCATTAGATACGTTTTTTCCTTTTCTTTTTTTTTTTTTACGTATTCAAATGTTTACATGTTCGAACATATGGGTTCGACCATATGGCATTCGAACTGGTAAAAGTTCAATTACCTAATAGGTATCCAATCAGATGAGTCATGAGATGAGTCATTTGAAAACTCAAAGTTAGCTATTCACAGTTGAGAAGCATCTCCCAAAGCTGCCAGCTGCCTTGCAATCACTGGATGAGGTTAAAATTGTGTAGATGACACATCTGCACCAGATTGTGGTTGAGGATGATATGGCTAGGATACCACATCCTAGCTAAAGAAGATCACTTCGGAGTGTGTGTAGTTTATGACACATCATCTTAGTTTGTGCAGACATGGGCAGAGAATGGTTGTTACTGACTTGACTGACATGCCAACGTGGTTGCCAATTAAATGTAATGGTCCCACTTCAATTTTTAACCCTTTAGTTGCCTGATAGTTGCTGTTAATGACAGCCCAGACCATGCCTCTCAACTATGCTGAGTTTTGCACCATGTCCCTGATTCTGCCTCCTGCATCTCATCTGTCCCTTGTACAGTTTTTAATTATCTGGTAAATCATCAGTCAGGAATGCCAGACATTAGAGTTTTGCACTTCTTTCTGCTCAGAAGACAGATGCCAATGTAAAACCTCCAAAGTCTGTTGCTCTTGGTTTCATTATTTGGTCTAAAGCCATACTGGATACATTACAGTGCATTATTTTCTTGGTTGTAGCTAATAAGTTGTCTGGTGGACATATTTTTCCATTATTTTCAAAAGTGGAGGAAGTAAAGTAAGAGGATGGCAGTTGTACAAAGAAGGGGAGGTGGTGTATTTAAGAAAAGGAATGACAAGGGACCATTTCCAGCAGTGGAGCACAATAACCTCCATGATAGACTGTTAATAAGTACCATGACTAGATGTAATACCTAAAAATTCTGGTGACCAACAACATTAGAGTACAGGGCTAAAGTCCTGACAGTGACTCAAGTTTGATTAGCTGCATGGCCACCTGCTGGAATTTAATTTTATTATTAGCTTTATTGTTTTCTATAACAAACAGTCTTAATAGCATAATCGTTTTTCTATGTTGCTATATTGTTCTAATTTATTGTCATCTTCTTCTGCCTGTTTATTTACCTAGTGCTTGCTTCAAACACTTAAACTTGAAGCTGAACTTGGAGAAGGTACAGAAGAAGCCTGCTCACCTCTTTTTAAGGGAAGAGGTAGGGACACATGGTTAGGGTATTACTTTATTCTAGATTCTCTATTCAGGACCAAAAAGCTATTGAAGAATCAGTCCAGATGTGGACAGAACTTATGAGTACATCACTTGTGAAGGGATGGACATTCTTTAGAGGAGCCCATTGCATGTTCTTCCCTGATCTGTATTATATTTGAAAGAGGAAAGTAGGGACTCAACCTGCAAAGACATTTTTGCAAACAAGAGAGGTAGTTCATAGGCCATCTCCTCTGCTATGACCCCACCTGGGTGCTGGAACCTATAACCTAGGTGGGTTAACTCCAGCTAAAAGTTATATAAATCTGCAGAGCTAAAGAGAGAAGAGGGCTCAGAGAGAATCTTGGCATCACAGAGAAAGTCAAGCCCCAGATACATATAAATTCACCCACAGGATTTTGGGGCAATTCAAATGGGGGAGTTTTCAATGGTCCTGTTATTTTTCTCTAGCCACTGCAATGTTCCACATCAATGCACAGGATATCTCACCCAGAGCATTAGCTGGCATTCACAGACTTTTGTCAGTCATTGTTACTATGGCTGTACATATGCCATATTTGTTTAATATTATACATTGAGGACTATGACATACACTAAAAGAATTAATATATGAAACATACTGGTTTTCTTTTTGTGTCATACATGTCTGTGTACATACCAGTGCAGCAGAAACACCTTTTTGCCTATGTCTATAGCCTTCTTTACACTAAAAATGCACATACCAGACCATGATCATAACAGGCAATCTTTAATGTTAATTTTATATGGGTCTTTTCATATACAAATGCACTTTCATTTAGTATACATCAACCAGCATCACTACATGCAGAGGAAATAAAATACGTGATGGGATGTAAAGTGTGACTGGTTAAAGATTACAGTATTGTGGAAGCAAGAGAAAACAACAGAGGAAGCCATGACTATGTAAATGCAATAAAAGATCTCCACAGCAGAGGTCACATACAACAACTATTAACTCCAGGAAGCAGGAAGCAGGAGACTGATGTTATTTATTTATTTTTTTTAATAGGAAGAAAAGACATTCAGTTTGGACAGCATTGCCAAATTGTCAGCCTCAAGTAAACATTAAAAGCGCGTGTCCAATGTTTCAGATAACTATGGTCCAAGTAAACCTGAAAAGATGGATGAAATTCCCTAAGCATATCCTGTTTTGGAGTGTGAAAGGTAAGATCAGGTATTGAAATTAATAAAATATAGCAACAACATTAGCTAAAGAAAAGAGACGGAGGAAGACCTTTCTGCATATAACAGTGAAAATAGGAAGTTTGCTATAACAGGAGTTTATGGTTAGTCTTCAGCTGGCAGAATTCATGCATCCACCAAGGTCATGGTGGTGTCATTATATCTGAAGGGCTAGGAGACAGAGAGAAGGTCAGAATAGGATGAAGAGTGTAGCTGATGAAATGCAATAATCATTTAGGAGTGTAGTCAGTGCTGTCAGGTTACACTGGGATATTTAGTTCAGTGAAAGAAAAGCAAAGGAACAAGTAGATATTAAGTTTAAGTAAACGAGGTAAAGAAGTAAATATTAAGTTTAAGTAAACTAGGTCAAGACTTTTACGCATGAACAATTAGGAGAATATTTTAGTGAAAAATTTGCCCCCCAAAAAAATGAGTCTAAGACTCTATTATATGCCAAATTAAAATGTTAGAAGGAGGGAGAGATTAGTTATATACAGTACATATTCTGTGGTAGGTGTAGAAAGTGTGGAAATAAGCAAAAGAGAAAAGGTTGTAATACCACCACACCTATTACAGCAGTGCTGCTATTGGGTACTTTAAATTTTCTAAGGATGCAGCCTTTACTTTAGTGAAAAAGGTCATGACTGAAAAGAAACGTACATGATGTTGCTCAAGGTGAGCTTACTCATAGGGATTGATCACTTTTTTCTTTTGGTCACTTTTTGAATTTGAAAAAATTGCTGAATCATCCCATTACAAATTGTATACATGATAGATCCCTGGGATCTTTTTCATGTGGCAGATGTACCCCAGGATTCACGAAGCCTCCGTGTAAGAGTTATAACTCTTACACGGAGGCTGCAGTTAAACGGAGTGATGTCAGCATGCTTTGCATATTCATGAGAGCATGCTGAATCACACCTAAGTCTAACACGGTCCGTGTAAGACAGTAGGGGGCGTGTCCGTAGGCTGAGCCCTGCAAGCGGACACGCCCCCAGAAGTGTAAAAGTGCCCAAAGTAAACACCCACAACAGAGTCCACGGAAATGTGAATAAACACAACACAACACATGCCCCCACAGACTATGAACATAAAATATATATAAATGAACATGTTATATATTTTTTTAAATTGTAAAGATGTTTAACCGTGAGTGCGCTCGTTTGCACGGGCGTGCCCATAGCGCAGCTACAGTTAGCAGTCAGTGGGAAAGCATATAAGAACTAAATATGCAAAATAAGCCAGGAAGCAACAGCGTAGCGGTAGAGATGTTGGCTGCAGAGCAGGCATTCATGGTTCGAGCCCCCACAACACCAATTTTTTTTTTCAAAATAAGCAGGAAACAAGTCCCTGACAAATATGTACACATAAAACCACAAGTTATGTAAAATGTAATGAAATAGCCCATTTATATTGAAGACATGTGAGGTAACAAAAGAAGAAAAAATGCCAGATATGCCCATAGCTGAGCTACAGTTTAACAGAGTGAGTACATGTGCCCGTAGATGAGCAGTGGTTTAACTGGTGCAAAATGAGTGCCCATAGCTGAGCAGTGGTTTAACATGCTAAATCTATGTGCCCCAAACTGAGCTAAGCGTAATATGCGTGCCTATGGCCAAATGAGGCTTAAAGCAGCGTACCCCGTTTGCGGAGCTGCGCACCGCGCAAACGAGCTAACCGACGGGCAACATTGAGCAAGCCGTATCAAAACTGCCTTTACACAGACACACCCCTCAGCATGTCTAGACAGTCATGAAAAATAAAAAGCAGTGGCCAGGTTCGAACCCAGGATACTATACACCATAGTCAAGGTACAGAACCACTAAGCCATGACAGCAGTACCTGTAAATGCAATAATAGCTAATATATAGGAATGAATACAAACTAGAGCATGACAATGCAGGTTTACTGAAGTTGATACAATTCCAAAATGGCCAATCACAGATATGTGGGAAAAATGGACTATATAAGCCCCATAGGCGGGAATACACAGCATAAACGATTGTAGAACTGACCTGCAGGCAGAATGACAGGAGTAGGAGAGGGTAGTCGCTTTCGAGCACAGAGGTGGGGTGTTGAGGAGTCCAGGTACATGGTCTGGCTCCTAGTCCATAATCATGAGGCCCAACTCATGCAGGGCCAGGTCCTCTGGGGAGCATACAGGGCTGAGGCGTGGGACCGGTTGGCTCATGATCTCACCAGTGCCACAGGGATTCCAAGGACTGGTGAGCAGGTCCGTCACCACCATGCAGACCTGAAGAGATGCAAGCAGGACCAACTGAACCTTTGGATCCAGGAGGCCCGGCAAACACCCAACGCCCCACTACTGAGTAAGTAACATTTAATTATGTATGTAAGAAATTAAACTAGCTGATATTATGGAGATGTGTATTCCAATATTACTTCATTTATATTACAGCTGCAGGTGTCCGTTCTGCGAACCGCAGAGCCTATGGCGATAGGCTGGTGCGGTTGCGCCACCAGGCAGGTCAGTAATCCACTACCAGTAACTGTAAAGAAATATAAAAGTATGACAGTCAGCAAAAGAGTGCAGTGTAGTCAGTAAGGAATAAAATCTGCAAGTAACAGTGTGAAAGTGTATGCAAGTATTGCTTGATTACAAGAGTTTTCAGCCTGTAAGTTTAACCTAAACATGAAACTGTCCGACATATATTCTGAAATAAAAATGCCCTGCCTGTAAGAAAATAGTACACAACCTGCAGCAGGCTGAAAAGTATAGCTGCAGAAGATGATGAAATCACATGTGTGAAATATATCCCTGTGGAAATACTGAAACATGACAGAAGTGAGACTGCTGGAAAGGATTGTAATAACTACTGTTAAAACATGTCAATAAAGCCTAGAAGTACCATCCTGAATAGTAAAATGAAAGCAAGTGAGAGAGTGTGAGAAAGTGCCATGAATCCAGCAATACAGTAGTAATAACCCTGAATAAAGTATACTGCAGTCAAGACAGAATGAAATGCATGTGAGATTCAAAACCAAACAGCAAAATCTGTTCAAAGTGTTGCTGCATCTGGAATGTGTATCCCAAAATCAGGATATGTTGCTCTCAGTCTGCAATATGCAGATAGGATGTTTGTCTGATATACCAAACATCCACACTTGTCTACAGCTATATAAAGCAAATGTAGCCCTGATGTAGCTGAACAAAGCTAGATATGAATGTGTATGAAGAACCATAAAATGTATATTGATGTTGCATTAACAGTCCTATCACCAAGTTGAAATAGTTATCATATAGGAAACTGTAGTTAGAACAGTAGTGTGTATATAACTGTAGCTATTAGAAATGTACAGCATATGTATTGTTATTCAAGGTGTTAATATTACTTTCTTCACCCCACCCTATAACCACATATAACCCATTCCACGTGAAAATGGTATGTGCAATCACAATTAACACCCCTGGACGTTTGTCCTGTTGGGTCATATATATTTGCATGTCTGTTGATGCATCTGCCCTGTTCATACATCCACACCTGATGGCCTGTTGCCATCAATTAACCCTGCATGTTGTTGGACTGTGTATTTCTGTTCAAATTATGCATGTGTTATGCACGCTGTTCAATGGTGTGAATATCTGGGTGTTTGGTTAATGGGAATACTAATGCATGCTGTTACAACTAATTGTGAATGGTATTATATGTCACTAACCCAAACTGTCATGACATAATGCAAAACATAGTACGACAGGGAAGGCGGGTTCCAGCGGACCCACCTCTCCCACCTCAGCTGGCGAGTGCACCTGGCACTAGTGCCGAGTCTGGACCCTCCTCCGGTGGCCCTGTGCCACCTGCAGGTGGAAGCGCTGCAGGGGATGGGGCTCGCCCCCCCTCTGCAAGTGTGGCTGGAGGAGAACCACCACTCACCCTCCGTAGCGTCCGGACTGTGGTGCGTAGGGAGATTCGGGACTCTGTTCTCGAGCCCCTACGCCAGCTCGAGGCACGGGTGGCGCAACTAACGGGCATGCCTGTTGCCCTGCCTACACAGCCCCCAGCACAGCCCCGTCCTGGGCAGTGAAGGAACAGTGGCAACTGCCTATGGGTGGGGATATCAGTTCCACTGTTGCCATCTGTGGGCTCATGGGCTCTGGATATCCATACCTCCATCCCCGTCAATTGTGTAACCCCCCCACACGTGTCATACACCACCCCTGTATGCATCTTGTTTGTCTTGTCTGTTTACCTACCCAACCTACCTCCCCAGCTGTACCGACTTCCTTCACCTGACATACCACTCTCACCTGAAAAAAAAAAAAAAAAGGGCACTCTGTACCCACAAAAAAATTACGCCCCATACATAGCTGCCCATTCCGCACACATGTCTACTGGACATGGAACCTATCAATTACAATTGGCTGTACAACAAGTATTATTGTTGTCCTGACACCTCTCTCAGGGGTGGAAGGTTTCAAATGTCACACCAAATTACATACATATGCACAGCTGTTGCTGATGAAGAAATGGGCAGCTATGGGCCTTACCTACATCCCTCCTGCACATCCCAAGCTTGTTTCCCTACTGTCTTACCCTCTTTGTGACCCCTTTTTCACCACTTTCCTGTCTCCCCATTTTCTTTTTTCAAAGAAAATAGCTGGTGTGCAAGAGTAAGCATGTTTAAGCGGTTGTAATCGGGTGTGCGCGTGTGTGCGCGGAGCTAACCGCCAGTGCGCATGCGTGAGCTCTGCGCAAACCAGCGCTAACCTGGTTACAACTGCTTAAAAGTGCCTTAGTCACTTTGATTGACAGGTCCTGTACTCAGCTCAAAAGCAAAATAAAATCCCACTGTGAGTCCCAAACCCAGGACCTTGGAAACAGTAGTCTGCATGACTTACCACTAAGCCATGACTCTTATACAAGAACATTGTGCTAAAATAAATATATCATGTAATAGTAGGAATGAATGTAAAGGGAATATAGATGTGTAGTACACAAAGCATGCCATTTAGAATTACTATCAAAACTAGTGGATTTCCATAATAGTAGTGTGTGAACAGAAACAGCCATGCTAGTTGGAAGCTAGTAGGTAATAATGTCACTATAGCACCTTGCAAGACACACACATACTCACAGCAGGATAAGCACTGCCCATACCCCACAACCTCTTACAGGAACACATCTGGACCAAGTAATAAAATATGTGGAGCAAAGGCCCAAAACCAGGGACACATTACAAATAATGTTACAACAAACGCAGACAGTTCAGAAAGTAACAGGGTCTGCACTTTGTGGGATGTTTGGAAGGGTATGCAGTCTGAAACTTGAATGTTTGTCACCATATTCTGACTTGAGCCCAGAGTGACTTGCCAGAAAAAGGTGTGCATGAGATATTGACCAAAATATGAGGCAGAAATGTGGACAACCTGCAAATATCTGTACACATGACGGGTCTGACACCACCATATTTGAATAGTTAAGAGCCTAGACATAGCAACAGTGAATGACTTACAGGGATGCCCCACAGACCCCATGTGAAATGTACAAACAGTAGGCAGAAAGGTGTAACACATGCAATGGTAACTATGGAGTCCTGAAAGTATTCACCACTTGCATGGCAGAAAAAGTGTAGTAATACATATGCTCATGCTAACCCACAGTCACAACTGCAGCATACCAGACATTTTAATGGGTGTACCCCACTGATATGTACCATTCCATGAGGCACATAACAGATGAACCTGAAAGTCTCTGGGGCCTGCTCAGCAGCATACTCAAATACCCTAATAGATGTCAAGGCCCACACCATGGCCAGACCACACTGCATGCTGTAACACCCTAGCAGATATAGCAAGCATTCCAAGGTGTGAATGTACATGGAAAATAGGAAAGCTACAGCAGCACACTACAGTCAAGACACCTAGCAGGCATACAAGTAGTGACTGTAAAGGGCAACTATTGAAGCCTTAGCAACAAAGTGCAAGCAAAAGTGAAAGGAAAGCACACACACACACACACACACATTAACAGTAGTAGTAGTTGTAGGTGTCAGTGTACATACACAGTTAGTACAGGAAACTGGAGAAATGAATGGAGGAATGTTAATCTACAACACACCTGGAAATATGAGAGAGATACCAACCTTTACACTCACAGAACATTGTCCACAGCATAACAGCATGGTCCCTGCCCTTAAAATCTGAAAGGGCTATGCCTATCTCACATACCTTTTTATAGCACTGTTCTGAAATCACAGTGAGAACTGCAATCAGTACACAACTGGCTGCATGCAATTAGCAAATGCTGGCTAACAATTGGTGCAGAGGCCATCACATGGGCATATGCAGATACCTACAAAAGTATGCTGTACTCCATGTCCACACATGCAATACTTTCATTGCACCCTGAGAAGGACGTGAGAGACAGACAGACAGAGAGAGAGAGACAGAGACAGAGACAGAGAAAACTGCAATTAAGCAGACAGAAACAAATTGTTCAGCAACAGCTACCTGAAAGCTGACAACTGGGAAGTGGAGCAGCAGGACAGAGAACCAGACAGCAACACAAGCAGCTGTGACAAACACAGGTAATGTAAAGTAATACTATAAAGGTCTACATACTGTGAACCCTCCATATGTGTCATTGGTCTGTATCCATATGTATATGAAGATGTGTAAAGGGCAGGGGACATACAGCAACTATCAGTGAAGGCTGTACATACATTTGTATGTGAGAGCATCTATGTGCACATATCAATGTTGTTTGATTGTAGGTTGTAGTGCCATGTACAAAGTAGGTTTCACAGTTATGTATGTTTAGCAGTATGTTAGTGTGTGTATACAGTATGGTAGACAAATATGTTGATATACCTGTCTAACATATGGATACGTATGTATGTCAACATATGTATGTGTATATATATATATATATATATATATATATATATATATATATATATATATATATATGATATGCATATATGTATACATACATAGAGAGAGAGATGTAGGAATACATAGACAGATGTAGATAGAATATTGTACAAACATATCTATGTAATGCACACATACAGATATAGATATATGTAGATACATATACATAGACAGACTGATCTGACTACCTACAGGTATGACTGTATATGACGACCTGCAACACAGCCTGTCCCACCCCTCTGTCACTCACACCCCTCTGTGTCCCCCTTCACATCTATAGCAATATATGTACATCAATATATATATGTGTATATGTATACGGACATATATATATATATATATATATATATATATATATATATATATATATATATATATATACATATAGATATATCTATATACATATATATATATATATATATATATATATATATATATATATAGAGAGAGAGAGAGAGATGTATATAAATTCTGAGTGAGGCACATGTGTACAGATGTATTGCAACAGGTGCCTGGTGACAAAGGCATGGAGTGAACACCAGTGTCAAAACCGGAGTACCATACCACATTCCAGATCACCTACACCAGTAACCACCAGATATGTGATTGGCTGCCCACCACTGCATGTGTCAGGGGTGAACAGGGTCATAAATGTGTACAATAGTGGCCCCAATGATATTCACAGTGGCACACTATCCCTGGAATACCTGCACATGGTATGTGTCAGCGGACATGGTGTGTCAGCTATGGACATGTAGGTCGGTGTACCCTCCACACGACATAATGGATGCCATGGTATGGACCTCACATGACAGCTACAGATATGGAGAAGGACACAGTGACATGTACAACACTGTGACAATGCACTCAAACACATTACCAATGCACAGTGACTGACAACACCACAGAGTACACATATGCTACCCACATAGAGGTTACCACTCCCGGATTTACATATGTAAGTCACACCCATGACAGATGTCCAACAACCATAGTAACACCTCACACCATCCACAACCTAAATGTCTGCTGTGTGTCGTCCGTGCCACTGCAATAGAGTGCACATGTGGAGGTAAGAGTTCCTACCCACAGATAAGACATACCCTGCAATAAACCACACAGTGTTAAGAAGCAAGACTCCCCATGAGTACATGTCACACATACCCCTGCTGAATGTTAGTCAGATAGGTAATATGCCATATGAGTCACCCTGTGTAACTGTGTGACAGCAGCAGGTACCATCACACCACATGTGTCACAATGGTCAGGGTAGCAGAACAGTATGCTGCTGTAGTCCCAGGGGCAATAGCATATTGTATAGTATTGTATTGTAATGTAATGTATTGTGTTGTATTGTATTGGTATGTTGAGGTGCCTCCTTCGTGGAGTGGAACCACTGCTGCTGTGCGCCAGTGTACAGGTACATATCCTGTAGTCAGGCTAGTGTTACATAGCACTTCTATATGTGTGTTTAGCTCCTGTCAGAGTTTATGTAGCATGCAACTGGGGATACCATCAGGTCCCATCCATGTTGTGTATTCTGCTGTCCTGAGGGTGGCTCTCACCTGGACATCTGTGATGACAGGGAGGTTACAGTCAGCTGGGATAACTATGCCTTATTTTGGGGGAGAGGGCGGTGTGACACCTGCACTGAACCTGTCTGCCACAATGTTGTCGATATCTGTGGTGTCAGTGAAATATTTGTTGTTGTGTACTACCTATGGGCATAGAGGATGGATCCTGACCAGGTTGCTAACATAACTGAAGAAGGCCTTCTGGTTATCTGTAGTGTCCCTCTTGATTTCCCTCTCAAAGTTGCCCATGTATTTTGTATGATGGAAAATAGATCCTTACTAGTGCTGCTCAGACATGCCCTCCCTTTATGGAATTATGCTCTGTCTTGCAGTAGCTTCCATCTTCTGTAATACAATCTGTCTATGGCTGGGGTCCACCAGACAGGATGCTGTCCCTTTGTGGAGAGTGTCTTGGTCATATATGGGATTGCATGATCCATGCATTCTCGGAGATGTCTGTAGAAAGCAATTGTGTAGGGGTCAGCATTGTGGGTTGTATCTGCCACTGGCCCAGTGGGCTGAAAGGATACCATGTCACTGTTACAAAGTGTAAAGTTTGTATCTGTAATGTTATGCACTATAGTCGTTTGTGCTGGTGGTGGAGGTGGGATATGTATATCCAGGGCAATCAGTGTGTGGTCAGCTCACAGTAGTTGATGATGTAGGCCATACAGTACCTAGATACAAACCCCAGAGTGAGGAGGTGCTCTTGACCTGAATCAGTGTTCTGACTGCTGGGGTTTGGTAGTATGTCGTATGGAGTCTGCCAGGTACTGTTGCACAGTTGCTGGCTGAGCACTGATACCTGGCCATCTACATGTGTATCCACCAATAGACAGACAGATGCTACATATGTGAGATATGTTGTATCATAACAGTCGAGTAGCATGTGTAGTATGTGTGCCAAATTCTGCTGACATATATTGCTGATACCAGGTTATTTTCTTTCTCAGGTACATGGCCCACCGGAATCCCACCTACTCCACAGCTGAGGATGAGGAGATACACCAGAGCCTGGTGCGGGATTATGCAATACTCTTTTCCGGCACCAGCCAGAATCAGCAGGAGAGGGCTGCACTGTGGCAAGACCTTGTCCGTCGGGTAAATGACATAGGCACGCATAATAGGACATATGAGCAGGTACGACATCACTGCAGTGATTTAATCAGACATGTCCGTCAGCGTGCGTCGGATATCCACAGGCAACAGGTCGCCACAGGTGGTGGGGTGGCTACACATCCCCACTCACCAGACTGGAGGGACTACTCATGAGTGTAGTGGCTCCAGTCCGCCAGCAACAACAACAGCAGCAGACATGCATTATGATGGAGGCTGGAGCCACACAGCAGCAAGACAGTGAACGTGCAGGTAATATGCCATATGTATAGTTGACTGTTGTGTACACTGGTAGTTAATGCATGTGTGAGGTGTGTCCTTGGTTTGTAGCTGTCACCATAGTATTTAATGTGCAAGTGTGATATCCTCAATATTAGCAGCTGACCTGTGAAAGGCGACTGTTGTACTACTGACCTGTATCATACTCAGTAACAATGGCACAGTTGTGCCCACTGACATTAGTTTCTTCACGTCTGCAGGACCCTCTGGTATAACAGCAATGCAGCCTATCCATGCTGGTGAGTGTGTATTAACAATTCCTGTAATAGTGTTGATAGTAATAGTACTATTTGGCTCACTTAGTAGTGCTCTTTGTATGCATGTAGGTGTGTCTGTGTCTGTGTGTTGATATCATGCATACTGAGTACTGTACAATTGTGTGAAACTGTGTGCATGTGTGCATGTGTGCATGTGTGCACCTGTGCATGTGTGCATGTGTGCATGTGTGCACCTGTGCATGTGTGCATGTGTGCATATGTGCACATGTGCATGTGTGCATGTGTGCATGTGTGCACCTGTACATGTGTGCACCTGTGCATCTGTGCATGTGTGCATGTGTGCATGTGTGCACCTGTGCATGTGTGCATGTGTGCATGTGTGCACCTGTGCATGTGTGCATGTGTGCATGTGTGCACCTGTGCATGTGTGCATGTGTGCACCTGTACATGTGTGCACCTGTGCATCTGTGCATGTGTGCATGTGTGCATGTGTGCACCTGTGCATGTGTGCATGTGTGCACATGTGCATGTGTGCACCTGTGCATGTGTGCATGTGTGCACCTGTGCATGTGTGCATGTGTGCACCTGTGCATGTGTGCATGTGTGCACGTGTGCATGTGTGCATGTGTGCACCTGTACATGTGTGCACCTGTGCACCTGTGCATGTGTGCATGTGTGCATGTGTGCACCTGTGCATGTGTGCATGTGTGCATGTGTGCATGTGTGCACCTGTGCATGTGTGCATGTGTGCACCTGTGCATGTGTGCATGTGTGCATGTGTGCATTTGTGCACCTGTGCATGTGTGCATCGCTGGTAATGTGTAGACATTGTAAACTGTGTTTCCTGTTTCCCTCCCACAGGTTCTGTTGCTGCTCTGGTGTCATGTAGCAGGGAACCTGAGTCAGGTGCCGTGGGTACTGATAATGATGACATCTGTGTAATGGCACAGGAAAGTATGCCAGGGTCCGCCATTGGTCAGCCGATTGACAGTACACAGCTGTCGACCCCATCAATGCGCACAGTTATCCTGCCAATACACCCTTTGTCACCAATGTCCCTAGGTGATGGACAGCATACAGTGGGCATTGACCAGGGTAATGTGGTATCTGTGGCACATGCCTCCCCACACAGCAGCCATGGGCATGGCCCAGAGATGGTACCACACAGACAGATGTCCAGGGGTTCTCGTGGGAGCATCCGTGGGCGTACTGCCCCTGTCAGACGTGCCCACAGAGGTCTTACAACCTCAGCTATGTTTCGGGCTGTCATGCAGGCACAGTCACGTATGGAACGGTACACCAGACAGGGTCTGAGGGAGCTGACAGCATGTCGCACAGCCATGACTGACAGTATGCGTGACATTGCGGCTGCCATCCGTGATTTCACCGATGTCATAGACAGACGTTGTGGGGACATATTAGACCGGTTCCACAACTACATGTCCATGAGCCAGGGCGATGGTGGGCGGTTGAGGCGTCGACGTGGCCGTATGCCAGCAACAGCAGCAGCTGGCAGTCGTCGCAGATGACAACAGGGCTGCGGCCGCCCCCGTAGTGCCAGCAGCAGCCCCAGCAATGCTGGGTCTGTGCTGTCATCAGACCGCCCCAGGAGACCACGTGCACGTGGCTCTGGCCAGGCCCGACAGGGATCTGTGTCCAGTCAACGAACACCTGCTTCTGATGACAGTACCCAGTCTGGGTTGGTACTGGATATGGTCCGTAGCACCCCTGCAAGGCACAGGTACCGTGTCCGTGGCCAGAGACACTGATCTGTATGACCTGGCAGGTACAGTCTGTGGCTGTCCACAAACACCAGTATATGGCAGCCATGAGGTGGAACTGTGTGCATCCATACACACATGCGAATTGACAACACCTAGGGCTACCGCATACACACACACACTGCATCAACATTGCCCCACCTTCTACTGCTGTCCCTCACCAACACACATACACATACATGTCAATTGGTGGTATCGGTGGCTGACTCAGGCATACCAAGTTCACACCCTGTGCATATGATGAAACTGTGCCACCTCCTGCAATCTGTAACAACTGTGCAGGTACAGGTTAACATGTTGCTGATGCACAGGGTGACCACATAGATGTGTAGTAATAGTATCATGTTGTTAACAGTACTGTGTGCTGAATTAATTGTGGGTATATCACAGCATGCCTGATGCAGTAAGTGTGTGATTGTCATGTCCTGTTGTCTACACCCATGGTAAGTACCATAGTGTATCATCTGCACATGTTGGCATACTGGTGGTAATGATGTCAACAGAAGGCTACATACATAGGTAGCACAGGGATAGGGTAATGAATGTAGTAATACACAATGATGGACATGTAAATTGCAAGTGGCATGTTGCCCACACTAGACTCTGCAATGCAGATGTTTGAGGATGTTGATATGTGTGCAGTACTACACGACTGGTACAGGACACACAGGAGCACCCTAGCACTGCATGCTCACATCTCATACCATGCTAGACAGCCCCAACACACATAACTAACTGTCACAGGAGGGAGAGTCCCCATATATGTCAGGGATACTGTGGTGGCAGGCCAGGAGCATACATCCTACTAAGTATGGAACCACTGAGTGAAGGCTCAGTGTCTGTTATTTGACATGTGTATTACTGCAGGTATGAGCACATGGGTTTCTATCCAGTTATTGTACATCCTGACAGTACATGGTCTGTACACTTGTGTGCACTGAGACTGGACCCTAGCCATCTGACCCGTGTATTTCCATGTACATGTGCATAGTGCCTGCATATTTGCAGTGTTACCTACTGGAACTGGTACAGCTTGTTTGTTGTACAATGGACTACATGCAGCCCTGTTTACTGTAGCTTTGTTTGCATGCATGTTTGCTTGCAATTACCCTGGAATACTGATCACACCTGCAATGCATAGTTATAGAGCTTCTGTGGACTCCTAGTGCCATCTGCATAGCCTACTATATGTATGTCCATGTCCCACTTGACAGGATGTCACTGTTTGTCCTGTTCACATGTACATTGCCTGTGACACAGTGCATATGACTTACCTGGCATGTGTCCACGTGAGCAGTCATATATGCTACTGCTAACTAATCACAGGCACTACACCTTCACATATTCATCTTCTGTTGAACTACCTGCTTTGCTAGGGACGGCCTGCACCTGTCACCCCTGGGCTTTCAGATATTGGCAAAGGCTCTTGCTACCCCATAGTGCCTATGTTAGGCAGGGCTCAAATGACAAACCCACCTTCATAGGTATCACAAGGGATAAGAAACTAAGAGCAATGCTACCCAACGCCAGAAGTCTAAACCTCCAGATGCATGCACCCAAAACACTCCTTGGCATGGAGAACATCGATATCTGTGCAGTAACAGATGCCTGGTTCAGGGCTACTGAGAGCACACCAGCACTACCAGGTTTAACCCGGTTGATTTCTTTGAAACAGTCACCAAGGCCATTGACGACTGGAAGGTGGTTCACACAGCCTACCTGGACCTTGCAAAAGCCTTCACAACAATACCCCACTTGGGCATTCTAGAGAAGCTCACCAGCTTAAATATAAGCCCCTATGTCACTAGATGGATTGCACAGTGGCTCAAGGACAGAACCCACATGGTTAGCATTGCTGGAGCCATGCCAGACTCCAAACCAGTTACGAGTTGTGTCCCACAAGGCTCAGTCCTGGGACCTCTCTTGTTTGGTATATATTTATTGGAGGTACAGGCCAACACGGATGGACTGTGGCTGACCAAATATGCAGATGACTGCAAACTGGCCACCATAATCGACTCTCCAGCCGACACAAGCATCTTCCAAAGGGGCATCATAGAAACAGACAACTTGTGCCAGAGCCATGGCCTTCAGCTGAACAGTGTTTAGAAAGGGGAATGTGCATCCTGTAGTCTGTTCACCTAGTTGCCAAAAGGGACATTGTCCTCACACACACTAACCCCCCTCAGCCAAAAACACACACTTGCCAATTGCAGGATTCAAACCCCTATCTGACTATGTTATGACACTTGAGACGGACACATTAGCAGAGTGTGCTATTCGCATTACTGGGAGGTTTCTCTTCTCCTGCTGTACTTATAGGGTGCTGACATCATCAGTGTTTAGAAAGGGAATGTGCATCCTGTAGTCTGTTCTCCTAGTTGCCAAAAGGGACATTTCCCTCACACACACTAACCCCTCAGACAAACACACACACTTGCAGGATTCAAACCCCTACCTAACTATGTTATGACACTTGAGACGGACGCATTAGCAGAGCGCGCTATTCGCATTACTGGGAGGTTTCCCTTCTCCTGCTATACTTATAGAGTGCTGACATCATCAGTGTTTAGAAAGGGGAATGTGCATCCTGTAGTCTGTTCTCCTAGTTGCCAAAAGGGACATTTCCCTCACACACACTAACCCCCCTCAGACAAACACACACACTTGCCATTCGCAGGATTCAAACCCCTACCTAACTATGTTATGACACTTGAGATGGACGCATTAGCAGAGCGCACTATTCGCATTACTGGGAAGTTTCTTTTCTCCTGCTGTACTTATAGGGTGCTGACATCATCGGTGTTTAGAAAGGGAATGTGCATCCTGTAGTGTGTTTTCCTAGTTGCCAAAAGGGACATTTCTCTCCCACAGACTTACACACACACCAACCCCACTCACACACACACACTGAGCATTTGCAGGATTCAAACCCCTACCTAACTATGTTATGACACTTGAGACGGACGCATTAGCAGAGCACGCTATTCACATTACTGGGAAGTTTCTTTTCTCCTGCTGTACTTATAGGGTGCTGACATCATCGGTGTTTAGAAAGGGGAATGTGCATCCTGTGGGGAGGCAGACACCAAGCACACTCTGGCTAAGCTGTCATTCCCTAGGGCAAACAGCCTAGTGTTGACCTCTACACCCATATGTTTAATTGTCAAATGCACATTATTTGTTGCTGATAGACTGTTTGCACATCTTTATTGCCATAGCATTCCCTGTTTGTATGAACAACTTGTGCATCTGTGGAAGATGTTTGCATATGGGAGGGATCCACTATATCACGTATGTCTCTGTAGTCATTTAACTGTGTGCACTGGGCAGACTGCTGTAATGTGGTTGGTTCCTGGAATAACACATAAAAATACCAGATATGTGTGTCCAACTGCTAAACTGAGATTTGGCCTAAGTGTGTGAGCATGCCCAGTTCAGCCTTCCCATGGCATGTTGTCTGACATATGTCTCATTTATCAAAGTGTGTGAGCATGCCCAGTGTGAGCATTCCATATGTTGGACTCTGCAGCCCACCACATTTGTGGATGAGTGTGAACTTCAACAAATATCACCCGTTTATGGTTGTGTGTTGTGTGTCATGTTGTGTAGTTACTGTACAACTGCTTTGTGTGTGAACACAACAGGATTATACTGTGCCTGCAGTGTTTGCATGGGATACTTTGCATACAGTTGTCAACATCCTTTCACACTGACCTAACACTGTAGTACTGTATAGTGTACTGGTAGTACTTTGACTGTGGTGGACAGTATCCTGGGCTTTAGTGCTATCACTGCTTTACATTTCGATAGTGGGCACAACAGCCTGGTTAGGGGCCAGTTGTGTACATCTGACCATGTTGCATTCTGTTCAGATATGAACTACTTAAACCAGGCTTGTCCAACATTGGTAGTGTATTCCACAACATAGGTGTACATTTGCAAACACTAGCGATGTGCCCTAGTCCATGTCTAATGCTAGTTGGAGAGTGTGTTTGTCCTTCAACACACATTGTAAGTGGAGTTTGCCATGACATATGTCATGGTTAGTATACTGTGCCTCTGTCTACCTGTGACATGACAGTGATACCCAGGATAAAGCTACCATCTCCCATCCACTCATCAAGATTCCTATTGAGGAAGATTGATAAGTGACTCTATGGGTAGCCTGTACTGGGGGTTCACTCATGGGTGGGGGTGGCTTCTGTGTTATGGATCACGCAGTACAGCTTGTCCTATGTAAGTCAGTGCTGGGGTTCAGGTCTCTCATGTGCATAGCTCACTGCCATTCAGATTGTACAAGGTGCAGCATGTTTATTGATACCAGCAACACAGGCAACACATGGCATCTGTGCAAGCTCTTTGATACTCCTGGTGAGGTACTGTTGGGGACTTTACGGTTGATGGAGGTGTCTGCTGAGGTACATCCCACAGGGGCTATTGTAGTCAATTGTACCGCTGATGAAGGATGACTGCAGAGCCACAATGACCTCCCCTTATCTAGATCTGACAACCTTCATGATTAGGTGGGTATATGGTATGTTTCTGTAAACACTACAGCACATGTTTGTCCAATGCAGGATATCTATCACCTTGTGTCCCCAGGTCTCTCATTACATGTTAACTACATAATGGGTTAACACCTATGTGGTAATTGGTGGGCACTTACTGTATATCCACGGGGTTGACTATACACATTTCTGCAATTAGCTTGCTGACATGGCTATGGCACCAGTTGTCTGTTTCTATGTGGCCCTTTTGTGGGATGCTTGTGTCAGCTGGTGGATCATATGTGGTGAGCAGTTTGTAGTCCTCTGCAAACATGTTCGGACACAGTCCTTCCATGTTTGCCTGTACCTATGGGACATATATACCAGACGAGGGAGATCCCAGGACAAAGCCTTGTGGGATGCCAGTTATATCTGGTTTGTAGTCTGACATGGCTGCAGCATGTCTGACCATGTCTGTTCTGTCCTTGGTCTGGTTTGCAACCCCTCTACTGACATGTGGGTTTATATTTAAGCTGGTGAGCTTATCTATAATGAACACGTAGGGTATTGTATAGAAGCCTTTGCAAGGTCCAGCTACGCTGTGTGGACCACATTGCCCTCATCAATGACCTTAATGACTGTTTCAATTGAGTCAAACATGTTTAGGGGCAGGATCTGCACTTGAGAAAGCCACACTGGGTAGGGTCCGGTGTCAGTAGGTCCCCAATATCTTTATGTCTGTGGTACATGCTGATCCTTTCCATAGCTGTGCAGACCGAGCTTCTCAGGATTCTGGGGTAGTAGTTTTCAGTATCCATTCAGGCAACACCTTTGTTGAGAAGGACCACTGTTGTTGTACACTGCTCTTTGGGTACATATTCTGTGGTAAGGCTGACATTGAGCAGTAGTGTGGTTTGGCATTCCATTCATCTTGGAGTCCATGTTGCACTAAGCCCAGGACACCATCTCATACCATTGCTGCTGTGTGTTTTGCTTTGTAGATGTTGGCTGTTACCTCAGCATCTGCAATGTCAGGGGCCAGCAGTCTGCTGGGATAGATATTCTGCATTCGGGGTTGCACTGCACCTGTCAGGATGTATGTTGGCAATATGTGTGTGTGTTTGTGATATTTGTGTGATTCAGGGCATATCTGTGAATTCCCAACATGGTTCCTACCATCAGTTGTGAAAGCCTTGGGATTATCCTTAGTGTCCTGTACAATTTGTATCTTCATAGGTTCATAGGTTCATACTAGGCTATCCACCCTAGGGCATTTGTTAGCCTAGCCAGAGTGTGTGTGGCTTTTGCCACCCCTTGCTATGTGAATATTATGGCCATTTATGATTTGCTTTGCTGTGCCTCTGTCTGGACATGACACAGTGAAGACCCCCAGTGTAACTCTACAATCATCCATCCACTTGGCAAGATTCCTGTTGAAGAGTGTCAGTGAGGGGCTCTGCCTAACATGGAGTGGGATTCTGGTCCAGGGTGTGGGGAGCCTCTGGATTATGTATCTGTCCCACCAGCACATCCTATTTCATTATTTGTTGAGGTTGACATCTCTCACTCTCACAGCTCCGATGGATTTGAGTTTTCTGGGGTGGAGCATGTCCATTACTCCTGTGTTGGGCATGGCCTTCTACAACAGGCATGCAATGCCTCTGTGTAGGCAGTATGTGACTGCATTCAGCTGGGGTGTCTACAGCCAGGCAGCATATGACATATATTTGAGACCCTTTATCCTCTTGGTGAGGTACCTTTGAGGTCTTTCTAACTGCTGCAGGTGTCAGGTAAGGTACATCCCATATGAGGCATTGTACTAGATTATGGGTGTGATTAGAGAACAGTATAGGGGCACAATGACCTCTGTTGACGTAGATGTGAATCCTTTCCTGATACGGTGTCAAATGTAGACAGTCTTCCTAGCCACATTGGCAATGTGGGTGTCACATAACAGGTTACTGTCCACTTGTGTCCCTAGGTCCCTGGTTACTCCTTCCATACATAATGGTTTACCACCTATGTGGTAATTTGTGGTACCTTGTTTGGTATTTGGTGGGACATTCATACTGTCCAGTGTCTTCAGGACGGCTGGGTGGGGTTCCTGTGTGTGAGAGTGTGGTCTGTAGCATGCTACAGACTGTACAGCAGTCTTGCCTACAGTTAGTTGCACATGGGTGGACTCCAATGCCTTGTGCATTGTCAGTTACCTGGACGTATGGGTGTCTGTGCTGACTATGGATACTCACCCTCCTTTTATGTTTTGTTCCAGGTTTTGGGGCCATGACACATGATACGTGGTATAACCTGGTAGTGCTGGTGTGCTGTCAGGAGGCTTGCAGCAGGTTTCTGTCACTGCACAGACATCGATGTTCTCCATACTGGGGATGGCCTTGGGAGCATGCATATTGGGGTTTACACATCTGGCATTGGTCAGCATTTCCCTTATGTTTCTTCCCACTTATGTTTTCTAGGGTGGTGGGTCAGTCTTTTCAGCCTTGCCTACAAAAGGCTCTATGGAGGTGGCAAAGGCCTTATCCAATATTCAGACGCCCAGGGGTAACAGGTGCAGGCCATCCCAAGAACAGCTGCGTGGCTTGTCAAGCATGACATCCCAAGCAGACAGACATTGGATCCCCTTGGAATGACACCAGTAAGTGTGCCACTTGCTATGACTGATCATTCCGTGTTTGTACTGTGGCATTATTCTTGGTAAGGGTAGGATGCTGCAAACGGTGAGTGTCATACGGCCTGGACTACATAATCAGAGAGCTCATCTATGTCTCTTTTCATGTAGTCTAGGGAGGTACATCTCAGGTCATTCACACCAGCATGGACTATGACTGCATCATATTTCTACTTGCTTTGGAGTGACCTGCATACTTCTGTTATGTGGCATATTGTGGCAGCCTACAGGCAGCTTACTGTACCCTTTCCCTTGTTCAGTCTGGTGTGCGGGACAGCAGTGTGTCTGACTATGGAGTCACCTATTACAACTGTATCAGGCATGTTGTTTCTCCTTCTGGCCTGTGACTGTTTGGCACACCAGCTTTGTGTACTATGTGTTGCATGTGCTATGTTTGGAGGTTGTTTGATTGGGTGTCTGCTTTAGAGGCCTCTGTTGGTGTGCTGTGTTTGTAATTTGTGCCTCCGGGAATGTTTTTCTGTGTTTATGTGTTTGGTTTGCAGTTGTGATAGGTCTATGTGGGACTGTGTTTGTGGTGTGTGTGGTTACCTTCTCCTCCTGACTAGTTTTGGGAGTACTGAGTTGAGGGAGCTCAGCCTCCAGTTTGGATAGATGGTTGCATCTCTCACATATATTTGTATTTCTTGGGTGGAGTTGGGGGTTGTCTGTGTACTTGGGGCAGGTGTAACATTGCCTCAGGATTCACAGATTCAACTTGTTGTGGCTGGCCTTAGTGGATTGTATGTGTGGACAGATTTTATTGCCATACTACTGATCAGTGATTACTTCATTGTTTATGTTTGCTCTATCATGTAGTAGCTTCCTCATTCTCTTGCATGGTTTGGTTATGGCTGGTGTCCACCATGCCAGATTCCTCGTGTATGGCATTGTGTCTTGTTTTAATTTAGGATTGCATAATCCAAGCATTCCTGGCAGTGTTCATGGAATGGCTGTATTACAGGTTCTGAGGTGTGGCCCATATTTTGCACCTGCACAGGACCTTTAATGGATTCCACATCAGTTTGGAGGAGTGCAAATATTGCTTAACACATGTTTTCCACTGTGGTTTTCTGGCCAGGGACTGTGGTCAGGATTTGTATATCCAGTGTGATTACTCTATGGTCTGGTTTTACCAGTGAGCAATACACTTCTCATCTTGCCATCCAGTACCCATGTTGCTGATTATCACATCCAGTATGCTTACCCCTCTTGTGGGAGTGGTACGTTGTTCCTGGGCCTTTTGGTTTATGGATTCTATGAACTTTTGTCCTACACTGTTGGAGCTAGTATAATGCTCCCAGTCTATGTCTGGGTATTTTCAGTCACCCAATATAATGTGGTTTGGAGGACTTGATATATTCATGTATTCCAGCATAGGCCAGGTGCAGTTCCTGGTGTTGGGACAGTAGTCTGTAGCAGGCTATAAACTGGGGGCAGTTTTAGCCACTGTTACTTGACCATGGCTAGTCCATGCTGCCTTTTGTTGTGGTACCAACATGGGGGTGTGGTTATCCTTGACAATTCTTGCTAGTCACCCTCCTTTTGTAGCTTGTTCCAAGTTTTGAGGCTGTACAGCACAGTATGAGGTGTAACCTGGTAGTGTTAGGGTGCTGTTGTGAGCCTTGGCTCAGTTTTCTGTTACAGCACAGATATCAACATTCTCCATACTGGGTGAGTTTAGACTGCATGCATCTTGCTGTTTTGACTTATCCCTTATCTTATTCTTATCCCTTCTGATACCTATGGAGATAGGTTTGTGTTTTGAGCCTTACCTATTCAGGGCACACTGTGGGTGACAACAGCCTTTGCCAGTATCCATATGGCCTGCACTGATAGGTGCACGCCAGTCCTAGCAGGTGGTGCATCATGTCATGCTCAGCATGTCATCCCAGACTGGCACACATTGGATCCCCTTTGACTAACTGCGATACTTCAGTCAATTATTGCACTTGATCATCTCATTGTCATGTTGTGGCATGATGCTTGGTGAGGGTAGGATGTTAGTCAGGGTCCTCAGGTGTGCATATAGTACATGGTGTTACATTACTTAACACATAGCATTCATGCCTCAGGTGGTGCTGCAGGGCTGCCTCTGTCGGATGCGCATATTACACTTCCCTGTACATGTTTGAGAGCAGGTTGTGTCATGTTAGGCATCCCTGTTACTATATGAGTGAGTCAGAGAGGGTATCATTCCCAGGGTTCCTACTGAGCCAGTGTATGTGCTATGCGTTGCCTCTTTGCCAAGGCCAGGGCATACTGGGCACGCCTCCTTCTGCCTACTGGGGCAGGCTCAGGTTGTTCCTCCTCCGAGTCACGCTCTGCCTGTGATGGCCTTGGCAATGGTGGGTGGCTGTTTGGCCCGGCCCTATGCTGGTCCTGCTGCAGCTGTTTTCGCAAGATCATATTATGTAGCATAGCACATACCATGACAATTTGGGTACATGTAGTTGGTGTGTACTGCAAGGCTCCACCAGATGTGTCCAGACACCGGAACCGTGACTTGAGCAGCCCAAACACACGCTCTATTACATTACGTGTTTGTGCGTGTGCCTCATTATGGCGTTCCTGTTCAGGTGTGTGTGCGTTTCTGATGGGTGTCATCAGCCACGGCTCCAGTGCATAACCTGCATCCCCCACTAGGTGTCCATGCGGGATGTCCCCATTGGCAAATGTCTGGTACAGCTGCGTCAAATGCCAGATGTGGGAATCATGGTAGCTCCCAGGACAGCCAGCACACACATTCATTATTATGCCCTGGGCATCACACAAGACCTGGCAGTTGATGGAGGGGAAGCCCTTGCGGTTGATGTATGCCCTACCCCGCTCACTGGCTGGTGCTTTGATGCGTATGTGCGTGCAGTCTATTGCACCCACTACCTCAGGGTATTCCGCTATTTGCTGGAAGAGACGCATATTGCTGGCCAATACCTCACGGGCATTGGGGAAATATACATGATCACCGACATGTGCTGACATGGCATCCAGGAACTGGTGCAGTACCCTGGAGGCTGATGCCTGTGATATCCCCATCATATCACCAGTTGGTCTCTGGAAGGTACCTGTTGCTAGTATTCTTAGGCCAACACATACCTTGGTTTCCACTGGGATGGGTTCCCCTCTGTTGGTTCTGTGTGTGAGGCGTGGCCTGCACAGCTCCACTATTTGCTGCAGGAGGTCTCTGTCCACTCTATAGCTCTACTATCTCCAGCTCATGTAACCCGTGGTAGGTGACCCTGGGCCTGTACACTCTTCTCCGTCTCCTCACTGTGGGTTGTCTGGCACCATCTGCATTGTCACCACCCTCAGCAAGTCGCCTATGTCTCATTATGACAGCTATGGCAGCCCCTAACATTTCTGCTCTGAGTTCAGCTTTTTCAGTTTTCACTTCTGATAACTTAACTCCTGTCTTGCAGTGTCTCTTGAGAGAAACATCCTGCACTGCTGTTTGCAGAGTTTTAAGTGCTGGGCTGGGCTACTATTCTGCCTGTGTAATTGCCTGCATCTAATTGTTTTCACCTGCTAGCTCCAGCAGTATTCCCTGCTAACTTCCTACTAAATCTGTTGCTTCCTTTTTCCTTTCTGTTTCCTCAGGGTGGAGCCGTGTGTAAACCAGCAGAAACACGCTCACAGTGGCTTACACGCGCGCACACATACTTACACGGTTCAGAATCTGCTTATTCAGATTAAAACGCGTGCACGCCCGCGCAAACAGTGTTAAACATCTCCCAACATGCTCCCACATGCTTAGTCTGCCTTACATGTGCACACACTGCCTTACACACGTGCACACTGCCTTACTTTCGCTTTATGGCGCGCACACGTGCGCATACACATCCAGCAAGAAACTTTGGTGTAGGCAACAGTGTACACCTTCCATTTCTTGACTTTCTCATGCTTAGTTAGTGGCACACCTCTTTCCATGATATCTGTCTGACATCTGTCATGTAACTCTAACCTCCAATGAACTGCATTTCTTTCTACCATTCCTCCCTGTGATGTCACCTATCTCCTACTCTGTTCCTCCCCCTTCTGTAACTCTTACACTACTCAGACTGTGCTCATTTGCTATGTGACAGTGGAATTCAGTATCCTTACACTCATTTGCATCAGATTGCCTACTAATGCTTAGTTACATGTCTTAGACTCAGCTTCCCCCCTTAGCAACCACTACACGGTGGCCATGTTGGTTTTGGTCTGCTGGTCCCTGCATTGACATTCCATGTATTGCATAAAACCCACATTTGTGGGTTTAAAACCTTCATTTTTATGTTCTATACAGCGCAGCCCGTTTGCGCGGGGCTGCGCTGGGTTTAAACATCGGCAATCGCCGAAAAAAAAATTATATTTTTAATATATTTGCATCAGGTTACCTTGCCAATGGCCACATATTTGGCCATTGGCATGCTGCCTGACACATATGCACCCTTTATTTGGAGCTGACATGGCTCCATTGCAGTTTTTGCAGAAACGTACTCAGTTGTCAACTGAGTACATTTCTGCAGCTAAAACGGCTCTTACACGGGCTGTTCTGGGCTTCCTGGATCGCTAATCATCCTCATTTGCATGCTATTCGGCTGCAAGTGAGGTGATTAGCTTATCCACGCCCACTCCGTGTAAGAGCCGTTTTAGCTTGTCTCTTACACGGACTTTGGGCTGTTCCTGGATCGCGAAGGCTGCATGGAGTCTTACACTACTCTTAGACTCCGTGCAAGCCTTCGTGAATCCGGCCCATAGTGTATGTTGTAGAATAAGAAATTTATTTAACACTAAAATTATTAGGTGTAGATTTGTTTCTCAAGCAAGATTTAATTGTCAATCGTGTGGTATTATATACATTTTGGGATGTGGATGCAATGAGGTAAAATGGTATATAGGGCAGACCAAAAGAAAGGTAAGAATCTTGGAGCACCTGGGAAACATTAGAAGGGGTAATACTAACTTTAGTCCGGTGGCAGAACATTTCACGAGGGTCCATTTTGGAAACTGTGATTCTTTATTTTTTAGTGTGTTGGGTCAACCAACTGGACATTGTGGTACTGGGACGATGTTTGCAAGCAAATTGAATTTGTTTGAAACTACTTTTATTTTTAATTATGGCACTCTGGCTCACTATGGTCTAAATCAGGAAATACCTTTAACTTTTTGAAAGATGCCAATGTTTTGACATATGTGTCTGTAAACTTGCTGCTAATTTCTATGTACATAATTTAATAGTTCCTTAGGAATTTTATATTAAGGGGGATGTATTTGTGGAAAATGAGCACCGGGCACTTTTAAGTGGTGGGATGTATATGTATTTAATGATAAACTGAATAAGTGAATGATGCATTTAAGCTATTGAAATTTGTATTCAGATATCCCTTGAAGGCGAAAAGCCGAGGTACCAGGATTAAAGCTTTGTGGTACTCCATCTTCGTGTTTTGGAGTTCTTAATTAATCTTTTTTTGGTGTGCTTTTTTTTTTTAATTCTTCTTTG
This sequence comes from Protopterus annectens, assembly GCF_019279795.1. Lineage (NCBI taxonomy): Eukaryota > Metazoa > Chordata > Ceratodontiformes > Protopteridae > Protopterus > Protopterus annectens. The sequence goes on from NC_056742.1 coordinate 68,849,347, forward strand.
TGCCACATTTTTTGGTCTTACCAGATTTAATTTCGTGTCTGGTGTTATTATAGAATATTCTACAAATAGTTTATTTTTGGAGCTATTAAAATAGAGAGAATTTCGATTTGCTGGCACAGACCCATGGAGCCATGCTGGACATAATGATGAATTATTTAAGTTTGGATAGCTGGAGAAACTGATGGTAAAGGAAATTAATTTATTTTATGATATAAAACTGTTAGAGAAATATCTAGCTCTAAACATAACACCTCAAGGTCATCGAATAGACCAGTTACCAGCTGGTGAGTTTACAGAGGATGAACAAAATCTTTTGCTGGAATGTTGAGAGGTCTCATTGCAGTCTACTTTAGGCTGGTTGAAAATTTTGGTAAAAAGGAACTTGCGGTTATTGCAGCAAGTTCAACAAGAGATTACTGGCCTGGAGAATTCACTTAAACAACAAGCCTCTGAACCTACCTTTAATTCTAAATTTGCTGAGATTAAACAAAAACTTAGTAAAATCGAGGCAGAAACCATTGGCAGGAAAAAGAAGAAACTTGCAAGGGACACAAATGATGTTGCCAGTGGTAATGTCTATCAAACTCAGCACTTCCCTTGTTAGGGAAGATCTCAATTTAGAAAGAACAATGTTTTCTCATCAAGCCGGGACTCTTCATACTCATCTGGGGAAACATCTTCCAAAAAGAGTGTCTCTATTGAGATGCTGCCTAATGAAGAACCAGCTTACCAGGGGAACCAATCAGGTTCATCACAGGGCTTCCAGGGTTTCCAGTACAGCAACGGCAGCACAGGCGGCAAGCAGAAATGGAAAGGCAGACGTTAGCTGCTGAGAACAGTGAAAAGGTATTGTTATGAATTGTTGACCATGGACTAAATGTTAATAAAGGTATTGATACCTTAAAAATTGTTAATTTAGCAAATTTACCACTTTCTAATGTATCCATTGGTGTGTTGTTAAAAGGGGCTAAATTTGTCCCCACAAAGTGTCCATCTCTTGCAAATGTTCTCATAGAAGCCAGTAAATTCTGTAGCAAACTTCATTTAACAGTATTTTTTCTAGAGAATTTTGTTTGGCAGGTAAAATAATGATTCTTTGACATCCAGTAGTTCTGAGGACTCTCTCCATGAAAACCAAGAACTAAAAAACAACTAAAAACAAAACCAAGGAAAGAAAATCCAGGCACCAAACATCCAGTTTATTTCCAGTTGATTAAGTGCTTTCGTCAGCATCAATCAGCTGACTTCTTCAGAATAAAAAAACACTTTGAGTCAAGCCCTTTTATATAAAAATCACATGACTTCAATTCAAATCAATTAACAAATTTAAAGCACCAACATTCTTAAAATAACACCAAAATACATTGATATGACATATTACAAATTCCACCCCAGTGCAAAATCAAATAAGTGATCCTCCACCAAAAATTAAAATTAATACATCTATGTATTTAAATATTGTTAAAATAGTGTTTTATCATAAAAAAGAAATGTTTTTCTAATCACTCCGGTATTCAAAAAAACACACTTGCTAAAGTAAAATTAAATACCTAACCTGTCTTATAACTGGTAAGATCTTAGCCTTAAAAAACTACAAAGGCTTAATGCTTCTTTGAGTCCAGGGAACTTAGTGGCATCCAATTTAATCTGCCAACATAGTTCCCTGAACTCCAGGTAGTCTTCCCACAGACCACCACGTGGGTCTTGCTGGACTTTCTCTAAGACCAGAAACTTGAACTCGTGTTCAAGAAATTGTTGAATATGTTTGCAAAGGGCATTATTCCTATTTTTAATCCTGATGTCCCTGACATGCTCGTATATCCTTTCCTTCAGGGTTCTTTTGGTTTTCCCTACATAAAATCCCAAGCACTTAGTGCACAAAGCCACGTAAACTACTCCCCTGGTAACACAACTGTGTTTCCCTTGAGGCCTAACATTGATGTGATTAGCTTTAAACTCAGTTTTGTTACATATCATACAGCACTGTGTGCAAAATCCACATCTTTTAGTACCTCTATCCTGTATATGTGTTCCTTCGTTTACCTGTTCCATCAAATTTTTGAAAATAACTCCCCTCCTAAAAATAATGTGTGGGGTGTATCCTATTTTGTCCAGAATGTCAGTCTGACTATGAAAACTGTTACAATTTTTTCTAAGTATATTATAAATCTCTCTATAATCTTGTGAAAACCTGGTTACGAAGGATAACCCAAACCAACCACCAGGGTCATCCTTCTTTGTCTGTTTTTGAAAAGTAAAGTCTGGAACTACCTCTAAGCCCATTCCCCCTTGGGCTTTGATCAAGGGTTGGAGGGTACCTCCCTTTCTTTTCCCAGAAACTTCTTTATACATAGACATTATAAGGTCCAATGGATACCCTCTAGCCACTAACATGTCCTTCAGTGTTTCACTTTGAAATTCAAAGCCCTCATCTCTTGTCACAATACGGGAAATGTGGACATACTGTCCCTTCACCAATCCCCTCTTTACATGATGGGGATGGCTACTTTCATAATGCAAAAGGCTGTTGCTATATGTGAGTTTGCGAAACATGTTACTAACAAACCTTTTGTTGATCAAATCTTTCTCTAGATATATATCTAAATAGTCAATATCATTTTCCCTATAAGTATAAGTAAACTTAAAAAAAGTTGTAGTATTGTTGATGTATACTAAAAATTCCTTCACAATTTCATAATCTGCTTTACAAATAAAAAATAAATCATCCAAATAACGAAAATAAAAACATCAGCTATCCAGATATGGTGAGTTAAATTGGTATTTCTGTTCCCACATAAGCATCTTTCAAAAAGTTAAAGGTATTTCCTGATTTAGACCATAGGGAACCAGAGTTCCATAATTAAAAATAAAAGTAGTTTCTAACAAATTAAATTTGCTGGCAAATGATGTCCCAGTACCACAATATACATATGGGTCTACTTGAAAATACCGACACGCCAAAACATCGAAGACGAGAACACCGAGACGGAAGATCGACAACTGAGATAACTGACAGTTTAAAAGCACGAAACTTCACACGCCCGACAAACCACAATCCCGACAATCAACAAAACAAAACAAATACCTTTTCCGAAAAACACACACACAACAAAAGCACACCAAAAACCTTACAAACCTTCACTAAACCTTACATACACAACTATCTATGCACTAACCTTAACCCAAACCCTAACCCTAAGGTCCTTCACTATCGCACACTCACCTAACCCGCACCCTAACCCTAACTCACTTAACCCACCCCTAACCCTAAAGTCTGTCACTATCGTACACTTACCTTACCCGCACCCTAACCCTAACTCACTTAACCCGCCCCTAACCCTAAAGTCTGTCACTATCGCACACTTATCTTAACATGTCAGTGTTCTCAGCATCGGGCTTTTAAACTGTCGGTCATCTCAGTTGTTGATCTTCTGGTCTCGGTGTTCTCGACGTCGGTGTTTTGGCATGTCGGTGTTTTCAAGTAGACCCATATATATATATATATATATATATATATATATATATATATATATATATATACATATACAGTATATAGGTATAAAGACTTAGGGAGTGGAATATTGCCTTCATTTTAGGAATGTGAGAGACCCTTGAAATCAAAAGAAAAACTGTGTTTCATCCCCTTGGGGATGTCACAGTTATAAGCTTGTTGCAACCTCTCAAGTGTTTAGAACTTTTAGTTTTGTACAATCGCATGTCAAGTAAATAATACATTATTATTTGTATTAGATAAAGGGAGTTTTCTAAGATATCATTATGTTTAACTGCAGCCGTTTTGGGAGGTATGGTACAAGGGCATTTGCCTGCGTTACAGATCTGCAGTGCTGGTCTCACTGCCGGTTGACCGATGACAGTTCTACTGAGCATGATGTATTTCAAACATAAAATTCTGAAAAGTTTCAGCAACAAAATGTATGAACTGGTTGGCTCTTTCGTGAGAGGTTAAACCTCTTAGCCAATCTACATAAATTCTGGACATGATTATATTAAATTGAAAGGTTAAATGGAATAAGAGTCATAGGGCTTTTGCTCATCAAGGACATTTTTTTTTTAAATTTTAGTGAAACCAACAACTTTCATTTTCAAGGAGTGTGTTAAAGGCATAATTTACTTCAAGCACCCCACAGCAAGGCTGTGCAGCTGTGGATATGGCTTGACATGGAAAACATTAATTCAGCTCTGCAGACTTCATGCACAACAACCCAATTCTTTGATGGCAAATGCAGATATGAACTGTGGACTTGAGCAATTATTCTACTTTGCAGTCTGGATTGATAGCAATTTCACATCTAGTGTGATTAACACACTCAAATGTGATATGTCATAGTAAACACAGTTATTAAAAATGTAGTCTCTGAATTTCTTCCCTTTCCTGAGTCCTGACTTCCACTTCAAGGAAGTATCTTAACATGTCACAATTCATACAGATGTACATTTTAAAATAATATGTTCACCTCTTTTCCTTCCAACACCGTGAATTCGACTTTACAGAAAATAAAATAATATTAATACTGCACTAATGTCTAAACCAAATCAGCCAGAGACCAGTGTAATTAAATGACCACATCTGTCATGGGGATGATGCCCCTGAACCCCCCTCCAAAGTAGGATAAAACATATATAAATAAACACAATGAATACAGACATTCAGCTGTACCTCCTGTCCCCTCCAACATTCAATGAAAAAATAAATAGTTTCACAAGAAGCAGGCCTAAGAATTATTCTGTCCATATCACTCCATTCACCAAACAAAACAAAACAAAGCAGCCATGACAGAGCAATTGGGGGAAATGCTATTATTACTGCGGTCACACATTTGTAATAAAGGAACTAAACACTTAAAGATAGTGCCTTGGACATGCACCATATATATATATATATATATATATATATATATATATATATATATATATATATATATATATATACATATATATATATATATATATATATATATACATATATATATATTTTGCCTTTTTGAAAACTACATATAAAACAGGGTATAATCTGGCACAAGAGGATAGCCAGGTAATTAGCATGCAAGATTGCTGTAAAAAAAGAAGTTATTGTACTTTTGTCATTCAACATGATCCACACATTTTAATTCCTTGTATTCTTGGTCATGTCCTGTCTGATTCCACAATGGTGTCAGACCAGTAGGTAGCTTACAGAACTCTGGGACAATTACCTATTATGGACTATAGACACCTGATAGTCAACTATTTTCATACATTTTTGGATCTGATTACAGGTGTTAATACAAATAGAATGGAGGCTTTGTGGACTCTTGCCAAAACACAATTCAGATCAATGAATTGGATCAGGAATCATATGGTGGGCTCATATTTTGATGTGTTTGTGTGCAGATGCACATTCAAAAGAGACTTTGATAACATGTTCACAAAACTACTGCATCATATTTCTAATTTCTAGTATTTGGAAGGTCAAGTCACATTAAGTTCTACCCTTGAATCCAACATTGCAGTTAAGAATGTAGATCAAAAGCAGTACAGCACATTTCCATCGAGTCCCCATTCAGATTGTACACTCTAACCTTTATGTATATTTGCAGTATCTACTGAATGACATTCTATTGTTAATCTAATTACCAACATACAGGCAATGTTATTTGTATAGCAGCATTGCTGTACTGTCTTTCTATTATTGGTTTTATTAATGATTTTTTTTTTCTTCAGCCATTCAGTCTGTGCATTATATGAAGTTTCACCACAGACAGATTTGTCCAAAGGCACTTTGAGGTGGGCAAGGGTTGTAATTGAGTGGAGAAGTTTGGTGGGAAATAACAAGAGGGATCAGTAGGAATTTGTAAGAAGGAAGGAGTTAATATTCGTTGGGGGTTGAGGAGTTAAAATTGAAGAAGGATTGGAGGAAGTGAGATCATTAGAGAAGGAGTTGAGCAGGCAAAATGCGACTGCATAGGATTAGCTCAGTATTTTGGCTTGCAATTTTAGTTACTAAAGTATCCTCCATGCTCAAGTAACTAGCCTGGTTTCAAGTACTTGAAGAAGGTAAGAGCTGGAGGGGTATGAGAGGTTAGATCTTATGTATTTTTCCCACATTGTTGTACTGTGCACAAGGGAATAATGTGGATATTATGGCCATGAGGGGTACATAGTGGGTCACAGTTTTCCACCCAGAATGATAGTTGAGTTGTTGATGGTTAGTCATTAGAGGGCTGAAAATAATCCATTTAGAATATACCAGTATTTAGCCTGTGGCATTGTCTGTAGCAGTTTATTAAAGTTAAGGTCGCTTTCCTCATACTTTGAGTTCTTGCGCCATCTGTCATTATGCACTGTACAAATTAGATATGCAGTTTTGTGGTGCTTTTGTCACATGTCTGTGCCTTGGTTTGGGGTTGTGATGCATATTCACTGCAGGAAGGATTGTGTTTCTGCTTCATCTGATGGGCTACAAGAGCTGACGTGGATCTTAAAGGTTTACCTCATGAACCCAAGGTACAAGGTTTTGATGCTTGTCTCGTGAAGCATGCCTAGGATTAAAAGTCATCACCTGCTAGCTTCTGTTGAAATCTTCTCATGCATGCTTAGGACTGGGGTGCTGCAGCTATCATCTGGGAGTCGCACGCGTGCATGGTGGTTATTTCTGCCAGTGTGCCATGCACCATGCAAAGCAAAAAAAAAAAAAAGAAGAAGAAAATAGTTAAACTGCACAGATTTTTGCTGGTCTCTCTCCATCCCTTATACTTTATTTTCAGGATAACTCATGGGAGGGAAGTTGCTTTCAGTGCCACTTAGTCAGGTATGCAGGTATACCTCTGTTCATATTTACACTTTATCCCCCATTGTATAGGTGTTGCCAGATTTCCAGCACTATGTGTTGAGAAGTACTAATGTTTCAGCTAGTAACAAGCTGTTTCATGAAAAGGTTTGATTTTCACCTCAGTAGTGCAGTCCAGTATCCCGGGTGCAGGATTTATGGTCAGGTAGTGGGCATATTGGGTTTAAAAGTGAGCACTGTAGCCTCTGTGGCACAGAGTGTGATCCTCTCCGCCATCATTGTAGGGGTGCTATTGAGTTTAACTAGATCTGTGTATGAGTGGGTGTTGCTCCATTGGGAGAAGCTGTGAAAAAAGAGTCCCTTGCAGGGGTGTTCATTTAAGGAAATCACCAGGTACATGGTACAGACATAGGCTCCAAAGGTAAGGCATACAGCATATGAGAATAGGTGCTGCAACTAATGATTGTTGGCAATGTGGTAATATTCCCAAGTTCTCACTAAAAAATAAAAAATTAAATTAAAAAATAATTGATAAAAAAACACATTCAAAAATTATTTCTGGTGTGTAGTCTTGTGAAAGGTACAGTTGTCAGCAGAGCACTGGGTGCAAGAAGGGGGGTTAAATGGGAAGTGTTTTCAGTTAATTAAGATCAGTATTAAGAGTACAGGGCAGGTTCTTGGTGGGTGGCAGGTTAGGATAGAAAGGGTTTTTTTTAGAGGTCATTTACTAATATTTTTACTTTACATTGCAGATGGCACTGACACCAGTGCAGGAACAATGGGCTCATACAGTAGCTCAGGTGGAGGAGCTGTTTAAGGAAGCCAAAGTTTCATCTAGTGCAGGATCCTCAGCCCCACAAGAGAGGCAGGTTGCAAGACCAGACAATGAAGGAAGTGGAAAGATATGGATCATCAGCTGGAGGCTAGTGGAGGGAAATATGCCAGACAGAGGGCAGCACCAGCAGTGGAGGGAGTGCAACATATGCTCAGAGAATATTATTGCCATCAGGTAATGATGGTAATGTGCATCCTATGTCGTTACATAGTGGCATAGAGGTAGATCGGGTAAGCAAGTTGTTGGATGGTATGAAGGGTAATGGGTTGGAGGATTTTCTAAGGTTTGAAGAAAAAGTAAAAGAGGTTAGGAGACAGGGAGGAGTGCCTGAGACTGCAGGAGGTACAGCTGAGCTAGAACCAGTGTTCAGTGAAGTTAGGTGTCAGCAACCTTCAACAGGGGCTGTAAGTGATGGTTTAGACTCTTGATCAGGGGAATGGCTTGCCACACAGTCTTTCTTGGCAGGCATTTCTGGGATTTTTATAACCCCGCACATTACCACATCAGTAAAAGATAAGATTTGACAAGGGGAATATGTTGCTGTGTTGGAAATGATCAATGTTGATGAAGTACAGAGGTTTGGGAACAAATAATTTCTTGATAGCATTGGTGGTGTTATGTAGCAAAAGACACGGGAAGTTCAGGGTGTAGACATCAGATAATTGGACATTGGGTTTTGTGCATTATATGGTGGTTATATTGGAGAAGGATAGTTCACAGGCTTTGCCATTGCTGGTCTAGTTTCTGATGATTAAGAAGGGACAGTGGTTGTGGCCATGTAATGCATGACTGTGGTATGACCAGCACTTTCAGAAGAGGGAAGTGGTAGATAAGACCTTGATGTGGGATGTCAGGCATGCTGACATTTGGTTGGCAACCATGCTGGATACTGTTGGTGGTCAGCTGACATTTGGGATGGATCTACGAGATAGGGCAGCAACTTGTTGGTCCTTTTAATGGGGTAAGTGTGATTGGGCCAGTATGACATTTTGCACACATATGCTTTACATATCGGGGAACACATGCTGCCCAAAAATGTTGGCACAAGGAAGGTGGAGTGGGCCATTCCACTGGATTGGCTCAGGAGGTGAGTGGGCAGGAAGCTATGGGTCATCAGTATGTTAGGGAAAGGGGGAATTTTCAAGCCCATAGGGGTTCAGCTTCCTTTTGAGGATTTTTTCAGAGAGCAGTGTTGGCACACCCCTACTAGGGTGGCAGTGTTGCATCAGTTGTTGGAGGATTGTCCAACTTCTGACATGGTGAAGGAAGTCACACATTGTTTCCAATATGTTTTTTCCATTAAAACTGCAGTTAGAGGGAGCAATAAATTGTGTCAGGTATGAATTTAGGTCAGTTTGATGAACCTCCATTTGAGTCTTACAGGGTGTCCCCTTTGGGCTTCGTACCCAAGAATAGGCAAGGGGAATTTTGGATGATTAATCATCTGTTATTCCCAAGAGGGGAATTCTGTTAATGATGACATTGGCAAAACAGATACCAAGGTGCAATATGGGTATTTGATGATGCAGAAGTGTTGGGAACATTGAGGTGGAAGGATGTATGTGTGTTGGACTCTGCAGTATTAATTTGGCTCCAAAGATCGAAGACTGATTAGATGGGGCAAGTTAGGCCAGTGGTGTTGCTTGAAGAAGGTGAAAGGTTATTATGCCCAGTAGGTTGGATGAAACAGTTAAGGAGAATTTTTGGACAACAGGAATGAGGTTTTGGTGGTTCGTACTAGCCAAGATAGAGTGATGTCAGCACCACAATTCATTAGCATGGTACATCAAGCATTAGATTCCAAGATGTGTGTGGAAACAGGTTTTCTGCACATTCTTTTCAGACCGGGAGAGTGTGTGACTTGGTAGAGGAAGGGAAGTCTATGGTGGGGCACTGGGCCTCTATAGTTTATTTAGAGTACATAAGATGAAGAGTTGTAAATGTATCCAATTGTTTGTTTTCCAGATGGCACACAAGTTACCCATGGGCACTTATTTGTATTCTGGGCAGAGAAGAGAGCAGTTGTGAGGCCTGGAGGAGGTATGTTGGGGCTCTTGAAAGCAAGGTGGAAGGTTGCTTCGTATGGATTTAGAGGTTTCCTTTGGCATCAGTTGTTTGTTAAGTTTGAAATGATAAAAGCAGCATTGTAAGTCCTGAAGATTTTGATAATTTATTTAGTAGGTGATGATTTAGGTTGTATTCCTAAAAGGCAATTATTGGCATTGCTTGCTGGTGATTTACTTAAGTTAAGACAACAGCATCTGCAAATGCTGATAGTGTGGTCAGAGATGATACCCAGACTAGTGTGGAAGCAGGCTGCTAATTTTGTTGCATCAGAGAAGGCTAAGTGTTTTGTTAATCAAAGAGTGTCAAGGTTGTTAGGTGAGTTAGGTTTGTCTGTGACTAAGCATCGAGATTTTGATGACGGGGCTTCAGTTTGCTATAGGAATGATGAAATACATCTAAGTGAGATAGGTGTGAATTGGTTTAATATACATATATACCTTTGACTGTACAGGATGTTGTCAGACAGTCATGAAAGCGAAAGGGAGAATGGCTTGTGGACAGGCTGGTGGATGGAGAAGAGGGGTTCTGGGTGAACCTCTCTTCTGTTTCCCTTTTTCTTCTTCACTTGTGAGGTGAGCTGAGGTGCACTGTCTCTCACTTTTGGGACTGAGTGAGTGGATGGTGTAACACTTAACACTGCTTTTTCCTTTCAGGGTGAACGGTCAGTGCAGCCTATAATGCTGCAATATTCAACGGGTGTTTTAACAAATGTAAGCAAATGTTCAATATTTACTGTGTTTATGAAACGTAACAGATCTTCAGTTATTTGTGTTGTAAAATTCACATCTGGTTTTGTCAATAAACTGGTCATGATGGCATATGGGATATAGTTCTTGCCTCAAAGTGCTTGAACAAATGTGTTTGCAATAAAATGAAGTAAATACTTTGAAATGAACCATTTCTGTAGTGTTATTATTAATGATACTCTTATATATCTGTTGCACGTGTACAAGTTACTCTGAAACAAATTCCTTAAGGGGGGACTGCAGGGAGATGGCATCATGTTTAAGTGATGTAGAGCTGCAAGTTTAGGTCTAACAACAGAAGCTAATTTTACTGAACATGCAGGACAATGGCAGGTAAACAAATGGTAAGTGTACGTTTTGGCAACATCCTTCATGGCAATACAGTAGTGTCACATTTTATATAGTTAATGTTAAACAATTATGTTAGGAATTGAATGTTATTGCCATTACACTGTTTGCATTCTTTGTTTACATATGCATTTCACATTCAGTGTGTGTTTTTTAATATCCATTGCCACAATAGAAGTGGGAGGTTTAATGGAGCGCATGTCAGATAGAAGCAGGGGGCGAGTTACTACTGAATGTGGCATGCTTTAAGTCAAATTTGCTGTGATATGTTTTATTTCTTAACATGAGTACAGAACATGTCCTGTTCAAAGACAGGACTTTCAGTCCTCCAGTACAGAACCATAAAATTACATTGTTATAACCTGCTTTGCGTTCAGAAATAAAACACACTTTCCTTCTCAGGCTTATTATTTATGATGAGTTAAATGTTTGGGGAAGCAGGTTTCAGCCAAAGAAGAAATCCAGTTATCTTAAACAATATTAAGTATACAATCTTCAAAGGAGCTGTTTACTACAATTGTCCTTTTGAAGTAACCTGCACATTTAGCTATAAATTCTAACACGATATAAACGTGTTGGAGCATCTAACAATGAGAGCATTATTTTTATTCAGACTGCCAACACTTGCACCGATATTGCTCACATAGAAGCATATCAACTGACTATACTGGTTCCCTGTCTTCCCTCCCGAATTCTTTAAGTAACAGGCTGTAAAAGAAACATGACTGCTGCTGTAATGCTGTGAGGAGATAAACCAGTCATCTGAAACCTGTGTCATGTAATTCCCCTTTAATGCAGTCAAGCCCAATTCAAGTATGTTTAGATCTATAAACCCTCTAGAGGGTAGTGTCACTACTTACTAGCAATGCTTAGCTGACATTGGCAAAACCACTGAGGTCTCACTCTGTTCTGTCTCTACATGAGCTTTGCATTTTTTTTACTTGCCTAGCTTCCTGATCTCTACTGTTCATGTCCAGCAGAACCAAACTAATGAAGGGGTTATTCCTAGTACATGCTTTTATCCAACAATAATTATTAAGATTGCTTTACACTGTCTACAGTTATCAGTGTAATATACGACAATAGTAAATCTGCATATTTTCATTAATCTGGTTGTATTCTGTTTCTATTGTACAAGCTAAATTTAAGTGATGGAAATAAAAATTATAAATGTCTTAGCTGTACAGTACTTGCAATGAGTACTGTAAATAACAAAACTAGATTATTCCACTTTCAGAATTAGTAATGTTTTTTTAGCTCTGATGTAGCTACTGAAGCCTATAGCTCTTTTACTGTATACAACTTCTGCTACACATGGGATCCATAAAAATTAAAGCATCAGCTTTAATCCTTTTTCAAAAGTGAAATGTTAACTGAACCAAAGCTGCATAATAATGATACTTTTATTTCACCATGCCTTAGTAAAAACTTGTACACATTAAATTTACCATTCCACGTTGCCCGTTATAGAAAACTTCTCGGAAACTAATAAAGCAACACTTGCAAAGGGTAATCAGTCTGTCAAGAATGTAAAATAATTGTATTGTAGAGCAACTAAACTGCTTCCTTTCAGCAAATAAATACTATATATATATATATATATATATATATATATATATATATTTTTTTTTTTGTGTGTGTGTGTGTGCGTGTGTGTGTGTTGAATAGCTCTTCAAAAAGTGTATAAATGTAAATGTGAGTACATTACTAGAATACAATGCAGGCACCACCACAGCTGTAGAGAAAGTGACATTTAATCCGTATCTGTCTTAAAAAATATACATACTGTTTCACATGTCATTCAGCACCAATGAAACCACTGAGACAATATTTTATATATATATTTTTTTTTTTTAGCAATACCTGTCCTTGGGAGTCTGACAGGTAACTTAGAAAATTGGAATGAATTTTTCTGAAAGTTAAACAAGCAACTATTGTCTCAGCAGTATACACTACATATCAGATAAATACATTTACATGTAGTGATGCTTCTGAAATATAAACTCATATTATATTGTCCTGTCATTTCAGGAAAAGATTGCCAAGCTGAGATGTGGCACCTTGTTTTCATGTAGAACCTGTTTACGCTCATTTCAACAGGTCTTATGAGTTGGATGAATGAGATTATAAGTATCACGCCTCATCTTGAGTTAAATTTCTCTTGAATAAGACCTGAATTTTAAATTTTTAATCTCTTGACCCTTACACCAGACTACTGAGTTACACCATTTCCTTCTTTTAAAAGCAAACATTCATTAAAAATGAGGAAATGCTATCAAACGTTTGTACTGCCATATTTCTAGATATTGTATGCGCCTAACATTAGAAAATTGTATTGTTTAATTATTTTCTAAATACTAAATTACTGCACTGCTATGCTAATATGGTAAGGGAACATCTAATTCAGTTAAAACCTTTATTTCATTAAATCCAAAATTTTGCTTTATTGGTTGACATACCAGGACACAGGAAGCAGAATTTCAGGCTCATGTGTCATAGTATAAACTTTCAAGAATCCCTTTCTCACTGATATTAGTGTGAAATAAGAAACCCACTGTGTACTACTGTGGGAACAGTTCTCTTAACCCCAAGTAATGAGTGACCATGGAAACACAAATGGATGAAACTATTTCACTGAAAGCCTACTTGACAGAATCACAAATGATCAAAAAGTGTAAAAGTGTATAGGCAAAAAGTGTCGGCATCATTTTGGAGGAAATTATCTGTTAATGAGGTGAGTCTAGAAGGTTATATGTGGATTGACAGTACCCCTTGTCATACCTCTCAACCTCTAAGAGCAAGAACTCTGGACAAAGCCATAAATAAAAATGGGACAAGGGCCCAAACATAGGGACAGTTTTTAAATATTGCTCTTACAAACTTAGAAAGTTGATAGAATAATAGGTTTTGCATTATCATGAAGGGTATGAAGTCTGAAACTCAAGTGTCTGTCATTATTTTCTAAATTCAACTTTTAATGATTTGCTATTAATTTGACAGAAAACCACAATTTTATGAAAAACAGACCAAAAAATATGAGGCAAAATCTTGAAATTCTGCAAAAATATGTACAGTTGAGAGGTATGCCCCCTGTCATATCAGACCACTAAATTTATAAATGTTTGTGGGCCAACACTGATTCATTGTGTATGATGTTTTTTTTTTCTCCATGGTTGTGACACTTTTGAGATAGTATATATAATCAAATAGGATGGGGAGGGGGTGAGTGGGACTTGCCACTGTAAAAAATATTTTATGCTATATTTTTGTTATGTAAAATGTTTCTTTGATTTGTAATTTAGTCAAGTAGGTTTTCAGTCAAATTCTTTCAGCCATTTGAGTTTCAACAAGCTACAATTCTAGAAAGTGATAGTAAACCTATAGATAGACAGACAGACAGATAAATATGTTTGAGAGGTAAAGGGAGCTTCACCCCTACATATGTAAGAAGAAAATTGTTTAAGCTGTATCCTTGCTTTCTGTGCAGCAAGCAGCTTTCTGAGTTTGCAGCAGTGCACATTTAAGATACAAAGGATCACGCTGCAAGATCTTGTAGGGAAAACTAAATTTACAGTCTCAACTGCTTAATATGAAGTCTCTCTGAAGAAATACATTCATATAAGCATCACAAAGCTATACACATATTTCCCATGATTTAAATGACACAGAATATAATGGTTAATAACTTTATGTAAATGACAATGAAAGTTTATATTACAGAAACTCATAACAATGAATAACCAACAGCACATGTGAAGCGTGATTTCAAAACAAAAATCTACCTTTTCTAAGTTTTTGCAGGGGTGACTAGTGCCCCCTGCACCCCAACATCCCCTGCAAATTATATATACCAACTCAGAGATCACACTACAGTGGGGAAAAGGGTAAACTTCCTGATCCTCACTGTACTGTAATCTCCTTTTAGAAGCTCCAAGTGCTGTTTAACATCTACAGCTGATAATTCTTTTCACTGAATAAGACCCGGGATTAAAAAAGTGCCCAGTCCTGGTAGGCACACTGGTGCCAGGACTGGAAAAGATGACCATGTAGAATCCTAAAAATATGGAAACATTCCACACATTGTAGGCCCAGGGGGAAGATGCCCCCCCCCCCCCACTGTAGTAGGAAGTAGTAGTCCACAAAAATCACAAAAACTGATAGGCCAAAGAAGTGCCATAAAGACTATAAAGTGGACTATTGAGGATAAGAAAGAAATGATGTATTGTTACTATTATGCAAAAAGCAGTATGGTTTCATGCCAGGAAAGAGCACTACAGATGCAATGGTTGCTCTGACAGTGTTGTTGGAGAAATACAGAGGAGGTCAGAAGGAGTTGCATTGTGTCTTTGTGGACTTAGAGAAAGCATATGACAGGGTGCCTAGAGAGGAGTTGTGGTCTTATATGAGGAAGTCGGGAGTGGCAGAGAAGTATGTAAGAGTGGTACAGGATATGTACGAGGGTAGTGTGACATTGGTGAGGACTGCGGTGAGAGTGACAGATACATTTAAGGTGGTGGTGGAATTACATCAAGGATCAGCTCTGAGCACTTTCTTATTTGCAGTGGTGATGGACAGGTTGACAGATGAGATCAGACAGGAGGCCCTGTGGACTATGATGTTTGCAGATGACATTGTGATATGTAGTGAGAGTAGGGACCAGGTTGAGGAAACCCTGGAGAGGTGGAGATATGCTTTAGAGAGGTGAGGAATGAAGGTCAGCAGGGCTAAAACAGAATATATGTGTGTGAATGAGAGGGAGGGTAGAGGGAGGGTAGAGGAATGGTGAGGATGCAGGGAGTAGAGTTGGTAAAGGTGGATGAGTTTAAGTACTTGGGATCAACAGTTCAGAGCAATGGTGAGTCTGGGAGAGAGGTGAAGAAGAGAGTACAGGCAGGGTGAAATGGGTGGAGAAGAGTGTCAGGAGGGATTTGACAGATGGGTACCAGTAAGAGTGAAAGAGAAGGTCTACAAGAGGGTAGTGAGACCAGCTATGTTATATGGGCTGGAGACGGTGGCATTGACAAAAAGGCAGGAGTCAGAGCTGGATATGGCAGAGTTAAAGATGTTTAGATTTGCACTGGGTGTGACTAGGATGGATAGGATTAGGAATCAGTATAGTAGAGGGTCAGCTCAGGTTGGACAGTTTGGAGACAAAGCAAGAGAGGCGAGATTGCGTTGGTTTAGACATGTGCTGAGGAGGGATGCTGGGTATATTGGGAAAAGGATGCTAAGGATGGAGCTGCCAGGTAAGAGGAAAAGAGGAAGGCCAGGTAAGAGGAAAAGTGGAAGGCCTAATATAAGGTTTATAGATGTGGTGAGAGAGGACATGCAGGCAGTTGGTGTGAAAGAGCATGATGCAGAGGACAGGAAGAAATGGAAACAGATGATCTGCTGTGGCAACCCCTAACGGGAACAGACAAAAGAAGATGACTATTATACAAAAAGCCCAGAATTTTCAGACACAAGATATACAAAACGATTAAGAGAGAAATTAGAGGAAAGAAAAATACTTCCACAAGAAAAACTGTCAGAAGCTTCAAATAAAAGTTTGTATTCATTAATACAACAGATTTGTGAAAAACAGTATATAGATCAAGAAACTTTGATCTGTTTGGAAAAAGAAGCATCTAAGGAAGTGTGAAAATATAAACAACAAAACCTAGAGATTTTTGAGAAGTATAAAAATGAAATATCGACATGGGAAAGAAAGAGAGATTTGATATGGTGCAATATTTATGCAAAGGAGAAAGCCAAATTCATCAATATAAAAAAGGCAGCCCCAAAGATAATTGAAGAGAAATACAGGTAAAGGCATCTGGATAGGAAAATTTCACAATAAAACAAAAATAATATCACAAAGAGAGAATATAGAAAACAAGATTAGTAAAGTAGAAGTTAAAAAAATAGAAGTTGAAGTTATGGAGTACCTGCAAAGTGAAGGATTTGGTGTAGAAGGTCTAACACAGGTTACATCACAGCATGATGGAGTGAGTCCCCCGAAGTAAGAAGAATCAGGAAGATCAGGAGACATCTGAAGAAGAAATATGGATATGGGAAAGAAAAACAGATTTAATACAGTGTAATATTTATGCAAATGAGCAAGCAAAACTCACCAGTACAAAAAGAGCAGCACCAAAGATATTTGAAAATTAATACAGACAAAGGAATCCAGACATGGAAAACTTTACCATATAAAAAATAAAAAGACAAAGAGGAAAAGTAGAAAAGGAGATTAGTAATGGAGAAATTAAAGAAACAGAAACTGAGGTTATGGAGTACCTGCGAAGTGAAGGATTCATTGTAGAAATTCTAATTCACAAAGCACCACAACAGGATAGAGCAATGGATATCCAAATTAAGGGGAAACCAGTGGAATAGGAAGAAATTAGTCATGTGCCATATGAAGATATTCTGGAGCCTTCCACAGGAAACCAGTATAAATGTTCACTTGAAGTTAGACAGCAAGAGAAGGAACAGGAAACTGTGGAAACTCTGATGCAGTCAATGTTGAGGAGTGATAGGCCAGTGAGCTCCCATATGACAGAGCAATGGATGGCACAGGATGAAATTGAAGGGAATGTGCCACAGGAAGATGCTATAGAACTTTCTACAGAATGTCCACAGGAAATAGAAAATAAAAAATGTGCCCTCAGTTTAGAAGAAAATGAGCTAAGAGAAGAGTTGCTTGATTTAGTAGACATAAATAGACATATTAAGATCAATGAAAGAAACAGACTGCAGATGGTCAATAAAACCCAAAAAGTTAGAAGTTTGATAAAACAAATGAACACAGTAATTAGGACTGTACCTAGAGATCCATGTGATACAACAGAAGTAAACAGGATATATTACTGTGGGCCCCCTACACATAAATGCCACTTACCCAACTTTCACATGATTGAGCCAAAAACACCAAAAGGACAAAACACTGACTGCTCGAAATACCAATGGGGAACCAACGGAAAGTAACTGCTTGGCCAAAATGTCAACCTTTGCCCCTTATCTCCATGGTAGTGCAATCTCAGCATTGAAATATTTAGTTAGGGAGTGTGGGGGGCCCCCATGTGGGGGTGTTGTCTTTGCTTCCATTTAAGTGTTCTTGTCAGGTTGGCCAACGGGTTACTTACTGTTAATTCCCAGTTGGTGTTCCGAGCAGTCGGTGTTTTGTCCTTTCGGTGTTCTCAGCTCGATCATGTGAATGTCAGGCAAGTGGCATTTCGGTTATGTGTATGGGACCCATTACTGTGCAGCTAAATTATAACTGATAAAGTTCTACCACAAGAACACAGGATAGTGAGGAAAAGGAAGGGGAGAAATTGAATACCGTCATGGAAGTATCGAATAGAGAAAACTATAAAGCAATTAAGAAGTGTCACTGTTAGAAGAATATAGAAGAGGGAACAGATCAACAAAAATACTAAGAAAGTTAGACATGCTAAAAGCAATGCCCAGTATTAGAACAGACAAGGATCTATCCTGCACTATTGCAAATAACAAATTAAAAATCTCAGCACATGCAGAAAAATTTAGAAGATACGCTGATAAATATAAAGGAAAAGTACAAAATAAACAATTTATTGATGACCCAAAAAAGTTTTATAGAGAATTGAGAAACAAGGTAAAAGGAATTGAAAGACTGCCAAAAAAAGAAGAAATAGATACATTTTAGAGAAGTATCTATGAAGATCCTGTGGAACATAACAAAGATGCTAAATGGATACAAGAAGTAAAAGAAAGAATAAGAAGTTTAAAGGTACAGGATATGGAATGGGATGAAGTAACAGCCAGAGAGATTGAAACAAAGTTAAGAAAAGCCTCTAATTGGAAAACCCCTGGCCATGCAAGCTATCCTAAAAATTATAAACCAATAAATCCCTTCCAATAACGTATAAACTATACACGGGAATTGATGCCGACAGAGTTTATAGTCATTTAGAAGAAAATGCAATTATGGCAGTAGAACAAAAGGGCAATAAAAAAAAGTCATATGGAAGAAAGCATCATTTATTGTTAAATAAAGTCATAGTGGAGAACTGTAAAAAGGGGAAGAATCTAAGTATGGCATAGACTGACTACAAAAAAGTATTATCCCACATTCATGGATAAAAAGGTGCTTAAAAATGTATAAGGTACACCCTACACTTCTCAATTACATTACAGTGACCATGAAACAGTGGCAGACCACTTTGCAATTAAGCCATGATAAAGGACAAATTATTATCCCAGGGATAAAAATTCAAAGGGGGATATTCCAAGGTGACTCTCTTTCACCACTACTATTCTGCCTTGCTCTTAACCCATTAAGCTGTCTACCTGACAGCTTATGCCATGGCTACAATTGGGCTCCTAGAAAACAACTAAGTGTAAAGACTTCTTATCCTCTCTTTGTCAATGTTTTAAAACTGTGTATGTTATCAAATTAGGAACTGAAAGCACAACTGCAGGTTGTCAAAACTTTTTCAGATGATATAAGAATGTCATTTGGTCTTGATAAATGTGCAAAAGCAACCTTTAAAGCAGGAAAACTGCAGCACCAAGAAAACATCAGTTTGGGACAAGAATGTGCTATAAAAGAACTTGAACAAGAAGGAGTGTATAAATATTTGGGAATTGATGAAGGATCAACAATAAAACATTAACAAATGTGAATAAAACTTAGTATAGAATACTTTAGAAGAATTAAATTAATCTTGAAAACAGCGTTGACATCTAGGAACAAAATCCAAGCTATAAACCAGTTTGCTCTTCCATCCTAACTTACAGTTTTGGAGTGATTGACTGGCCCCAAAATGTGCTGGATAGATAAGATAGAAAAACAAGAAGGATGCTTCATGCTCACCAAATGATTTATACAAATCAGTGCATACCAAGATTATATATTCCCCATTCTGATGGCGGGATGGGCCTCTTTGAGATTGATTACATGTATAGATCTGCAATCATGGGACTCCACACATATCTGCTGACCTCACAAGACCCAAACATAGTGAAGGTTTTGAAACATGAGGAGACTAAATCTAAGATGACTTCTCTACTTAATCTAGCATAAGCATATCAGCGTAAAGCAGGAATGGAAATCAAACCAGAAGTAGATAAAAATCAGGCAGCAACTGAATGTGCCAAAAAACAAACTGGAAAGGCCACAGAAACACCTCACTAAAAGAATCACAGGCCTAAAGCAGATGCCCTATGCTGACTGACTAAAAAAACTCCAGCTATACGCTGTCAGATATCATCTACTCAGAGGCAATCTCTGCTTAACATGCAAGGCCATGTCAAACCCAGAGCTGTTGGACATGCTACACTTAAAGAAATCCCAATCCATCAGAGCTACATGCTCCAGGGACCTAAACCTTGTTATCACAATGAATAAAACATGCTGGAGGGATAGGTTCCTGACCCAGAGACTCCCCATACTCCGGAACAGACTACCCATAAATGTCAAGGAGAGCGCCTCCATGGCCCTCTTCAAAAGGAACCTTGATAACTGAATGGGAGATAGGAAATTTACCCCAGGGATGACATCAATCGCCCTGCTAGACAGGGGTCCAGGGAAGTAAATATCGTGGGAAGAAATAGCCAGGGAGTTGTTATGGCTAGGCTTGTATAGGCCCTAGGGCTGATAGCCTAGTACCAACCTATGAACCTATAATGTGAAGGACCTGTTGAGAAGAAAAGAAATGTGGAAAATGCATAAATATAGTTGCAAGTATAGAAAACTTCTGGAAGAACCTCATGTTGATCAGGAACAAACACAGGAATGGTTAAAGAGAGGTGAATTCAAATCAAGAGATGAATAGTTAATATTGGCAGCCCAAGATAGTGAGCTGCATACATGTTGGTTTACAAAGTCCAATAAACATGTGGGAGAAAGAGACAAATGTAGGTTTTGTAAAACCAAATTGGAAACAGTCACATACCTCATTGCTGGTTGTAAATACTAATGGCAGAAGGACTGTATATTAAAAGGCATAATAATATGGCAAGATTGTTGCACTGGGGATTGTGCAAACATTATGGTACTGAAGAGGCTGAAAAACACTGGAAACATGACCCACAAAGCATCATATGACATGATGAAGTTTACATCACATGGGATCATCCATCGCCAACAGTTCAAAAGATAAATGCTGGAAAACCAGATATAGTGGTCCATGAAAAAAGACAAAAGTATTGATCATTTAAATATCAGGATTTGCAGGCAGAAATGAGAGCAATGTGAAAGAAAGATACCCAGACAGTCGCAATAATAGTAAGAGCACTGGGCCTTATAAAAAAAGAATCTACAATTCTATTTAGATATGTTACCAGCACATATAACTCTGTATGGATTGCAGAAGGAGTCATTACTGGGCACATTGTGGGTGCTGCGAAGAGCACTTTTGGCTGACATCAAAGATTGAAACAATACTAATTTCACGAACTTTAATCGTACTTTGACTTAGGAATGGGGTTCATTCCTATCATAGTATTAGAAACCCAAAAGATTTAGAGAAATTAAAAAAGTATGATATAATGTTTGGAAATGATTTTCCTCATTGTAATGCACTGTGGAAAACTGTAGTAGTAGGAGGAATCTATAGACACAGTGTAGCAGACTAAGACACTTAACAATAAGGAGGTAAAGCAGTAGTGTGATTCACCTATTCAGCATAAAACATAGTGGCACATATAGATTTCCAGACCCAACATCTGGAAATGTTAGTTGCCATAGAAGATACAAAAGGGCCTAGAATTTGGTTGTGGTTAGACAATTTAAAGGACAACCATGCTCCACCTTTCACCTTTTGACATTACCAAAGATGGTAAGTCGGAGGTAGCAGACTTACTGATAATACATTTAAGTTTTATAGGGGTACAATGATAGACAAAGATAGTGAGCAAGAGGTTCCCATTACTTCCCTCTATTTTGCAGCTAGAAGAATCCTTATCAAGAGAAATGGTTGAAAGAACTATTACAACATAGGTTCATAGGTTCATACTAGACTATCTGCCCTAGGGCATTTATAAGCCTAGCCAGAGTATGTTTGGCTTTCGCCACCCATTTTAAATTAATTTTGCTATGCCCTTTTTCTAGGTTAGTATACTGTGCCTCTGTCTAACAGTGACACAGAAGTGATACCCGGGGTAAACCTATGATCTCCCATCCACTCATCAAGATTCCTCTTGAAGAGAGTCAATGAGGGACTCTGCCTAACCTGGACTGGAATTTTATTCCATAGTGAAGGGAGCCTCTGGGTTATGAATCTGTCCCTCCAGCATGTCCTATTTATTTCAGTGCTGAGGTTCAAGTCTCTCGAGCGTGTGGCTCGATGGGATTTGGATTTTTTGAGGTGCAGCATGTCCCTTAATTCCGGTTGGACATGGCCTTATACGTCAGGCACAGGTCACCTCTGAGCAGGCGGTATGCCACTGAGTAGAGCTGGAGTTTCTTTAACCGGGCAGCATATGGCATCTGTTTGAGCCCTTTGATCCTCTTGGTGAGGTACTTTTGGGGTCTTTCCAGTTGCTGCAGGTGTTTGGTAAGGTACATCCCAAAAGGGGCATTGTACTCGATTATGGGCCTGATGAGGGATGAGTAAAGAGGCACGACGACCTCCCCTAATCTAGATGTGAATCCCTTCATGATTAGGTGGGCTATATAAAATGTTTTTCTAACCACTTTGGCCACGTGGTTGTCAAATGAGAGATTGCTATCAACTTGGGTCCCCAGGTCCCTAATGACTTCTTCTGTACTTAATGGATTACCACCTATGTGGTAATTTGTGGGCACTTTGTTTTTGCCAAAGGGGATGACTATACACTTTTTGGCGTTTAGCTTGAGGCCATGGCTCTGGCACCAGTTGTCTGTTTCTATGAGGCCCTTTTGGAGGATGCTTGTGTCGGCTGGAGAGTCGATTATGGCGCCCAGTTTGCAGTCATCTGCGAACTTGGTCAACCACAGTCCTTCCGTGTTGGCCTGTACCTCTGAGAAATATATACCAAACAAGAGAGGTCCCATAACATAACACAGAGACTACAACTGGATGAAGGTGGGAGAAAGACTGTACAGCGTCCAGCATCACAAAAATAATTAGTGAAGGAAGCATTTCAAAAATGCTCATGCCAGGTGTGACAGAATAATTACAAAGTGAATTGAGCAGCCTGATGTGCTACTTTCCTATGCCTGAAGGCAGTATTAGAGTCTGAAAAGACTTTAGGAAAGTGCATATCATTTCAAACCATGATAGAAATCCCATGCCTGAGCCAATGAGCTGGCAGAAAAGGCCAGATACTTGATAACATATGAGAAAATTGTTCTTATTATACTTACAAAAATGGTTTGAAGCATTAGTTACTGAAGAAGGCAGTGAGGAAGAGGAGACATTATTAAAACCAGGAATAAGGAAGAGAAGATTAAAGTACATCTCAGACCCACTGCCACTAATAGTTGTCCTGGTCCTTCTGCAATCATTCAGGACTTGATAAAAGTGATGTGGATCGAACGGCAAGTACCCCTTCTGCTTTACACATTGTTAACATACCTGTCTAGTATGCCCACAATTATTTTCCTGTAGTTCTTCTGCCTCACCCTTTCATTCAGTTAGTTCTCCATTAAAACATTTCTTTAATTTTATTTTTTGTTTTCAGCTAATAATGTGCAGACTTCTTCTTTGCTACACTTTAAGTAAAACAATCTGTCTTTTGATCACCTCTATTATCTTTCCCTGATTACTTTCATATAACTCTTTTTCCCTAACCACATAATATTTTAACTTCAAATAATGCTTCATAATGATAAGTAATACTTTTGTAATTTTGTTTTCTTTACAAATCAAGCCCTTTTCTATTATTATTTTAATTGTGTGACATAAAGTTTCCCCATTTCTCCTTTCTTCCTTAAAAAATGAAGACATCTTTCATTTCCTCAAATGTGTTAGTTTTCTGTTAACCTTTTCAGACCTATCCCAGATGTTATATATATTTTTTATTCTTTACATGATTCCATACTCTGGGAAATCTGCTGTATATTTTCACCATCTCTTCCATTTAAACTAGCTGAAGACAATATATAATTGTGCTTAGTTTGCATTCGACCTTTACGTATACCCTTTTTCTTTTTTTCTTGCCCTACTACCACAATACCTCATTTTTATCTTTTCCTGAGCTTGTTAAATGTCTTTTCCAGGCTTCATAGCCTTCTCTTAGATTATAGTTTAATTCACATGCTATTGTTATATGCACATTTAGTGTGGCATACTTTAATTTTCAAATCATTTTCCTTTCTATACTGTATGTTTAGGTTTCTATAACTATTACTGGAACAGTCTTCATTTTGTTTTTATATCTATGACCAAACCTATACCTAACCTATCATAAAATTCAATAACATTATTGGCCTATTTTTAAATAATTCAACAGACCCTAGAATGTGCTTTGTGTTCAAATGTCCAAATAATCTCTTCTTTCCTAACATATATCTTGTATATAGCAAAAATGTAATACTGTATGCTAATTTCTTAAACTACTTTTTATGTTACCAATATTTGTAAGTCACTTGCAATACTGTTTACATGTAAAAGGTATTGCAAGTGACTTACAGTCCTAGTTCTAAGAAAGCTCTTCATATACACACACACTGAAAATATATGTTGAAACTCCAAGTGGTGTCCTGCAAAATATATGGTGTGCACATAAGTGACAGGAAGGGTTAATAAAGATAACAATAAATAAAGAATATCAATATAAAGTAACGCAGCAGACCTTAAAAAATATATGACAAAATAAAAACAAAAGAAACCAAAAAGAGAACAGCACAAATATAATTAATTAACACTACCATTCTAATTTGGCCTATCATAGCTCTCAAAAAATCAAAAATAAAATACTAGAAGATTCCTCAGCATTTCTACTTCATCCAGAAAACTTCAAAACACAGAGCTACAAAACTAAAGAAATGTAGTGCTCAAGGCAACCATTTAATAATGTATCTGTCAAATCTTCAGCCACAGCTTAACATTGAAGTTGTACCTGTATTATCCTTGAGAGATCTACAGTGTGTGTTATATGTTATCATATTTTAAAAGAATATATAATGAGTGTTGCACCATGTATGAGCAAAATGGGAAACATTAATTTTATGTTAATCTTTTCTGTCATCTGTCATGATTGCTCATAGACGTACCTTTTTTTTTCATTTTTATTCTACGATTGTTCAACTTCAAATTTAGATGTCAAGAAAATCAAGTGGATCCCCATAGCAACCAGGTGCAACAGGTTCAGCCTCTGTGAAAATTATTATTTTAAACCACCTGGTTACATGCTATAGACTGATTATTAATTATCACAGTTTTGATGTTTTCATTCTCAAGTCCAGAAGAAGCAACTATACATAGTAAATCCATTAGCTACGGCATATGAGCTGTGATTTTCTAGTGCTCTCTGAAAGTGATGAAACTAAATGAGAAGTAAGAATTGATGTCAGTAGCATGCTTCAGATGTGGGCCCAGCTTGTGTACCATCAAAGACACTTCAAGAGCGACACATAAACAACTATACAATTATGTTAACAGTCTCCCCTCAAGTAACAAAAAATAATAATAATAATAATTCAGAAACAGATGAACCACTCCAAGTCTGACAAATGCAGTGGTAACCCTATTGAAATTACTAGTACCCCCATTTCCATTTCAAAAATAAACTATTAGATTACTAAAACAAATCTAGCCAAATTAAACTCTGCACTGTTCTCTGTAAGTAAACCAACTCTTGAGCAAAACACCTGCAAATCTAACAGAAATTCAAAATTATTACTTAACAAAATTTAACTTTATAAACTACCCACCAGCAGTGCAATAAGGACTCACAATGTTTTTTCCAAACAGAGCTCACCATCTCTGACTGAAGAGAACACAGAAAAACATGAAGCTGATGCAAGCACCAAACTGCTAACTTCCTTGAGATGAATGAGCCTTGGCATTTAATTGCATGTCTATCTATCAGTCTATATGTCAATGTATTATATTAATATTGGTCAACCACGTGTATAGGCTGGTGAATCAACCATTTTCAGCCATGACTCGAGCCATTAGACAATGACAAATGTAGAAATTACAGGAAAATACATACTGGAAAATATTAACACTAACAAACCTATTCAACATTACCAAACATTAACAGATATATTAAATGAATTAAAATATCAAACATTTAGATTAAACTGCACCTTTATTTCGCCAAGTGTGCACTAGATGATCAATTGAAATATTTTCAAATATTAATTGAAAATGCAGTACATACATGCTGAAGAAAGGAAAAGACATAAAGCAAAATGGAATTTGTTTCTAATTCTATGAAACAAGTGAAAAATTAAATATACCCATTAGTCAAAGTTTAGCTTCCATTTGTCTAAGATATTATGCAAACTATTAGTTTAAATTCTAAAATAGCAGTGATACCCATTGTTAACCAAAGTATATCCATACCTCCATTTCAAATATTCAGTTAGCTTTGCTTACGTGTTTTTCATTCTATAACATTCAAAATGTCAGCAGGAAGTATCCTCCAAAAGATTGTCAGGGAGCACAAAGTAAAGACCCCCCCCCTGGTATGGGGGAAAAATAGTAGCTCCCTCCATGCAAACAAAAAGCAAATTTATTTAGCAGGTCTATTTTTTTTTACTTTTTCATGCATCATTCTTGTCAGTGGGCAATACATGTGGTGAGCTTTTTTAAACTTGAGACAATGAGTTATGTTTCCACTAACTGTCCTTTAAAGCAGTGAACTGCAGCTACTACAAAAGCAAACTGCCTTCTTAGAAATTCTGCTGCAATTGTCAAATATAATGAAGAAGCATTGTTCTTATTGATGCAGAGCAAAAAACAAAATTAAAAACTTGAACAGCCTACAATTATATTGTTTGGTAAAGAGGTACATGCTATTAATTAGTCTTTCTCTGTACCCATGAATTTTAGTCCCCTCTGCTTCTCCATGCATAGCCAGTGATTCCTAGCAAGTATCTTAATTTAACAATATATGAATGTCACCACTATGAAAAGATACATGGGCCTGGGCTTACCAGTTAGCAACTTTATAAAACAAAATAATTAAAATCAAATGTCAAGTCATATTCCATTTATGAAAATTTTAAAATATAGTTAAAAAAATGCTGACTTGGACACATTACAGTTGTAATTAGAAATTTCCATTCTGCAAATGTAAAAACTTCTGGCATTGTATTCATTACTAAATGAATAACAATAAAATCTGAAATTGTACATTCCATCTCCATTTGTGCTAAGCCCCCTACAACCTTCTATGTGAATGTTTATTAAAGAAATAAAATACAGTACAATGTTGCTTCCATCTGTGGATACAAAGTTATCCCATAGTCAACATTTTGACTGACAGTTTTATTTCAGTATGATGTAATTTGCTTGTATAATTGGAACCTACATTAATCCTTCATTTATGCATTTATTAAACATATTCTCTCTATGTGATCCAACAAATATACTGCTCTAAACTGTTTAAACAATATAGTCAACTAGTTTCATTTCTTTTGACAAACAAATAACAACCCCTCACATTGCTTAGTAATTGTACTCTTGGGCTATTCCTTTTAAAGACATTGTCAACTCTTCAGAAAAAAAATTACATAATCTCAAAAAGTTATCATTTAGTTATGGTTTGTTTCTGTTTGGTTTATTTTATTGTTTCCCCCCTTTTCCCATCCCAGTTTTCCTTGCCATCTCTATTCTAGAGGTTTCACTTCACCTCTTTTAATTGGTTGACCCTGGCCTCCTGATGCCAGCTCATTGTTCAGTGTCCATTGGTCTATTCCATATCTACTCCAGCAGTGATTTGTAAGCATTAACTTGGGTCAACTCAGCTAGGGCATGAACGCTCACTTGTCAATTCTGATGTAACAGATAGGAGCCATGTTGTTATGGAAGTGATGCTTTTAATTTAAATTTAGCCTTTTGGATCCTCTGTTTAGTTTGGTCTGAAGAACTCCAAGTATACAGATGAAAGCATGCACTACTAGTATTGCTTGTGTTTATATGAATAAAAGCTGCATGTGTTTGTTCATCTAACATTGTGCTCATGTATTTTTTATGAATTTACTTAGTGAATGTATGTGAGTGGTGGGCTTTTTTTGTTAAAAACATATTATTGCATTTCAACCAACATGAATAAATACAAAATTTAACCATCAAATAAAAACCAAATAAAACATTATACAAAGTCCATAACAAATATTGATTTAGAAAAATAATAAACTAATTTTTATGAGTAACATTCATAGTTCTATTATACATAGTTTGTATTTCTGTACTACATACATGTTTGCTAGACTAATAAACTCTGAAAAAGAGAGGATATTTTTACTTTTCTAGTTCATTTTAATACCCTTTCTGGCAATAGCCAGGACAGACCATAGGAGAGGTACTTGAGTTATTGGAATAGGATGTTAAATAAATCAAGGATTCTGTAATATTACATTTTTCTGACCATAAGGCTTTAATAAAATTTCCAAATTCCTCCCAAAATGAGACAACCATTTGACATTCCAGAATCATATGCTTCCAATCTGCCTCCAAATTACTATTACATCCCCAACATCTTAAATTTTCTTTTTTGTACAACAGTGCTATTTTATTCAGTGTTAGAAAACTCTTATGTAAAAACTTCCAAGTACAAATGCTCCAATAAATGGATGATGTAGAGTGGCTTACAAATTTCAAATATAACTATTTATTGATTTCTGAGAAAGTTTATTTTTGTAGAATATTGCTAATGAGACACATCAAAGCCATATATTCAGATCTTAAAATTCTATAAATTATTGATAATGATATATATATATATATATATATATATATATATATATATATATATCACTATTAATCTGAAAAAAGAATTCTAATATTTTAGGTATGGGTTCCATGTTCATAGCTAATAGTATTTGCAAATTATTTTTTATGAATTTCCTGAATGAGTTCAGCCAAGTATTTTTATTTGTATTATATCTAGCTAGAAGTCTTTCTACTGTATTTATTTTGTTTCCATCTAAACATTGAAACCAGAATTTTAGATTATTTTCTCCAAGGTTAGTTATTATATTTACATTAAAAGATTCTAGACATCCAATAGTATAAGCTATAGGAAACATCACACACAGTATATGTTTAACCAAATAATTACTATACATTACTGTTTTGAAAACATTTAATATATGATTAATATCAAAACTGTAAGCATTGGTATTTATATTATTTATGCAATTGTCTTTTAGAAACCAATATGTTATACTAATGTTTGATGGAACATTAAAGTTTATTACATGCATAGTATTTGAAGCTAGAATTACTTCATGTAAGAATTTCCAATTTGAACTATATGATGATTTTAGTCAAAGATGCACAACATTTAAAACAGCAGATTTAATGTAAAGATCAATATTAGGGAATCCATTACCATTCTCTTCCCAACTTTTTATATGCCAATCCTAAGATATTCTTGGTTTTTGAGAATGTGACAAAAAACTTAATAATATAGAGTTTAATATTTTAATGTTTTTTAGAGGGTAATAAGAGCAATGTCTGAGCAAGATATAATATTTTTGGAAAAATTACCATTTTTATTAACATAAGTATGTCTTCCATTGAGAAGTACATTTTATTCCAGCTCTCAACTAGCTTTGATATGTCATTAACTAACTTTTTATAATTTAATACTACTTACTCCTTCCATTTGGCATTTATATTGATTCCTAAATACTTAAGTTGTTTATTTTCTTAATTAAATTCTGTGAAATTTGTTAAAGTGGAGGTTACTGTTTTATTTATTAATAATGTTTCTGTTTTATTAGGAATACATTTTAAACCACAGATTTTTCTCAAAACATTTTATTCAATTAGTAATGTTTTAAATGAAGATTCAATATTACTAGTACTTAACAAAATGTCATCTGCAAATAGTTAAATTTTAGAATTATAATTATCACTAATAGAAAAAAATGTTTATTTCATTATTATTTCTGATGTACATGGCAAAGGGTTCTATCAACATGACAAACATTTTAGCAAAAGAAAAGGTAGTATTATATAGTTTTTTTATTGTCTCTATAAATCTTGAAGAAAAATTATATTCTTTAAGTACTTTTTGCAGATATGTCCAGTTAATTGAATGAAATGCTTTATAAATGTCTAGACTCAGTAGTGATAGTTTTTTACTTTTATTGTCAATATCTATTAAATATAAAAGTCTAATGATGTTATCTTGTACCTTTCTTCCTAAAAAAAGCCAGTTTGATTCTCAGTAATTAGGTTTGATATTAAATTATTTAATCTTTTTGCCAGAATAGCCATTAAAATTTTATAGTCTACATTTCATAAGGAAATATGATGATAGGAAGTCCATAACTTAGGGTCTTTGTCTTGTTTTAACATAGGATATATCAATGAGAATTTCCATGAAGGTGTTATATTTAATGAACTTCTAATTTCATCAAATACATTTATTAAATGTTTTAGGATATTATTTGGAATTATTTTATATATTTTGAAATCACACCATCTACTCTAGGTACCTTATTATTTTCAAACTTTTTATTTGTTCTTTTAGTTCTCTTAGAGTAATGGATTTATCCAGTTTAACATGTTGTTCTTTTGTTACTTTTTGCTTTATATTCTTTTTTAAAAACTGTTATATTAGTATTAAGTACTAAGTTCCTGTTATTGATTTTTTTCATGGTGTGTCTTAAAGGCTTCTAGAATATCCTTTAAATCTATTGCTTTTTTTAAGTTTATTATCTACTTGATATGTAATCTCTTTAATATGACTTATGTTATTTAATGTTTTGATCTATTTGCTAATCTATGTACATTTTTTATGATTTACAGGTTTGTAATGTAAGTTTTTCTATGCTTACAGAAACCTCATGATTTAATATTTCTATGTATTTTTGATTCAGTGTTTTTAATTCTGTGTTTGTATCTCTATCACAGTGTTTTAATTTTAATTTTAAATTATCAGCTTTTGTGTGAAGCACATTTAATTCATTATTCCATTCCTTCCTTTCTACAAATACCAACTCTTTATTCTACAATAAATATAAGCTTTTAATGTGTCCCATAAAATAACATCAGAAACTTCACCATTAATATTAGCATCCATAAATAATTCAAATTCATTTAAAAAACATTCTCTAAATCCATATGCTGATATTCTTTGCCAAAACACTAGCTCATTAGTTTTTAGATTAAGTTTAAAAGTAATGGCATTATAATCAGACATAGGGCAAGATGTTATTAATACTTCTTCTACTTTCGAATATAACCCATTAGATGCAAAAACTCTATCTATATTTGCTTGGGTGCCAAATCTATTTGAATAGTAAGTAAAGTTCAATGTGTTTGCCAATTTTAATTCTTGTATATCTATACGATTCATTGTAGTTGTAAAATTGTTTAGTTGTTTAGCAGTAGCTATTATTTTAGGTTTCTTATCTTTGGTTTTATCTTTTTCTGATAATATACAATTTAAATCTCCAGCCA
Source organism: Protopterus annectens (assembly GCF_019279795.1). Classification (NCBI taxonomy): domain Eukaryota; kingdom Metazoa; phylum Chordata; order Ceratodontiformes; family Protopteridae; genus Protopterus; species Protopterus annectens. The sequence continues at coordinate 68,880,670 of NC_056742.1, forward strand.
ACAGGATTTCAACTCTTGCATATAGAGCTATAATATCTATTTTTTTTTTTTTTGTTACTTTAGAAGCGATTCCAGGAATCCAATAGATATTAACAAATGTGTATACTTTCCTATCTATGCCAAGCACAACTAATCCATTTATACCATTTTTGTCAGTGTAGAAATCAATTACTTTAGGCATAGTAAGTGATCTCCTCCAAAGTATTATAATGCCTCTCCTCTTAGAATTATAATGTGAATATACAACTATCATATACTCTTTAATTGTCAGTTTGTCAACATCTTTTTAATAATTGTGTTTTTTTATAAAAATATTACATTGGCTTTATTTATTTTAAGATATTTAAATAAACTACCTCTCTTCATGGGGTTATTTAAACCATTTACAATCAAGAGATAGACTTAAATATTGTCATTTCTGAAATGTAAAAGATCTAGCAAGATTAAATAATAGTTTTTAAGTATTTGAATGTATTTATGTTTAATACCTTTTGTTATGAACAAACAGTTAAAACTATTCAACAACAATATATTTATAAAAGTATTTACAACCCCTAACATGGAATCTATCATTCCTGGTTACATGAAATATTCATTCAAACCACCCTCTATTATTCCTTAATAGCTTCCTATCCTTTCTTCTGCTTCTGCCTCTAAAGATTACTCATTCATTAATTTATGTTAATCCAGTCGTTCATACAACCTAAAGTCATTAGATATCAAATAAAACAATTTGATTTATTAGTGACATATCAAATAATATTAATTTCTCTATATACTTAATATATTAAGGTTAGTGTTAGCTATTAAACAAATATTTATCTTTTCAAATTAACAATATATATTTAATACATTTATACATTATTGAACTTATTTTATCTACTAATATTTATATAAATCAGTTTATACTCATTCAGTAATCAAAATTCTCTATATTACATTGGATATCCTGAAGTAACGTACTATATGTGTCCATAAGTATGATATGAATCTAAAGCTTCTAACAACTAAATCATATTATATTTATTTTCCACTATGTTAATGATTTTACTATACAATTGAATGAATCTAATCACATTAATATTGCTATTTACTGAGAATAATGTCCATTTGACAATTAACTTATAAAATTAAGCATTTTAGGTGTTCCAGATTCATTATTATAGTTCATGTTATAATGTATCTTTATTAGAGTTCTATTTATTCCCTCCCCTCCCCATAAGAGTCATATATATAATATATAATATATATATATATATATATATATATATATATATATATATATATATATATGTGTGTGTGTGTGTGTATGTATGTGAGTGTGTGTGTGTGTGTGTGTGTGTGTGTGTGTGTGTGTGTGTGTGTGTGTGTGTGTGTGTGTGTGTGTGTGTGTGTGTGTGTGTGTGTATATGGGTCCACTTCACATAACTGAAAGCTCCAAATACTGAAATTCATTTGACTGCGTCCAAAATCCTGATTGTTCAAAATGCTGAAAACTCATTTGACTGACTCTCAGAATACTGAAAGCTTACAACGCTGAACTGCAAAATACCAAATCTCAGTGTGTACAGTACTTTAAGGTAAGTAAAGGTTATATGCCCTGTTCCTCACTGTAGTGAGATTACAGAGTTAGTATATATAGTTTGGGGGGTGTGGGGGGCACAGACCCCCCACATTGGGGGTTGTGGGGGGCATAACCCCCTCACCTAGTTTGGTTTTATATCATCTGGTGTCTGTTAATAATGTAAATAAATATTTTTTAATTTTGCAAAGAGTTAGTCATTGGTGTTGTAAGTATGCATTTTTTTCTTTTATAGTTTTCATTTGGTGAGATGAATTGTTGGTGATATTTGCACTGTTTATTTTGTATTGTGAACCTTGGTTTTGTGAATGTTAATGTTATTTGTGATGAAATGTTTTGTATTCATGGATCTGTGAATTTTTTGTTATGTTAAGCAATTTACAGGTGAAGGGAAATACATGTCATGTCCATGGCTTAACATTTGGTATTTTGCAATTCAGCATTGTAAGCTTTCAGTATTCTGAGAGTCAGTCAAATGAGTTTTCAGTATTTTGAACATTCAGGATTCTGGACTCAGTCAAATGAATTTCAGTATTTTGAGTTTTCAGTCATGTGAAGTGGACCCCAATTTATACAGACACAGACACACACACACACACACACACACACACACACACACACACACATATATATATATATATATATGTGTGTGTGTGTGTGTGTGTGTGTGTGTCTGTGTGTGTGTGTCTGTGTGTGTGTGTGTCTGTCTGTCTGTATATCTATATATATATCTATATATATATATATATAGAGAGAGAGAGAGAGCATGCCCATTTCAAAGTTGTAGCACATAGCTTAACTAAACATTATATCATTAGTATCGTCGTCGTGTCTTTCGTCTTTTTCCCGGTTAAGGGGTCGCCACAGTGGAACTCCGATCCACTAATGATTGGCAGTAGATTTTTACGTGCCGAGTTGCCAGCTCTGATGCACAGCCTTCAACGAAGGTACGCCCATTCACGCATATCTCCACACAGAAGATGCTCTAACTGAGAAGTGAACGGGACACCGTCTTACTGTGAGGCGACAACGCTACCGCAGCACCACCACCACAGTCCGCAGCACCACCACTGCATAATCAACCCAAATCATAAGTAGTATATATGCCCAGTAAAATATAATCATACATAAAAGATATGATTTGCATATAGCTTTCTGATCTCAGGTGTAGTCAGTGACATTTATTAGAACATTTTAACCTTAGTGACATATTCCAATTAGCAGCACATATAAAGTACCAGTATACATTTATCGGCCTTACATTACATTACATTAAACACCTCATTTTCTTGTATCAATAATTATCAGTGAAAGCTGGTATTAATTAATATACACAAAATGTATGTCTATTTAATAATTTCTTGTAAACACTTATTATGAATTTTCATGTATCCTAATAATATCTATATACATTTAAGTGTGATGTCAACATTTATTCATTTTAAATGCCTTTATATGTATCTTATAGTAAATTACATAAATATTATTACCTTTCAATAAAAGAGCAACACTAAATTAAATTATGTATGCTTAACATAACTCTTGCTATTTGCTTTTTGCCAACTAATATTCTAACTGTAGATAATATTTTAGTAAAAAAATGTAATTTTCTTTACAATTTTTTAAGTGCGATTTGTCATTTAAATACTTTTACTTCTGCTTTAACACAGGATCTATCTGATTTTATTTATTTACATTTTTGACCGGGAATGTCCGACTGGATGCAGGTCCATTTTCAGCGGAGGCCCGGGGTGAAAAGCTCCACAAATTAAAATATTACAGACATAGTTACAGATGAAAAATCCTAGCAATTAAAATATTACAGACATAGTTACAGATGAAGAACATAGTACATTCAGTAGATAACTAGCATCTGTTCTATCCACGAAGTCATAGCAGATATTAACAATTGTTACAATAAGAATTTACTGCCATATAATAAGTAGACAGGCATGGAAGTATTAGAGCTTGCTGTAATCAAAGGTAGTTTGTGGGGTGGAAGAGGTAGAGGGTAGATGGAGTGGGAGAAGTTAGAGGGGAGAGTTACAAGGGCATAGCCAACATGTTTTTAGGTGCACTTTAAGTAAAGCTTTGAAGTGGGTGCATGATGGTAGAGAGGTTATTGTGGGGGGGAGGGTGTTCCATAATTTGGCTATAGCACTGGAGAATAGTGCTTCTCAGGCAGTGTTATTGGCTCTACTAACCTGTAATTGATTTTTGTTGCTGGATCATAGTGGTCTGGTGGTGAGATTGAGTTGGAGTAGATACTGGAGGGATGGGACCTTTAGAGGATGGTTAACCAGTTTGTGGGCGAGTGCGAGTTGATACCATTGAAGGAAGTGAGGGAGTTCTAGCCAGCCTAGTTCAATAAGTGAGAGACAGTGGTGACTGTGGTAGGATGCCCCGGTGGCGAATTTGGCGATTTTGTTGTAGTAGGTCTTGAGTTTATTTAGATCGCATTGCCTTAGGTTGGTATATATTGGAGAGGCATATAGTAGGGTGGAGATAAGCTGCGAATTTGCAACTGAAATCCTAGCTGCTTTGGTAAGGAGTTCCTTATTTCTGTATAAGGCGCCTAGTTTTTGGTGGACTTTGTTTATGGTCATGGATATGTGAATGTCAAATTTGAGATTGTTGTCTATTTTGACTCCTAGCAATTTGGTGTGATCTGTTGGGTGGATAGTGGTGTTGTCTTTTGCTGTGATGTTAAAGTCAGAGTTGTTTTGAGTATGTTTGGTGGGTTTAAAGATGAGGAGTTTAGTTTTGATTGGGTTGAGTATTAACTGGGTATCAGATAGCCAAGTTTCAACAGAGGAAAAGGCATCCTGTGTGACTTTTTGCAGTTCGGGTAGGGACTGGGCTGAGCAGATGATGGTTGAGTCATCTGCATATTGTATGAGTGTGCCATGTTTCGTGGCAGAGGCTAGATTATTGGTGAAAATAGAGAAGAGTAAGGGTCCAAGGATGGATCCTTGGGGAACACCAGTAGAGACAGGTAGTTGGGGAGATATGTCATTTTGCCATACAACAGATTGCTGACAGTCAGACAGGTAACTTTGAAACCAGTTGGTGACTGATTGAGAAAAGGATAGGTTATTGAGTACAGAGAGGAGTTGTTTGTGTGGGACCATGTCAAATGCTTTAGATAGGTCTAGGATAGTAGCAGAGGAGAGATGGCCATTGCTTTTATGGTGAAGGATAGTGTTAGTAAAAGAGAGTAAGGCAGTGGTGGTGCTATGGTTTGGTTGGAAACCATGTAGAGTATTAGAAAGGAGGTTGTTAGTAAGGAGGTAGTCTGAGATTTGAGAGTGAATGCATCTCTCTAGTATTTTGGAGAGTGGAGATAGAATTGATATGGGGTGGTAGTTGGTTAGTTCTGTGGAGGGGCCGCCTTTGTGAAGAGAAATGATGTGTGATATTTTCCATAGTGTAGGGATGTAGCATTCTGACAGAGATCGGTTAATCAAGATGGATACTGGGTAGGCTAGGGCGTCAGCTGCAATTTGTAGGAATTCACTTGAGAGGTTGTCTACTGCTAATATTGTGGGTTTAAGTTTAGCTAAGAGTTTTCTTATGTTGGAGGTAGGAATGAGAGAAAATGAGAAGAGTGTGGGGAGATTACTGGGTGAAGGTGTGGGGTGTAGGGGAGGGGGGGTTGTGTTGTCTAGCTAGTGATAGTACAGTTTGTGTGAAGTGTGTGTTGAATGAGGTAGCAATATTTTCTGAGGAGTGAGGAATGTTAGGTGTAGAGGTATTGATTTTACCTGGGTGGAGGATGGAGTTTATGGAGGTCCAGAATTGTTTGGCATTGTGTTGGGAGGAGTTGAGGGCAGACTGGTAGTATTGGATTTTGTCCTCCTTTATTAGCTTTTTGACTATATTGCATAGTTCTAGGAATTTCTGTCTAGCTGAGTGGGTTTTGGTTTTGCACCAGTGTTCCCAGGCTTTATCTCAGTTTTTCATTTCTGACCTAGTGGTTTTCTGTAGCCATGGGGAGGATCGGGCTTTGGTTCTGGTAAGTCTTATCGGGGCATGGTTATTTAGGATGCTTAGGAAGGTAGTATTGAAAAACTGGACTGCGTCATCTAGGCTGAGGTAATTTAGAGGATGCCAGTTACATTCTTTGAGGGATGAGATGAATGTGATTGGGTTAAAGTGTAGTTCTTTAAGTATTTGATGGTAGATGACAGGTTTAACTTGGTATAGGTGTTTTTTGAGTAGGAATGTTGGGGAATGATCACTGAGGCTATCTGATAGGCAGCCTGCTATATAGGACTGGGGAATCTTGCTGACTAGTATCCAATCCAGGGTAGTGTGCTTGTTGGAGTTTTTATTTATTCTGGTTGGTGACTGGACTAGTTGGGTGAAGCCATGAAGGTTTAGATGCTGGGTTGGATGGTTGCTGCAACAGAATTGCCAATCAATATTGAAGTCACCTAAAATTATGGTCTCTTGAGGGAGATGGTGGGTAGTCCAGCTGAGGAGGTTTTCTAGTGAAGGGATATTTTGGCCAGGTGGGAAGTAGCATCCTATTATGTTGATGGTTTTATTTTGGTTTATTTTGAGGTTGGTATATATTATTTCTTCATTGGCAATTTGGGGAGCTGATGAGTTTAGAATCTGGATGTTTAGATGCTGTTTAAATATTATAGCTATACCACCTCCTTTCTTGTTTGTCGGTCTAGTCTTAGTATGCTGTAACCATTAGGGAGGATTTGCTCACTGGTAATGTGAGGTTTTAGCCAGGTTTCTGTCGGGATGATTATATCTGGGGAGTTTAAGTCTATGATGGCATGGAGTTCGCAGACTTTCTTGGCTATACTTCTGATATTTAGGCTTAGTAGAAGGAGATCATTTGTTTTTTTTTACTGGCTGGGATTTGGGAGATGTGGTTGTTAGTCTGATTATTAGAAGTGAGGTTGGAGATGGAGGGGCCAGGGTTGGGGTGGATGTCTCCACTGAGGGCAAGTTTTGATATGCATGAGGTTATTAGTTTTATCAGTTTGTGAAAGAGTTTGCATTTTAGGGAAACTTTATGATTGGGTGCAGTCGGTAACAGATGTGGTGAGAGGGTTATTTTGTTAACTTGTAGGGATGCATTAAGTTTTAGTATTTTAGTTGATAGAATATGTGGGGGATGCACAGGGATGGTTCTTGAGTTGGTGGAAGAGGAGCAGAGTGAGGGTGAGTCGTGAGTGATGGAGTGAATAGTTGTACAGTGGAAGTGGTTGAGTGGGGGTATAATGGAGTTTTGATAAGATGTAAGATATGCAAGGAGAGGGTATGCAAAGAGTATAAGTATGGTATGTTTATTCATGTTAGCAGAAGAGGAGGGATATTAGTGGGAAGATGGTGGATTTAGAGTTGGGAGTAGTGTTGTGGTTGGTGGTAAAAATGATGGGAGGGGGTTGTTTTAATAAAGGTAGGACCACCGGGGTGGGTGGGAATTGGGGGCAGGGTGGGGAGTGAAGCAGGCAGAGACCTGTTAGCTGCTCTTAGGAGAGGCTGTGGGCTGGAAAACAATCAGATAACAGAGAATACAGGCCTTTATATAACGTCTGTCCTATGCATTCCTAGTGGGGGGGGAGGGTAGGGACTAATTGCAGGAGGAGTCCTGTGGGAGTGATTGACAGGTCTCTCAACCAGATTCTGGAAGATGGGCAATTCAAACAAAAACAAACAATCAATTGACTCAAACTGCAGGTAAGTGATATGGAGAGAGTACCAAGAGAACAGAACTGCAGTTAAGTAAATGGCAGTACAGTTCAAGGGGGGAACTAAACTACCACAAGTTAATTATTTCTGGTGTTACTAATTATGGGGTAGTGCAGTTTAGTTTGGAAGTGGGTAGCTATATTATTGCCATTCTGTTAAGCAATACAATAAAATGCACTTTAAATACTTTTCAAAGCTTTTAAACACTCCTTTTAAATAAACACTCACTTTTAAATGCAAAGAGTTCCTCACTAACACTCTTCAAGAGAAACCTTGACGAGTGGATGGGAAACAGAAAATTTACCCCGGGGATCACTTCAGTGGCTCTGCTGGACAGAGGCACAGGGAACTAATCTAAGGGGTCAGCGAAAGCCAGCACATTCTGGCTAGGCTTATAAATGCCTTTGGGCAGATAGCCTAGTACCTACCTATGAACCTATATATATTGTAACTGCCTTACTTTACAGCTGTTTTTCATCTTTTCATTGCAATGCTCCATTTTTAAGCTGCCTTTTTAAGTTCAAAGGTCATGCTTGGCTTCCTGGTGCCTCCGCATATTGGCACAGCTTCAGTTCTTCTTCTCCTATCATGTACAGCTTACAACTCCATTTAAACCATAGAACAAGGTAAAAAAAGGCTTTTTAAGTGGGAAATGCTGTTTACATGTTTTCTAATGTTATGACAATGCTTGCAACTGCTTATATGCAAGCTATATATTTGAAAACATTAACAGCCATAACAAACTGCTTTAATGTTGTTTCTAAGCCATGAAATGATTGTCAAACAAGTCTACATTGTATCAAATCATTTAGATTTGAGTTTTATACACAAGAACCATCCTAGTTATATAATTTATGTAGTTTTTCAAAACAAACAAGAAAGCAAAGCAATTACGTAGAATATTATTATACATCATATACGCATTTACTGATTGTTTCATGCATGAAATAAAGTTCACTTTCATTTCTGTCATTTTTTTTTAGTTAAAGACATCTCAGTATACTGGGAGTATTTGTATTTTGTCTTTAGTGCATATTTAATAGGCAACTATTTTATTTATAATATTCTACTATAGTTTATAAAATGATTTAGTAGAATATTATTAAACTATGAAGACATATATTGCTATACTAATTTTGTCATTGCTAAGACTAGTAAAATAAAAAAAGATTTTACCTTAGAAGTTCTAATGTTCTTCTATAGCTGTTGAAACAATGTATTTGCATGATAGTAAATCATGTTTACAATGATACATATAAGTTTAAAAAGAAAGAGAGAAGTATTTATTACTTTCCTTTAATGTTTTTGCTATTTCCTTTTGTTGTCCATCCAATTTTTACTGTGTTTCTTTTTAAGCTCACTAAAGACCAGTCCATTTCTTCTTGCTTGTCTAAAAGATTATTTTTCTGAGTATAGTCCAGGTCTTCATCCAATGATTTAAATGTCTTTTGACTTTCAGATAAGAAAATCCTGATTTTTGCAGGGAATAAGATTTGAACCTTAATGTTTGATTTCTTCAGACTTTTTATTAATGGGATGCAGACTTTTCTTTTGGAAATTACTGAAGATGTATAGTCATTATCAAACCTAATGCTTTTTCCATTAAAAGTTATTGGAAAGTTAGACCAAACTGTTTTTATCATGTGTAGAGAGGAATTTGACAATTATATATCTTGGTGCAGATAGATTTTTTTTTTTTTGTTGTAATATTGTTTGAAAGAGATCTAGGTGTTCTTTCAATTCCAAAAGAAAGTGGCTCTGGCAAGTTCAAGATTTTTGAGACCCAAGCATTCAGGAAGTGTAATGTTATTACATTCTACCTTCTCAGGGGGCACCATATATTCTTATATTATTTTTTCTGGATCTGCTCTCAAGATCATCAACCTTTTCCAGAAGAAAAATGTTCTCTTTCAATAGAAATTCAGCTTGACTTTCATATTCATTTAAACTGCCTTCTACATCATTCAGTGATTACTCCATGGACATTATTTGATTTGAATGTTTCTTGATTATTTCATTTAGTAGATCAATTCTTTTTTTTATTTATTTATTTGTTTTAGAGTGTCCATTTTACTCTCCAGTTTGTCTATTTTAACTGATATTTCTTGCATGTTGGTTACAAGAGACCATAGTTCTTTCTTCATCCCATTTTCCTGTGAGTAAGCTTTAAGATGACTCAATGCTACACTTGACTGAAAAAAAAAATCTGACAAGATAAAATCAATATAAAGTCTTCAAAACTGTTTTCTTGCTGGATTCTCTTCATGCCTTATTTATTATTGTGTAAAAGATGTTTTGGAGGCAGTTTCTTTAGTTTATAGATAAATATTCCTGTCAGAAAACCTCCCTCCCTAGGGCTTTTTTTTGTAAGTTATCACATAATATAATGTAACTGCTAATCACTATGATTACTGATATTACTTTAACACAGACATACTGTTTCAAAAAAAAATAAAATCACATAGAAAATGAAAGTCTGTATAATGAAACAAATCAGAAGCGAATGTAAAAGAAATACATTAAAATATAAAAATATCTCTATTTTTTTATTTATTTTTGGTAACTCATTTTGTGGACTGATCTATACCAAGCTCATTCTATTCATAGCCCAAAGTTTATAGCAGTCTGTAATCAAGGAAAGACAATATAAAATAAGTCAAACAACAAGAATAGCATAGACTTTCAAAAATATGCAAAAATACAAACAGTGAAAAAAAATAAAAAGCGCAGTAATACACTTGTTTTTAGGATGAGAATAAAAAAAACAGTATAGACTTTCAGTGACAGTGAAAAAATAAAAAAGCACATTAAGTTTTGGGATGAGAATAAAAAAAGAACAGTATATACATATTGATGGACTTGTTTGAGCAATGAGCAGTGACTGGAATGGTATTGTACTACATAGTTTCTTACATTTGTACTGAGATTTGAAGTTATAGGGTTAGTAGAGTTTAAAAAGCATGGAAGGGTATTAGGGGAAAAGTAGCTCAGATAACTTTAAAAAATGTGCCCTATCAACATTGGAATTGAGTCATTGATTAGCTTTCATTCTTCAGAAGAAGTAGAAACTATGCTTATATAGCACTTTAATACATTTCATGCCATACAGAATCCAGTATGCTGCATGCATACCAAACATTCTATCTTAAACCAGCAGAAGGGTGTCACTTCCTGTAAAACTGTTGAATAATTCTGAAAACAAGAAGTAATATCTGTACAGTTCAAGAAAAAACATATGCAATACTAATATAATTTACTAAAACTGCCACCAGACTGCAGAACTCTTGGCACATAATTGATATCTTATAGGTCAGACTCTGAATATTCTTTAAAATACTCTTCCCACCACTGTAAGATGAATTGTAGGTCCCATTTAACAGGCCTAAATCAGTCCCTTTAAAATAGAATAAAAAATCTTGCTAACATTTTATATTGAAAAGTTCATCTTTCATGTATTAAGGATATGCGTTAAGTTATTTATTTAGAGTAAGACGTCTTTACTCGCAGCTATCAGTACTAATTAAAACATTACATGTGACTTCTAAGTACTCTTTTAATAGTTCTAAATTAAAAGAGGTGCACATATTGTATGAAAAGTAACATCCATGCTGTTTTATAGCAGTACAGTAAAATAAAATTTACAGCCTGGCAAAAATATGAACATGTACTGTTGTCACATATAAATATCTTTATACTATGTATTTGTAAAATTGTAGGCATCCATTTTAATTTGCTAATTCAGGTTTCTTATTTTAAATTATTTTATTTTTGAGTCCACAATTTCATTATAAATTGAAAACCATATTAATGTTTAACACAATGTTCAGTCTTAATAAAAAGATACTTATATTATTATTACCATGTTATAATAGTTTTAGTTAAGCATATAAATAAAAATGTATGCTATTACTATATCCCATATGGCTTATCATCCAAACCTCTTATATTCTAAAAAAAATGTTTCTAGCTTGTTCAAACATAGATTAAAAGTAAGTTAAATAAGCAATAAGGCATGAAGGGGTGTGCATTGTATTTATATTATGGTATTTCCAGGGGCATTGCGCAGCATGTGCCCAAAAGGCTTATGCTTTATTAGCTCCTGTGAGAGCAATAATGTATGTATAATGTATAATGTACACCTCTGACTGCCTAACTGTGTTTATAAACTGGACATCTACATTAAAGTTTTAACTAGCTAGCTTAAGTAAAGAATCATTTATTTAATAATATATTGTAACCTCCAAATGATCCCAACCATGGCTATCCTGCCTGCACCCAGTTGGCTCATTTGTTCTTCTGGTGAGTTGTGACAGTCAAGCTTATTCATTCTTTGAACAGGGTGAAATATTTACAGACTCTTCATTCCTTGACTGTGCCAAGAATCCATTCAGTTTATTTATTCCATCAAACATGAGAATCAGGTGCCAGGAAATTAACCATCCTGCCAACAGGCCCCCCTCTAAAACCTAATCCCCTGTCTATGCTGTCTGTTGACTTGTGTATTAACTGCTACTAAAGCATGATTCAGTGCATGTTTCAGCAGGCTTGTGCATGCCTCCCTAACTTAAAAGCAGCATAGCACACAGAACCTGTAGCTAACATTCCCCAACAGTCATGTACAGGACACCAGTTTATAGGGCCAGACTACCTCACTCCTCACAAGATGGGCAAACTGGCTTCAGCCATTAATGCACACAGTGTCACTTCCAGTATCTGTACCATTGATCTAACTTGAATTGTCTGGCTTATAATCCATCATGAATTATTACTTGTTACAAGAGTTGTTAAACCTGTCTTATGTCAATGTGATATGACCAAACTTGTTAAATGTGCTATTTTAGTGGAAGGAATATGATTACAATGTTTATTAGACTCGGGTTGCATGATTATACCAGATAAATCAGAATATGTGTATAAGCACAAAACTGTTGTTAAATAGATAATTGTGTGTATATGTGTAGAGAAACCAAGTGGAAATATCAATTATTTAAGGCAAGTGTTCAACCCAATGGCTTTAGTACTCAACTTGACATGTGTGATGTGGTAACTGGCTAAGACATTCTGCAACTTAAAGATCTTTTGAAAATATGGGTGGGGTGGTATACAACCAAATATGTTGTGAAAGACACAATGAAAATATTGTAGAATTAGAAATGTTGAAAGTTACTAATATTTGGTCTGTCTAGATAGGTTAAGTAAACCTGAGAATATGTCCCGCAAAAAAAAAAAAAAAAATCCTCCAAACTCCAGAAGGCAAGCTAACAAATGAAGTCAATATAGAAAATGAAAGGCGTGAGCACATAATTAAAAGCACCTAGGAAAGAGACAGAAGAATTTCATAGTGAAGAAACAGAAAAAGAAGCTAAAACACAATCATAGGCTTCTTTCTGGTACCCCAGAACAGAGAGATAGAAAGAAACACAAATATGTGTCTAACAATAGAGAGTAAGTAGAACTAATGAAGCAGATGTTGGAAATCTACCAGTCTTGCAGAAAAAAATTACTTTACTGAACTACCTTTTTTAGACGATGAGTTAGATGATCTTTTGTAAGAAAAGAGCCTGCACTCTCCACTTCACATCTGATATCAATTTAAAAAGGGATAGTGGGAAACAATTCCCTAAGTAGAAATGGAGAGAATATAACAAGAATGGAGGGGGAGATAAACAGAACATCCCCACTCACATCCATACTTTGAACTACAGATTGATCTGATCTACAAGGTGCATAAAGAATGAGTAGAGATAGTGGCATATTCATTTTTGCCAAAGCCTTTTAGAACACTAGTAGTCATGCTGGCACATAGGCACATTTTGGTGCTCATCCAGGAGTGGATAAGGGAAAGGTCAGCAATTTGCCAGACTTTGCTGACCTGGAATTATAAAGAAATCTGTCCAGCTTTTCAGAATTTCAGAAGACAGTGCCTGTCCCAAGGTTTAGGAACACTTTGATACTCCTGACTATTGTCAAAGTCTCATTTGAGCAAATAGCAATGGACATTATTGGTGTACTTGTAAAGTCTAGCAGATGTCACCAGTGTATACTTGTAATAATTGATCATGCGGGAAAATTTCTTGAGGCAATACTTTATGAAGTGTTAAGGCTAAGTATATGCCAAAAGAACTAGTACTAAGAATTCCAGAGTAAATTCCCTGAACAATTCTTAAAGAACTAGGCAACACAGCCATATACAGAGCAATGCATGAACTCTGTCAGTTATTTAAGGTAAAGCAGCTAAGAGCCTCTGTAAGCCATCCACAAGCAGATGGGTTTGACAAATTATTTAATAAAATCTTAAAGTCTATGTTAAAGGAATCCACAGAACAGGATGAAAAAAAACTGGGTCAAACTGCTGTCATATCTCCCCTTTGCTGTGAGGGAGGCACCCCACGCTTCAACTGGACTCACTATGTTTGAGCAGCCATAGAGCAGACATCTCAGTGCTTGTTAGATATAGCAAAGACGACATAGGAAGATGACACTGAATGCTTTAAAAGTGGAATACAGCATTTTATAAAACTACAGAAGAGGTTAAGAATTATAATGCTTATAGTAAAAAAACACATGGAAATGGCACAGGAAACACAACAAAAACATATAATAGAAGTGTGGGGATTAGAGAGGGAGGGAGATAAAGTACTTGTATTAGTAAAATGCCAAGGGCATTTTGAAGCAATATGAAAATAAATGACATAAATTATAAAGTGAGGCAACCTAGAAAAAAGTAACCAAAAGAGATATACCACCTAAATGTTGAGAAACTTTGGAAAGAAACTGCAATATTTGTAGGGAATACATTTGTATAAAAAGCTGTGGCTTTTACAACATATCCTGAAAGGATGATAGGCAAGACATTATCACTGTTCCAAACAAGAGTTTAAGGAGTTTATATTGAGGAACAGCAATATATTTTCAGAGTTGCCTGGTGGGAACAATTTAATCCAGCACAAAACTGAAACTGTGCTTGGTGAAGAGGGAAATTTAAAATGATATCATAAACCAGAATAAATATGTTTAACCATTAAGGAAGCGATAAAGAAAATGTTCAAATTTGAGGTTATAGAGAAATTACAGAAAGAGTAGAATAGTCCTTTTGTTCTAGGTCTCCAGCCTGATGGATCTATGCAACTTTGCAATGATTTTGAAAAACTAAACAGCATCTCAAAATTTAACTATATCCTTTAACATGAGTGGATCAACTAGGGGAAAAGTTAAGCAAGGCCAAGTATTTCTCTAATCTGGACTATTGGAAAATTTCAGTAGTCCCAGATGTAGCAGATAAAACTGTGCTTTCCACACCAAATGGCCTGTTATATTATCTGGTTTACATTTAGTACCAGTAATGCTATAGAAGCTTGTGGACAGGGTACTCTGACCCCACATAACATATTCAGCAGCCTTTATGGATGATGTACTTTTCCTCCAAGGATCAGTAAAGTCATCTCCCTAAGGTGCAGGCCATTTTGGACTCCATACACGCAGCTGGACTAAAACTCAAACTCAGATGAATGCAGACTTGCATGTCAGAAGCCCACTGTTATGGCAGGAAAATAGAAAGACTGAAATAGAAGATGCAATATGGAACTGGGCCAGATCCACTACAAATGGGTTAAGGCTTTTCTAGACTTGATAAAATTGTATCCCATGTTTGCCCCTAACTTTGATTTTATTGTCCATTCCTTGATTGATCTAACTAAGGATTTGACCCTGCTAAATTCCAGCTTGACAGATACCACAGAACAAGCAGGTCAGAAAGAAAGACATGTAATGCTCAGAATGCATAGGTCTGGACTTCTCTAACCATTTTATTTATTTTTCTTGATGCCTCTGAGATGAGGAACATTATAGCTCTATCACTAAATGTATAAGGGGATGAACATCCAATTTTCTATGTTAGAGTTCACTCAATTAAAAGAGAATGTTAACTGTCAAGTGGGTCATCACTGCATTTAAATATTTTCTTTTTGTTAGAGAATTTACATTAGTTACAGAGCATGACCACTTTATTGGTTGTATAAGCAATAGGACCCTAAACTTTCATAGAGGTTGTTGTCCCTAAAACCATTTAGTTTTAAGATTAGCCATTATCTAGGATGCAACCACCTAAATACAAATGAGATGTCCTGGACCTAAACCCCCTCCATGGAAGATAGTACCACTGTTTCCAATTAAGATTTTATGTAATATTTTTATAAAGCTAAAGATAATGTGTCTGTCTTTAACAAACATTTTACTGAAAAACAATTGAACATAAGATAATACAAAGCATATTTGTATATTTCATCCATCCATCTGAATTATAGCAGACTGGAATATCTAGAAGGCAGAACCACTTTAAACCCTGAACATTATTATTTGACGTCTTTGAAAAACATTGGATATAAATGCTTGGATTTCCTTGACTGAGGTACATTTCCAGAATATATATTAAATAGTTTAGCTGCTGAGTTGTCTTTACATAAAATGCACAAAGTTTTTTCCCATTAGTTTTAGCTAGTGGGGGGATGGATAGGCAGTATGAAACAATATAAATTACTAGCATAGGAATTTGTGATATGGAAGCATTTTATATCCATCTATCAATATGTATATGAATTTTGGCAGATAATGTCCCACTATGGAAATATACTTGGATTCTTGAAAAGAATTACCCAGTATCAGAGGTATGTGTATCAGGGCAGTATTTAGATGGTATTATTATAATATATAAAAGGGAAAAATCACTTTTCTGAGATTCTCCATTCAGTGTGAGGAGCAAAGAATCTATTTAGTTTATATAATAAATGTACCTATTCTACCTTGAGAAATTTGTAAGTTCTGAGTCCACAGTTACATTAGCATTATCTAATAATGGTTTCATGATAAGAATTCTTTACATATAGCACTTTTTCAAAATAATATGGAGATTCAGAAGTAATTCTTAGAGACAAGTGGGGAGTTTGGATAATTTCTTTAATGTTTTATCTATATATTATATACATTTCAAAGAGATATACTTCTTCAACAAGTGCATTCTGATAGCTATAAATGCATTTACTTGGATAAGGAGTGAAGACTAATGTGAAACAGACAGTAATAATTCTTGAAATTAAATAGAAGAGATTAGTATTTGTAATTTTCAGACTGCCTTTATTTTTATATTAAATTTATTTAAACTGTGTATTAGCATTCCATAAAAAATTAAGGATCTTCTTATTCAATAACCTGAATATTTTATTAGGCATGCAGAAAATGTGTTGTTACAGAAACAGAAAATTGTCAGAAATATGTTAATTTTCAGTGCTTTTACAAATATACTATATTTTAATTTAGACAAGACCTCAACATTTTCTTTAATTGTGTTATGAATTTGACTTATACTGGTATGTGTAAATGGGGTTAGGGTAGGATTATACTTAACTCCGAGGTATTTAATTTCTTTGAGTGAATAATCTTTGATTATATGTAGGATATGCTACATTCATCACTACTGTTTACTGAGTTGTTCCATCCACATTAAGTTTAAAATTAAATTCATTGGTATATTCTTCAACATTTATAATAGTTCTGGGAATCAGTTATGTAGTATCACAAATGTATAGCAACACCTGTACTATGTAACCTGCAAATCAAGTCATGTTCATGTTCATTTTCAAATTACAATGGATTATCCCAGTAGGATTCAAATATTTTGGGAGTTTGTAAAATATAAGGGGTTAAGAGGCTCCCATGTCAACTACCCATTAGATTTATACTTGGAATGGAGCGTTTTTCTTTTTATTGCTAGGCATGTTGAGACAGAGTCATCTAAGACTTTTAAAGCATTAATATGGTCTTCAGTAAATGTAAATTTACAAATTACCATGAACAGAAATTGTACATGTACATAAGCAGAAATATTGCTAGCATCTAACATAAATACTTCCATTGATACATTTTTGTTATGATTGTGATTTAAATTTATTTCTAGCATTCATTATGCTATTATCTTGTATCTGTCTCCATAAAGCCAAACTGAAATTTAACACTGGTAAGGTCTGCATCTAATCTAAAACAGTTAGAATAAACAGATGACTATTTTTTTCTATTTAAGATTTATTAGTAATGCCAAATAATAATTATTTATGAGGAGGGTTCCCAGATTTGGTTTATGAATAAAAATTGTTCTGGATTGATTCATATATATTTTTTGATATTCCATAGTACTCATGTGATTAAATAGATGTAGTAATATTGAAGCTAAAAGTGCTTTATATTTTCTAAAATGGTGCATCATACCCATCTGGGTTATGGGCCTTATTAGCTTTTATTGATGAAATAGCATTTGATACTTCTTAGAAAGTAAAGTTTGCCTTAGGTACTTAAATAGTATTGTCTGACAATTCAGTGGAATTACAATTTTAAGAAAATCATCAATAGAATATGACGGTATCAAACATTTTCAGATTTATGAAATGATTTGCAACTACGGCAAAAAGCTTTAGTAATATCTTAGGATTGAGTAACTATTTTCGTTTTTATTTTATGGAAGAAACACTTTTGTTTTATGGAATAAACACTATTAGATATATGGTTTACCTTTATTAGGCTAGGTAAAAGTTGTGAGAGAATACTAGCCAGTTCAGCATATTTGGTCAAAACATTCAATTTAGTAAGAGTTTGATTAAAAGATTGGTGGGATTTTAGGACTTTCTGGGATGACACTAATTTTTCAAATTTATTATTATTATTATTAGTAGTAGTATATTTCTTCTGTACTTCTTTATCTAAGTGAGTTATTTTATTTTCCAGAAAGAGTATTTTTCCTTTAACTTTCTTGTAGTAGAATGTCCTAAATGAAGAGGAATCCTGTCTCTATTACGTTGCAAGCTGCTGGTCTCAAATGATTAGAATATTCTCATTTTGCTGGTTACTGAATAGTGACAGAACTATGTTTTATTGTAGTTTCTATATCCAGTTCTTTTAGAAGGCATGAGTAAATTATCCAGTTAGTAGTTATACTATTTGACTCTTGGATTTTAATTTTGAGGTGTGTCAGAAAGTGACCTGAATAGGTCCTTGGGTCAGTTACAAACTCCAGGATGTCTTTGCTGTCTGATTTAAACATAAAGAAGAAATCATTTCTAAGCCATATTTTGGTGATGTGGAGAAAAGAGCAAAATCTCTGCCCTTGGGATTCAGGTTTATGTACAGATCAAATACAGTCATATTTTTCAAAAATAAAATACCTTTTTGATTTGCTGGATTACTAGAGCATTTCTTATCAAATATAAAGCCAAGAGTCATATTCCAGTACCTTCTTTAATGTAATCATAATGTTGGCATTTTGAAAAATTATCAAAACACTGCTTTAAGAAAACCTGTCTTTTGTCATGTGACTGATATTACAATTATGAGCCTGGTTAATATACAACTACAGCATTCAACTGATATACAATTTGGTTCTCTAAGGACTGTACTATATTCAAGGGAAGCTCATTTTAATTAGGATGGCTAAACATTTCTACTAGCAGAATTGTCAACTTCAATGATAGATTATATCAATTTTTCCCTTACACCATCAACTTTAGTTGCTAGCATATGGGTCTTCTGAATAAGATAAGTATTCATATTCATGTTATATAGAAAATTACATATTTCTTTTCTTTTCTTTCCCCTCAAAAAAATGTTTATTTTCAATTAAAATAACATTTACACAATATTTTTAAATATAATTTTAAACAACTATATACAATATTTACAATAGCCTGACTTTCAATTATATAAACTGTATGTTATTAAATATAGAATTAACAGATCAGTTATCAGAGATACAATATTGATTATTGCAGAGTGTCCAGCAAAGATATAACTTTCTTCCAAGGATTATTTACCAATGGCCTGGGATAGATTCATAGTTCTTTGATTTTTATTTCCATCGATGCAGTTGTCTTCAGTAAAGTGTAGAATTCTTCCAAGGTCGGGGGTGTATTTGAATTCCACCTTCTGGTTATGCATTTCCTAGACATAGCAAGTATTGTCCATAACAAATAAATATTTGTCTTATTCAGATAGGGAACTTCATTTACATTTAGTATAACCAATGCTTTAGTTAAGGTAAATGATTCATTAAATAAAGCTTGTAAAAATGATTGATTCCATTCCAATATGATTTAATTTTATTACATTCATAAAAAATATGAATCCAGTTTGCTTTATTTGACTTGTCACACCTCCAGCAAAAACCATTTGTAGTAGTATTGATCTTTTTAATTCTATCTGGTGTTAAAAATGCTCTATGTAAGTATTTCCAGTTAAATATTGTCCAGTACTGTGTGTTAGAGGTGTAATTAAGTGATAGTAAGATGTTAGTTTTAATTTATTTTGTTAACTGCAATGACTGACCTTTTGTTAAGAGCTGACAGTATGATGGTTTGGGAATTGTTTTATATGTTATTAACTCTT
Organism: Protopterus annectens; assembly: GCF_019279795.1. Taxonomy (NCBI): domain Eukaryota; kingdom Metazoa; phylum Chordata; order Ceratodontiformes; family Protopteridae; genus Protopterus; species Protopterus annectens. The sequence continues at coordinate 68,900,390 of NC_056742.1, forward strand.
TATATAGATTTGAAATGGAATTTTTCTTTTCAAAATTATTATATATATAAATTCATACAGAAAACTTATTAGATTTGGAATATCTTTAAATGAGGAATTATTAATTAATCTGCATAAATCTTAGTGTACATTAGAATGCTCTGTAAGGTTAACCAGCCCTGTGTTGGAATATTGTAAGCCGTTTTATCATATGTATATCTAAAACATTTAATTTATTTACACATTGAAGCCAGCATAAGAATCCATTTTGTTCCCAGGAGGTTATTGTTTCCCTATATATTTTGTGAGGAAATTTCTTAGCGATGGTAAATGGGGTTAAAATGTCAAACCAAAGTTTTAGATCTATGTTTGCATTGATAAGTTTCCTAAAGGAACTAATGTAATGATTAATAAGTGTTGTTTTAGAAGGTTTTGTTATATTATATTGTATACTTATGCATAGTATGTACCAGAGTTTGATTTGTCTACTATTAAATTTTTTTAACAGATTAAATTAATTTGTTAATATAGCCATTGTAAATTCTTTCCAGTTGGCAGAATAATTTGTGTTTATCCAGTCTGTAGTTTTAGGCACAGATGCTTTTATATAAGTTTCTATTTCTGGGAAGTTCAATCCTCCTTGTTTCCAGGGTCTAATGTGATGAGTTAGAGCTACTCTATTCTTTTTGGGATACCATAAAAATGTTATTAAATGTGTTTATTTCTTTAAGAATGCATCTTTCAGGAATTAACTGCATTGCTAATGCTCCATATAGTATTTTTGGCAATAAGACCATTTTTATTAATTGCAATCTGTCTTCAAAAGTTATTATAATTTTGTTCCACTTTTCTATATATATTTTTATTGTTTCAATAATGTTTTTATAATTTATTAATATTGTTTCATTTATATTTTTGCATAACACTATTCCTAAATAATTCAGCGTACGTTCTTGTTTTCCTATGATGGATTTATCTGTAACTTGTAGTTCTTTTTTTCTTATTTAAAAATAAAAATTTTGATTTTGATCTATTAAAGTGTAGACCTGAAATCTTATAAAATTTCTCCATTACTTCTTCTAGCTCTCCTAATGACTCTCTGGAGTTTGATAGGGTTAATAAAATATCATCAGCAAAAAGCATTATTTTAGATATGTATTGGTCATATACTTCTATTCCTTTTATTATTGGATCATTGCGCATCATTTCTGCAAGTATTTCTATAGCCAAAGCAAATAAAATAGGAGAAAGGGGGGCATCCTTGTTTAGTACCTTTCATTATATGGATAGATTCTGAGGTGAAAGGACCTAATTTAATTTAGGCTAAGTTATTAATATATACGTTTTTTAGTAATAAGATGAAGGGAGGAGGAAATTCAAATAATGCTAACATTTTAAATAGATATTCCCAGTTGAGGGAATCGAAGACTTTTTCTATGTCTAATCCAATTACAAGTGTTTCTCTATCTTCTTTATTCACATAATCTATAAGAGTAAGTATCCTTTTAATATTATAATGTGTGTGCCTGTTATATAAAAAATCCAGTTTGATCTTTATTAATTGTCTTTGAAAGTGGGATTTTCATTCTCTTAGCTAGGATTGACATGAATATTTTGTAATCATTATTCAGTAATGACATAGGTCTGTATGAGGTGCAAAGGTCTGATGGTTTACTATCTTTTAGAATTGGTGTTATGAGAGAATATTTCCATGAGGGTGGTAATTTTTGCTTCTGACTGGACTTCTAGCAAAGTTTTATGAAAAAGGGAGATTACTGTTGATGGGAAGAGTTTGTAAATTTCAGTAATTATACCATATATCCCTGGAGCTTTGTTAGATTAACTTTCTTTTATCTTGTCAACAATTTCTTTGTAAGATATAGGTTTTTGTAGGCCTAGTTTTATGTTTTCTGGAATTTTTTTATATTGATAAGATTTGTATCTAAGTTTATTTGGTTGGTATCTAAATCTTCTTTTTTGAAGTGTTCCATATAATGGAACTGAAATGCTTCAAGGATGTCTCCTATATCTGATACTTTTTCCCTTTCTTTTCATGATATATATTACTAATGTTATTTGCTTTAGATTGCATTTTAATTCTTGTAGATAAGTTAATTAGATATCTGGGGGAGGTGGCTAATGAGATTATTTTTAATTTTTCCAAGGCTAGACAAGTTTTGTGTGTTAGAATTTCATTATATTTTTTATTTAATTCCTCTATTTCTATTTTGATTTCTGGACAATTCTGATTTTTTTTTTAGATTTTGCTGTCAAGAGTCTGGTTTGCAAGTCTAATGATTCAGACTCCCACTATCTAACTTTGTTTTTGTACCAGCTAAGGGTCTTACCAAATACATACGCTTTTAATGAGTCCCAAATCATGACTCTACTGATTTCTGTTGTATTATTAATTTCAAGAAATAATTGTAGTTCTGACAACATCCAGGGTCTGAATTCTTTAATGTTCATGATATATGATGGAATTCTAGTTGAGAGGATTAAAGGTTTAAACTCTTTTTGGAGCTTCATTATCAGAGAGTCATGATCTGAGAAGGGGCATGGAACTATTGAGAAGTTGAGGATTTTTGTTTGTAAATCTTGAAATACAAATAATTTGTCTATTCTGGTTTGTTTTCCAAATCTATGATCTTTATGGGGGAAAAAGGGATTTATCATCTTTTACTTTAAAAGTGTCTATTAAATGAAATTAATCAATCCATCTTTTTAAGGATTTTGAAATAGTTGATATGCAAAAAGACTTCTTGGTAGTTTCAGAAGCTTCTAAGGTACAATTAAAGTCTCCTCCCAGTATACAATTTCCTTTATAATTGTTGGAAATAAAATCTAGGTGTTTTTTAACCGTTCCTGCTCCAATTCCTGGGAACCAGTATAGATTAGCTAGGGTCCATATTCTGTTATTAAATTTAACTGTAACAGACACTATTAGACCTTCTTTGTCTTCATATTTATAAATAACTTTTGGCATGATTATGTTTTTCTTCCAGAGAATTGATACTCCTTTTGTCTTTGTTCTATAGGAGGATTGAGCTAAGACTGTATCGTCCTTAGAGTTCCAGATAAAGCTATCATTAGTCTTAAAATGCATTTCCCAGAGAAATACTACTTGTGCCTTATTTAGATTTAAATATTTTAGTAAGGTTGATCTTTTATTTGCATTATTTAAGCCATTAGTATTTAATGATAAGAATGTTAAATCCATTTCAAGTTATTGTTGGAAGAAACATTTTGCTTCTTTTTTTTATTTTGATTATAGCAGTTATACCATATTGTCTGATAACATTGAATGTTATTTTTATGTGTGTAAACTTAGGAGTTTAATTTAATGTTCTTTCTTCTTTAAATACAAGTAGAGTAAAATTCTGGTCAGGCTTTAAAAAAGTACTTCTATAAAACATTAATTCTAAAGTATCAAATACAAGTAAATATGAATTTCCCATTAAACATGGAATGAAAGTCATTCCTAATCCAATACATAAAGATAGATCTATTGGATTATCACTCATACCTTTAACCAACAATATCAACTGAGCTCCATATGTTAAATTATTATATGGAGAATTTTCTTAAAAGAGATATGAAATTCTATATTATTCTATTATTATTCTATAGTATTTTATATATCAGGATGGAATGTTAGTAGTGTAAACAATTATTATATTGACTTAGAAAATATCCAATATTTAATTACCCTTAAGAGATCCCAAACATGTCAGATATTTCATTTCAGATAAATTAAATACAACAGAGGAGCATACACTAAATAAGCCAACAAAAAATAGATTATTACTAAAATAATTTGACTAAAAGGACTCTGTAAGAGACAATGAGTGATTACCAATGAAATATGAATTTAATGTAGGTGTACTGTCTTCCTTTACTTTCCCACTCTTCAGCTTACCAACTTCAACTTACACTTATGAAAAGACATGGCTTATAAGTGGTATCTTGACTCTGAGTAGAGGCGCCCTACAGTCTAGTGTGCAGTGCTTTTACATATTTATAGATTTACAAAGCAGTGTCTAAGAATGAACTATGATCACCCTGACAATTCCCACCCTACATAGGCCACCTCCTGTTTCCAGAATGGGTAATCACATCAGGTCTAGAATGAATGTGTAAGTACCCATATGGTAATCAAGACTTACCTTAGGTAAATATTAATCAAATAGTGTTTAGAGCATTTTAAAGAGTTCTCGGGGCAGTTAGAATACGCTTAAGCCTCTCCTCCCTTGACCAAAAATAGAGATTTCCCTTCCCTTTCTTTCCCTTGTTTTAAATCAGTACTAATAAAAGAAATTCAGCAAACATAGGTAAACAGAAATAATATTCAGTAGTCCATCTTGTACATGACTAGCAATCCATTAAACAAGTCAGTGACTAACATCAATTTAGTAAACATTATAAAGACAAATTAGAAATAATTTCCTTGCTCTTTAAATTTGCTGATAAAGCAAAAAGTTAACAATAAGCTATTTTAACTAAAAGTGTAAAGCATTTCAATTTTTCCTTGCATGTATGCATTTCCACCTATATTGTTGTGTCAATAGCTGTCTGAAATCTGTACAATACTTCACTTTTTCAAATCATTCCTTTTTCAATTCTGGTTTTGTTTTGTCAAAATGGCATTATTATTTCAAGGGCACAATTAATATTTAGACTGATGTTTCAAATAAATAACTTGTCAGTTGCCAATTGAGTTAGTTTAGAATGTATGGTTAGTGCAAATATAGCATGTTGCAAAAATAATATGTATTTTTTGTGTGCTCTAGAGACTGTCATATGCAAGTGACATATATAATGTAGCATATATAGAGCAGATAGCTTATGGATTCAGGTTGTTAAAGTTAAGTTATGCTTATTAATCAGGCAGTTTCATTTAAGTTCAAAAGTAATTTGGGGACATTTCATTTGAATTTCCAGGAATGTATAGTCCAATGTGAGTAATTTATAAAGTATTTACAAGTTGTTTTATTAATGTATCTAATTTACCCTTCCTTAGATTGTAATTAAATTTAATAGCTAAACAACATTACTTTTTTATTTATCTGCGAGGCTAAATGCACTTCGCAGATTCACAAAGTCCATAGAAACTGCCGCAGTTGTTTTCTGTTGCCATGACAATGCAAATATAGCGGTTCCTAATCAATGAGTGTTAAAAAAAAAAAAACTGAAATAGTTCATGAGGCTGATAGACTGCAAAGAAAGCTTCACTTCTCACAAGCAACAGTACATTTTTCCCTCCTTTTATATATTATGTTAATATTATAGGAAATAATTCAACTGACAGTATGTATAAAAACAAAACATTTCAGACTTAATCGCTAACATGCCCCGTAACCCATTAAGCATAATAGTGTCCACCATTAATCTAATAATCTTTGTAATAACATCTGAGTCCACTTTTCCTCATAAACATGTCACAATTCATTAAACAAAGCAGAGTCTAACATCTGTCTAATAATCATTATAAAGACAAATAATAGTAATTTCCTAGCTCTTCAAACTTTCTGATATCACAAAATGTTGACAGTAAGCTATCTTAACTGGAAGACTAAAATATTTCAATGCTTCCTTGTGAAAATTCATTTTATTTATACTTTAGTGTCAAGAACTGTCTTTGAAATCTATGCAATACTTCACTTCTTTCAAGTCATTCATTTTACAGTTCAGATTATATTTTGTCAAAATGTTGATAGCATTTCAAGGGCACATTTAATATTTAAACTGATATTTTAAATGAATAGCTATCAGTTGCCAAGTGAGTTTGTACAGAGTGTGAAGTAACTGCAAAGATAACATGTTGCAAAAAGTAATATGTATCTTCTCATGTGCTCTAGAGACTGTCACTTTCAAATAACATAAAATATAACTTTTACAGTGCAGACAGCTTGTGGAATCAGCATGTTAAACTGAGTAATACTTTTTAATCAAGCAGCTACATTTAAGTGCACATGTAGTTTGGAAACATTTCAGTTGTGTTTCCAGGAATATGTAATCCTATGAGGATAAATCATAAAATATTTACAAATAGTCCTATTATATATTTATTTTACCTTGCTTAGGTCGTTTTTCATTTTAATAACTATACAACATTACTTTTTCTTATTATTTGTTATCTGTGAGGCTAAATGCACTTCGCAGGTACACAGTGTCCTGCAGCAATAGTTTACTGTTGCTATGGCAATGCAAATAGAATGTGAAGAAAGCTTCACTTCTCTTAACCAACAGTACATTTTCCCTCCTTTTTTTTTTTTTTCTTTTATTTTTTTATATTTGTTAATACTAAAAGGAAATAATTCAAAGGACATATGTACATGAATGGAACATTTCAGAGTTAATCACGAACATGTCCCCAGTCCCAATAAGCATAACAGTGACTATCATTAATTTAATAAATATTGTAATAACAATTAAGTTCATTATTCCAATTAGTCTACCTTAAAAGTAGATTATTTTAGACTATTATTCATCTATGTATAGATAGTGAGATTTTAAATATATACAGACTATATTAGTATAGTAAATAGGAGAGAATTTAGAAAGGGAGACAAGATGCAGTTAAAATAAATAATGAGAAAAGAGAGGAGAGAGAAAGAAAAGAGAAAATTAAGAGAAAATACAGTTGTATCTTTCGGCTTTTTCCAGTTAGGGGTTGCCACAGCAGAACTCCGGTCCGCTAATGGTTGGCAGTAGATTTTTACATACCGAGTTGCCAGCCCTGACACACAACCTTCAAAGAAGGTACGCCCATTCACGCATGTCTCCACACAGAAGACGCTTTAGCTGAGAATCGAACAGGACAATGTCTTACTGTGAGGTGACAATGCTACTTTCGCAACCACATTCTAAATGACTCACAGCTGATGTACTGTGGCAGCCCTTCAAGCTATCGTTTCCTTTGAGAAAGAACATCCACCTTTTTTAGGATGTAATGTTTAAAATAAAAAGTATATGGATATTGAACACATGAAGATGTTTTAAAATGTTATGGTAGTCAGCATGCAAGTCGCACTGTATGATCTGTATTTTTCTGACAGAAACTCCTGCAGATATTCAACTGTGCTTTCAGTTAACTTTTTCTTCCACTTCTTATGTAAAGCCATTTGATCACGGCAACATTTTAATCACTGTAACTCCTCGTGTTTTTCAGGGTTGTTTATAACAGAATAAAAAATATGTGTTAAAACAAGAAAGAAAGATGCTAGTAGACCCCCAACTGGTAATGCCATCAGGAGGTAAAAGTTTGACGAGCTACGCAAGAGACGTTTCTGTTTCTCATGAACCACAGTATCTTCCTAACATGGTTACACATACCTCCAAACCTCCGAGTTCAACATATCTGCCCAAACACAAAACATAATAGTGGGGGACAGGGTAGATAAAAGAAAAAACAGGCACAGATTTTTAGACATCGCTGGTACAAACTTGAAAAGCTGATACAATAACATGGTTTGTGTTAGCATGCATTTTCTTGAATGATAGGAAGTCTACATTAAAAGGTATGTAATTACTTAGGCACTTCAATCCTCAACGATTGCCAGAAAACCAAATATTTTATTAGGGAACCCCCCCCCCAAAAAAAAAATTGAGGATTCAATCCTCAACAACTGCCAGAAAACAAAACACTTTATTAGGAACAACCCGAAAATTATGAGGTAAACATCAGCACATTGTGCAAAATTACGGAAAAGTGAGATATCATTTAGAATGTGGTTGGGATAATACATAAGTACCGAAAATACACATATACTATGTATGTTGATTTACAGTATAAATATTTTATATGCCGTATAACCCTCCATCTGTGAAAGAAAAGTACCCTGTTTTACATACCTGAGGTAATGTGAAAACTCTCATGTGTCATCTATTTTCAACAAATATAGGTAAAGATTCCAGTAGTTTGTTTCCTTTGTTTTAAAATTCCAAGCAGCAAAATTGGTCCTTTAAAGTAATGTTAAAACAATTCATATCATAGTAGATGCTTTGAGAGATTTGGCTATAACAGTATCAGTCTTTTGCTTCTTCTTTTTGACGTCTGGCCAGACATTTGTTTCTTTTGTTCTTTTGATGGAAGGTGACATCCAATCCATATCTTCTGGTAAAGTAATCATATTATTAGTTTTAATAAATGAAGAGGCTTCCTTTAAGTCAATGAAAGTCTTCATCTTGTTGGCATTCAGTTTTTTTATCTTAACTGGATATGCAAGTTGTGCCTTGATGTTATTTTGTTTCAGAAACTTTATCATTGGCCACACTTTTTTCCTTTGTTCCATTATTCTAGATGAATAGTTGTTATCAAATCTTATCAGGCTCTTTTAATATTTTAGAGGTGCCTTCCTCCAAGCAGATCTTAAAATCAGTTCCTTGTCCAAGTATGAAAGAAATTTGATAATTATTGACCTAAGAGGAGAGTTTGAGTTAGTGGCAGGTTTGCCAAGAGCTCTGTGCGCCCTTTCAATGCCAAATGAAAGTCCTTCTTTTAAATTTAAAATGTCAGGGATCCAGCTTGATAAAAAGGAAATAATATCTTCACCTTCTGTGTTTTCAGTTAATCCGAAAATTCTGATGTTATTTCTCCTCTCTCTATTTTCTAAGCCATCTACTTTATTAACCAACCAAGTGTTTTGTTTAAGAAACAGTTCTGTGTTTCCTCTTCCTTAAGTCTGCTTTCTAAATCAATTAGAGAAACCTTTATTCCTGTTATCCTTTATGGTGTTGTTGTAGCATTTCCTTGAGGGTGTCAGCCTGTTTTTGACTGCTTGTTTTAAGATTTTCTAGGTTCTCCTTAAAATCATCCATCTTCAAAGACAACTCCTGTAGGGTAGATGTCCTCTATTGTAGTTCCTTATTTAAGGCAGCATCCTGGTAAGAATTCCTTGAGTTGCTCATTTTAACAAGTGAATATATCTCCAAGCTTTTTGACACTAAATTATTTGCAGAACTTCACCAAAGTTTCTAATTATGTAAATTAGTCCTTTATCTATAAGATTTTATACTTTGAAGAAAAAAAAAGAATATTTTTCCCTGTCTTATTTAACTAGTTATATGGAGGTCTAAAATGCTGCTGCTTTCAGTTAGCCATTCAGGCTCCTCCCCCAAGATTTCTTTTCTGAGCTACTTGGACGAGATATAGATTTTATGATGATAACATTATTTGAGCCATTTATTTTAAATATTTGATCTGAATGTTTAAACTGGGTTATGTATATGGAGGTTGATAGCCCAAAGAGAATAATAGTAGGGTAACCACTTAAAAAAAACATGGAGAGCGAATAGCCAAAACAACATACTAACACATAACAAGTCCAAAATGGCCATTTCCCAGAATATTCTCTTTTCTCCAAGTTATGGTGATCTTGGAGTCGGTATATATAAGTTGGAGAGTGGGGGGTTACCCCTGTCATTGGGGGTGCAGGGGGCTTCCACCTGGAAAAAGAAGTTTAAAGGTGAACAGCAATATTCAAGATTCACTCTTCTCCAGAATTTTAAACCTTTTTTTTTTCACTTGTCAGCACTCGGCATTTTGAGTGCCAACATTTCAATAAGGAGCCTAACAGTGGTGTTGTTCCATCTAGTAAAGGACTTTAGATATATGCACCATGAGGAACTTACGTAGTTAGCTATTTTAATTAAAAATGTACTAGCATGACCCTACTAAAATTAAAACTGACAGGTTAACTACAACTAGTACCACAGAATGAACAAAAACTCAACTAAACAAAATTTAAAAAATTGCTCAGAAGGGCAAGTAAATACTCTTTAATATAAATGTTAAACACTTTCTTTGACCTACTGATAGACTTCTTCTTCACAACAAGCAGGATAGAGCCTTCCAAGCAATTCACATAAATTTACAAACTGGCCATGTTACCAAAACATCCAAAAAAATGTTTCATCTGTTTTACCATTCATAACACTATAAAAAAAAAACTGTTCTGTGACCATCTAACCTTTTAACATAGTAGGATTATGGGAGGCATCTACAAACTGCCCTTGTCCATAAGGGCCATAAGGGCCACAGGTGACAAGCCATGGGTCAAATTGCTATATCCCATCCACTGGTCCAAATTGCATTTGAATAGGCTTAGGGAAGAATTCTGTTTCATATGAATGGGGAGTCTGTTCCAGAGAAAAGGTAATCTCAGATATACAGACTTCTCCCTCCTACATGTTTTATTTATGTCACATACAAGTTTTAGATCCTTAGGTCCTTAGATCAGGTAATTCTAGCGCTGTTTGTTTTGTGAATGTGTATATAGAAACTGTCAGAACCAGAACAAATGACTGTGTACAACATAGCATGTATTGCAGTCTCCACCTCTGATTTCTACATATTTCTACATCTATTTTTTCTAACATGCTTAAAAAAAGTTTCTAGTTGGCATGTGTTCCTATGCAAAGCATTTTTTTTAATCTTCACATTTCTTTATATAGACACTGTAACAATCAGAGCAAATGTCTTTGTATAATATAACCCTGGTACAGTTTTATTAACTGTGGACACCTCATGTTTACTACCAGAAGTGTGATATTACCTGCAGTAAAACTGATAATGTTAACTTCACTACATCAAACCACACAATGCAGGAAACACAGTATGCTGAACTCCCCAATGTGCCCCCCTCTTCTGCAACCCATGCTAGCACTTGTCCCTGGGGCCAGGAGTTTGGGGTTTTATTGTTATAGAAAAAACACTTATAATGTTTTTTATGTATCCATAACTAATAATGAAGAACACACATTTTCTCCTACAAAGTTCGGAAAATCAACTTTTTGGCTCATGTATTTGCACAGTAGTAGTTGTTTTCATCCAGAACATGAAAAAACAATATTACTGAAAGTCAGTTTATTAGAGTCTCAAGCTTAACTTCACAACTTACTATATTTTGTAAAGAGGTAGGACTGTTAAAGAATTGTTGAAGAAGATATTGATTGGTGCTGTTTTAATGGAAGCTTCTGATTATAGGAATGACTAGTACACCAAATTATTAATAATAGTAAGGTATATCATCAGTAGGATGAAAAAGTTCAATTGATTAGGCTACAGCACTTCAGGTTATACAGCAGACTTTAGAAAGACTGTTAAGAACAACTGGAACATATTCAGCTGCTATAATTATGTAGTTAAGGTACTGGGTGAAGATCTGGCATTTGTAGACAGAAAGGCATGAAACTTAATTTTTTTTAGAATGCAATAACAAACACATTAATATTATAAATGTTTCTGACAGGTTCAATGGCATGCTTAAATGCGGGTTCTGACACTACTGTAGATTTATAAAATGAAAACCCTTGCATTAGTATATGCAGAATTAATTAAACTATATTGCTGAAGTATTCTTAACACTTGTTAAGCAATTCTTTGCTTTGGATTTACCAACAGACAAGAGCACTGTAGTCACCTAATGGTTAAGGACTCCCATCACATAGTTTCATGTTTCTCTATTTGAATTTTTTTCCCACAAGATTTAATTTTGATGTAAATCCGGTATAGTAAGAAAATAGTTTCATCCAAATGTTCAGCTAATGTAGATATCCTAATGTACTTCCACATAGAGAGGCATCTGAAAGAAGACACTATCATTCACCTCCAACAACTATTGAAAGATGTATACCCAGAGTGTTCTTCGCTCTGTTCCAGAGTTATTTATGTGATTTTTACTTCATTTGATGCATCTTGTTCAGACAAGATTACTCAGGAGAGGAGTCTACTGTGTAGAGCACAGCAATAAAGAACCACCATCTTGCTGACCCCAAAATATTCACACTATTTACTCTTTGTGTGTGGGGTGTGAACAAAGTTCTGGTAAAATACCTACAGAAAGTTAAAAATACACGTTGCTTTTATGAAAATCTGAAATACAGCTAAGGAACTCTTGATCATTCTTACTCACATAACTGTTTCCCTACCTTTTCTCTATTTTTTATAAAGAATTATGTAATAAAGACAAATTACTGTTCAGAAATGGACATGTTGATTGAATGGCCCAACCAGCATACCTGCTTTAAATGGAGCATATTCTAATAGAAAAAAAGTCTGGCCACAGAAGTACCAGCTAGTATTGATGTGTGAAGTATAGCTAGTATTAGGCCTCTGATTGTGATTCCTTAACACTTGGGCTCCATACCAGTCATTTTACATTAAGAGGGCCAAGGTTTGCACTCTTGTGGCAGGAGAGGGCTGATTTCACTTACCAAAGCTGGGAATTGCTAGTAGAAAGCTCATTGTGTGCTTACTTGATTGACTTTAGGGCATAGTTAGCATAAAACTTGCTTTATTCTGATCATATATAAGTCTCACATTTAAACGGAGCTGCTCTTCTCTCATTGGCAGTTAGTGTTCCTTTGTATATACTCAATCACCAGAAGCTGAAACCTCCCTCTAAAAACTACCTCAGAACTTCACCTCAGTCCTAATGCTAATCATGGGGCAGCTAGTTTGCAAAGTGAGCAGAATAAACACATTCAGTTAGGACTATTTAGGTCTACATTGCATTATTACAGCACCCATGGCTTTTTCTGTTCAAAAAGCATCTGGTTTGGGTGCTGGGCAACTTCGATGGATAGGTTATCTGTAGATTACACCAAAGTAAGTACCAATCCCTCATCAGGTTACAAACACAATCCACTCCTATCCCTATCAAAGTACACATTAGGACCTGCAACCATGGAGAGGCACTTTCTTGCTATCTCTCTGTCTAGCTTGGTGGGCATGAGCATCCTGAGGCAATGTAGCAATTGCCTTATCTACACTGACAACCAATTAATTCTCATACAGACAAATACAGTATGTAAGAGATGTAGTTACACAATGACACTGGAGGCCAGAATGTCACATACAGATATAAAAAGCAACAAACAGGTTGCCATCAATACACACATACCACACACATCAATCCCCAAACCTACAAAGGACCAGAGACATAGACCCACATATGCAGAGGTGCTCACATGTAACTTACCCAAACCTCAAAGGCCTCTCAGGCACATTCCTCACAAACTTTGCATACACACAATCAAGGTGATTCCCATCACAACACATAAAGCCACATCTCATTGTGCCTCAGCTACCAAGACCATAAGGTGAAACACAACCCAATATTTTGGTCGTAGGAGACTCCATTGGGAGACATATCAGTGCCCTTTTTTCCAGGCTGGATAAGAAGAAGGTTACAGTTAGCTGCCTGTCAGGGGCCAGGATAAATCAGATCATACAAGCACTCAGATCACTTACCCCCAAGTACCAGTATGGCTCTATCATAGTCCATGTGGGTGTGAATGACCTTAGATGTACCTCCTTGGACTATATGAAGAGAGGTATGATTGAGCTCTTAGAATATGTGTCACAAGCAGGTATGAGCCTAGCACTGTGCTCTACCATTTCCAAGGATAATGCCACAATACCAACAGAAAATTATCAACTTTAACAAATGGCTTAGCTACTGGTGTCATTTCAAAGGGGTCAGTTTTGAAGGACATGGTTAGCAGGCCATGCTGCTTTGCCAAGGCTGGTTTTCACCTGTCACTACTGGGTGATTAGATATTGGCCAAAAACATTATTCAGTCCATAGTGCCTTTTTTTAGGCATTGCCAAACAGACAAACCTTCCAACATAGCAAAAGTTATTCAGGACAAGCAAAAGGTGTTACTGCTCAATACTAGGAGTCTTAACAAGAAACTGAAAAGCCACAGAAAGCACTCCAGCTGTGCATGGCTATACACATTCTGACCACCCACTGAACATGAAATAGCAATGGTGGAGTTGTATCAATGTACATAAAAGATAAGGACACCTCAAGGCTGGTCAAACAATTTGACGTGCTTGAGCTACTCCATATCCAACTAACCATGGAAAAAAATCGTTATCGTATTCTTGCTAGCTACAGGCCCCCATAAAGTGCTCACCAATATGGGTGAGCACTGCAC